>NC_092874.1:488905172-489246422 GCF_028372415.1 Notamacropus eugenii
ACAAAACCACGATATTTATTCAGATGCCAGAAAGACAAACCCTTCATGGTAACAAAGAAATCTATACACATATCGGTGCAGGGAGCACAGCCCATCCCCCAAGCCTTCCTTCTGTCAGGCCTCCCCACCAACAGCTTCCTTAAGCAAAATTGCTGCCTCTCTCACTCACGATAGCTACTCTGCTCTACTCTGCCTGCTCCATCTCTTCGGCAGGCTTCTCCTATCAAGCTGTGGGCTGGGCCAAAGATCAAAGCAGGTCACATGGGCCTCTTTAGAGGCAGGGAAGATCTTCAAATTCCCTTACTATTATAGTCTCTGTCTGTCTGCTCTTTTATCTCTGTCTCTGTTCGTCTCTGTCTCACAAATCTTCTGAATCATGCAGAGTGCAGCTCTGTGGCCCTTTCTGGAGCAGTGCTGACTTGCTGGCCATCCTGCTATCTCTGGGCCAGCTCTTAATTCTTCACTCAGTGAGCCCCTGTGATTGTGTTGGGTGGGCATCCCAGCAGCATCAGTTTAAGGCCTGGCTTCTGGAGTGGGCGTGTCTGGGAAGAGCCCCACTTTTGCCTGCAGAGCCCTGGTGGCTTTCCCTTGCTAGGGTATAAGGTGGTCCCTTTAAACTGGGGCTTCATCCATGTCCAAAACCAACACCCAGTGACCAAGGTGACTATGGAGAAGCTTGTGAGCCACCTGTTAGCTCTGATTTGGGTATTTAAATCTCGCCATGTGAAAAGGCTCCATATATGTATCTCTTGGGCTGCACCCCCAAGAGGGGTCCCCAGTCTCCATGCTTACCTGATTATGGAAGGAATTCAGATGAAAAGGTGTCAGTGAACCGCAAGTCCGCATCACAACTTTGGCCGTGGTTTGAATGTGCATGGCTCACCAGACCCCGTGGTGAAGTGAACTTTCCTTCATCATATGGCTGGTCTTGTCTCTCTTACCAGGAACCTTGGGTAGCTGAACCACCCAGTCCGACAGACTCTTTAGCTTTATCCTGAATGCCTCCCACTGCACCTGCTCTTACATATGGTGCCTCCCTCATGTCCACACACGTCTCTAGCCTCTCTGGGCCCCCACTACTGCAGTGGCTTTGCTCATATTCTACTTCATTTGAAAACTAAAATTGGAAGGAGCAGGGATTCCAAATTTGTGTCAAGAGGCTGGTGTGTGAAAGAATGTCCCCTGGGGAGAAAGGGAAGAAGGACCCCTGATCCCACGAAGAATGAGATGGGGAAGGGTCTTTCTGGAACATCAAGATCTTTAAATGTGCAGGTCCTAGCAGACAAGAAGCCATCAGTAAGCAGCAGGAGAAGAGATATCATGTGGCAGCTGCTGTCTTGACTTGGGGAGGTGGGGCTAGTGGCGCTCCCTGGGGCACATAAAGGAGATTCCTTCGAGGACTCTGGGCAGAATTGAGAACAAAGGCTCTTGCCAGAGGTCAGAGGGGAAGAACAGTTAAGATAATGGCAGCTGAAAACCACATTGGTATCTTAGACCAAGCCTGGAGTGCCATTCACGAAAAGGGATGGGAAGGAGGGAGGCCTTCAGTGTCCAGACAGAAGTTGATGAGGAATGGGGTTTGGGTGGGAAGAACTACTGATCGCCAAGTAGATGAGACACACTGGAGGGAGGAGGGGATAAGATGACGCCCACTCTCTGGCATGGCAAGTCAGAGGCAGACCAGTGAGAAACAATGGCTCACACAGAACTTAGCAGCTTCTACATTAAAGGATCAGAGAACTTGGAATATGATATTCCAGAGAACACAGGAGTTAGGATTATGACCAAGAATCACCTACCAGCAAAACTGAGTGTAATCCTTCAGGGGATAAAATGGACATTCAGTGAAATAGCAGACTTTCAGACATTGCCATGAAAAGACCAAACTTTGATAGAAATCTGACTCTCAGATGTCCCAAGAGAAACATACAAGGGTAAACAGAAAATCTAAGGGATTCAGTAAGTTAAACTTTATATCCCTACATGGAAGATGACACTTGTAACTCTTAAGACCGTTATTGCTATTAGGGCAGTTAGAAGGAGTGTACTTTAGACAGAGGAAGTGGGGAATAAGTTGACTTTGAGGGGGTGATATTAAAAGAAAAAAAGCAAAACACAATTCTCAGGTGAAAAAGAGAATTGCACTGGGAGAAGAGGGAATGGAGAGGTAAAATGGGATAAATTATCTCACATAAAAGAGTCATGAAAGAGCTACTGCTTTGGAGGGGAAGACAGGAGGGGGGACATGGCTTGAACCTTACTCTCGTCAGGATGAGCTAAAAGGAGTATCATGCACACTTAGTTGAGTATAGAAATCTATCTTACACTATAGGGAAGTAGGAAGGGAGAGGGATAAGAGAAGTGGGGAGAGGATGATAGAAAGGACAAATTAGGGAAGGTAGTGTTTAGAAGCAAAACACTTGTGAGGAGGAAAAGAGAGAATAAAGAGGGAAAAAACAAGATGGAGAGAAGTAACAGTAATCATAACTGTGAATGTGAATGGAATGGACTCACCTACAAAATGGAAGCAAATAGCAGAGTGAATCAAAACCAGAATCCTACAATATATTGTTTACTAGAAACACATCTGAGGCAGAGAGACACACACAGAGTGAAGGTAAAGGACTGGAGCAGAATCTATTATGCTTCAGCTGAAGTAAAAAAATAAAAATCATGGCTAGAAATCCTGATCTCAGACAGAGCAAAAGCAGAAACAGATCTAATTGAAGAGATAAGGAAAGAAACTATATCTTGTTCAAAGGTGCCGTAGACAGTGGAGCAATATCAGTATTAAACATAAATGCCCCAAAAGGCGTAGCAGTTAATTTTTTTAAAGTAGAAGCTGAGTTACAGGAGGAAATAATAAAACTATACTAATGGGAACCTCAGCTTTCTGCTCTGAAAACTAGATGAATCTAACCAAAAAAATAAAACAAGAAGGAAGTTAAAGAGGTGAGTAGAATTTCAGAAAAATTAGATATGGAGAAATTTAATGGGGATAGAAAAAATATATATACCATTTTCTCAGCAATACATGGCACCTAGACAAAAATTGACTGTGTGTAAAAACTTCAAAATCAAAGCCAGAAATAGTAATTGCATCCTTTTCAAATCATAATGTAATAAAAATTACATTCAAGATAGGACCACAGGAAGATTAAAAATCGATTAGAAACTAAATAAGCTAATCCTAAAGAATGAGTGAGTCAGAGATCATAGAGAAAAGCAATAATTTCCTTCAAGGGAATGATAGCTATAAGATAACATACCCAGATTTATAGGATGCAGCCAAAGCAGTGCTTACGGTAAATTTGTATCTCTAAAAGCTTACATCAGTAAAATAGAGAAAGAACACATCAGTGAAATGGGCATGCCACTTTAAAAACTAGACCAAGAAGACATTTAAAATTCCAGTTAAACACCAAATCGAAAATCCTGAAAACCAAAGGTAAGATTAATAAAATTGAAAGTAAGAAAACCGTTGAATTTGCTAATAAATAATACTAGAATCTGGTTTTTATAAAAATGCCAACAAAAAAATAAACCATTGGTTAATTTGATTTAAGAAAAAAAAAGAAAACTACATTATCAGTATCAAAAATGAAAAGGCTAAATTTGCCACCAGTGAAGAAGGAATTAAAGGAATTAGAGCTATTTTGGCCCCCTTATATGCCAATAAATCTGAGAATAAAAGTAAAATGGGTAAATATTGGCAAAAACAGAAATTGTCCAGATTAACAGAAGAGTAAATAGAATACTTAAATAAACCCATCTCAGGGGAAAAAAAATTGAACAAACTTTCATTGAGCTCTCTAAAAGAAAGAATCTCCAGGGCCAGATGGACTCACAAGTGAGTTTTTTCAGATATTTAAAGAACAATTAATTTGAATACTGTATAAACTCTTTGGAAAAATATTACGTGAAAAGTAAATTCTTCCAAATTTCATTTATAACACAGATATGGTGTTGATACCTAAATCAGGGGCAGTGACATCAGAACAAAAATTGTAGACTAACTTCCCAGTTGAGTGATTTGCCCAAGTTCACACAGGTAGTAAATGTCAAGTGTCTGGGGCCAGATTTGAACTCAGGCCCTCCTGATTTCAGGACCAGTGCTTAGTTAAATGAATTAATGGGTGAAAATAATAGCGTGTGTTTGTCCTTCATTGCCAAAGAAGACCATGTCATCAGAGAAATGATAACATGACTTGCACTTGACTTTGTTTTTGAGTGATTAAAAAACCTAGTTGATTTTACCTGGTTGATCCTGCCGGTAGCATATGCTTGTCTCAAAGATTAAGCCATGCATGTCTAAGTACACATGGCTGGTACAGTGAAACTGCAAATGACTCATTAAATCAGTTATGGTTCCTTTGGTCGCTCAAAAATAATAGTACTGTAATAATGGAGGACTTTAATCTTCCCCTCTCAGACTGGATAATTCTAACCAAACAATTAAAAAAAAAATTAAGGAAGTGAATAGGATTTTAGATAAACTAGATATCTGGAGAGAATTGAATGGAAATAGAAAGGAATACATTTCTTTCTCAGTGATATATGGTACCTTTATGAGGATTGACCATATACAAAAATTTTATATCTATAAACAGAAATATTAAACACTTCCTTTACAGACTACAATTCAATAAAAATTATATTTAATAAGGGATCATGGAAACGGGAAAAAAGCTAATTGATACTAAACAACTTAATATTAATATATGTGTTAAAGAACAAATAATAGAAACAATAATTTCATTAAAGAAAATGACTGAATTGGAGATCCTAAAAGTTAAAGGTGAAATTAATACAATCGAGTGTAAGAAAACCATTGAATTAATAAAACTAGAAGTTGGCATTATGAAAAATCAATAAAATCAATAAACCATTAATATGATTTAAAAAACACAAGTTACTAGTATCAAAAATGAAAAGTGTGAATACATCACTAAGGAAACCAAAGTAATTATAAGGAGTTATTTTGCCCAATTATATGCCAATAAATTTAATAACTTAAATGAAATGGAAGGGTATTTACAAAAACACAGATTGTCCAGATTAGTGGGAGAGAAAATAGAATTTCTAAATAGATGTATTTTAGAAAAAGGAATTGAGCATGCCACAAAAAAAAGCACCAGGACCAGACAGATTTACGAATGAATTTTATCAATCATTTAAAGACCAACTATTATTAGTGCTATTATTAAATAAATTATTTGGAGTAGTAGGCAAAGAAAGGGTCCTACCAAACTCCTCTTACAAAACAAATATGATACTATTACCTAAACTAGGAAAGGTAAAAACAGAGAAAGAAAATGATAGAACAATTTCATTAATGAATATGGATGCAAAAGACCTAAATAAAATACTGGCTAAAAGATGACACCACTGTATTACAACCATTATACATTGTGACCAATACCAGGAAAGCAGGAATGGCTTAACATAAGGAAAACTAATAACATGATTGATTATATCAATAATGAAAGGAACAAAGATAATATAATATCAATAGGCACAAAAAGCATTTGATAAAGTATTGCACTAAACTGCCTATTTTCTATTAGAAAGACTTGAAAATATAGACATAAGCAGACTTTTCCTTAAATTGATAAGCATCTGCCTAAAAAACCATTAGCAAACAATATTTGCAGTAGGGATAAGCTAGAAACTTTCCCAGTAAGGGCAGATGTGAAACAAGGATGCCCACTGGCACCAGTATTATTCAGTATTGTATTGGAAATCTGGCATTAGCAATAGGAAAAAGAAATGGAAGGGATCAGAATAGAGAATGAGGTAATAAAACTATCTCTTTTTGCAGATAATAATGATGATATATTTGGAAAATCCTAAAGACTCAACTAGAAAGTTACTTGAAATAACCCTAACTTTCTGCAAAGTAACAAGATATAAAGTAAACCCACATAAATCATCAGCATTCCTATACATCTCCAATAGGATCCTGCAGGAAGAGATAGCTTGGGCCACCCCATTTAAAATGACTCTGTACAATATAAAGTACCTGGGAATACACCTACTGAAACAAACTCAGAATCTATATGAACAAAACCATAAATAAACTTTGTATACAAATAAAATTAGATTTAAATAAATGGAGAAATATTCATTGTTCATGGGTATGCAGGGCCAATATAATTTTTTAAATGACAGTTTTACCAAAATTAATCTATATATTCATTGCCATCCCAATTAAATTATCGAAAAATTATTTTACAGAGCTAGAAAAAATAATAAAAGTCATTTGGAAAAATAAAAGGTCAAGAATATCAAAGAAATTAATTGGGAGAAAAATGTAAAGGTAGGAGCTTTAGCAGTACTGGATCTTATAAGGCAGTAATTATCAAAACTATCTGGTGCTGGCTAAGAAATAGAAAGATACATCAGTGGAACAGAGTAGTCATGATCTACAGCAGCAAATGAATATAGTTACCCAATGTTTGATGAGGGTAAAGACTTAAATTTTAGGGATAAGAATTCATTATTTGGTTAAAAAAAATTGTTGGGAAAGCTGGGAAACGGAAATTGAGTTAGGGTTAGGGTTAGAATTGGGTAACCCTAAATGAGTACAATATCTTATACCATTTGCCAAGTAAGGTCAAAATAGATACATGGCTTAGACGTAAAGGGAAATATTACAAGATAACTTGAAGAACATGGAACATATTACCTATCAAGAGTGTGTTGTAAGATGTAAAATGGATAATTTTGATTATATTGAATTTAAAAGTTTTTGTACAAACCAAACAGATGTAACTAAGATCAGAAGGAAAGCTGAAAACTGGAGGGGGGATTTATAGACAGTTTCTCAGATAAAGGTCTCATGTCTCAGCTATATGAAGAATTTTGTCAAATCTATAAGAATGCAAAGTCTTTTCCCAATGAATATGTCATCAAAGGATATGAACAGGCAGTTCTACAGTGAAGAAATTTAAACAATTTATAGTCACATGAAAAAATGCTGTAAGTCATTATTGATTAGAGAAATGCAAACTAAAACAAATTTGAGATATCGTATTACATCTATCAGATTGGCTAAAGTGAGAGAAGGGGAAGGTAACAGATGTTGGAGGGGATGTGGAAAAATTGGAACCTTACCTCATTGTTGGTGAGCTGTCTGTGAGCTGATCCAACCATTTTGGAGAGAGATTTAGAATTATGCCCAAAGAGTTGTTAAACTGCCTACACCCTTTGACTCAGCCATACTGCCATTAGGTCTGTTTCCCAAGAGGATCAGGGAAAATGGAAAAGAATCTACATGTTCTAAAGTATTTATAGTAGCTCTCTTTGTGATGGCAAAGAACTGAAAATTGCAGCATTACCTGTCAGTGGGGGAATGGCTAAACAAATTGTGGTACATGTTCATGATGGAATATTACTGTTCTATGAGAAATGATGAGCTCAGTGATTTTAGAAAAGCATGGAGAAAACTCTGCAAAACAATGAAGAGTGAAATGAACGGAACCTTGTCTATAGTAATATTGTTTAAAGAACAACTTGAGCAACCAAGTCATTTTGATTATTATAAATACCTGAATTAACCTCAAAGATCTGCTGTTGAATCCAGAAAGGAATATTGCTGTGGTATAGGAAATGATAAGCTTTTTGATAATGATTGATTTAGAAAAACATGGAAAGACTTGAACATATGAAGGAAGATGCTCTCTACCTCAAGAGAAACGGATGATAGGTGGAAATAGGCATAATGTGATCTTACATATATGTATATGAGTGTCTATGTGTATGTATGTGTATGTTTATAGATATCTGTGTATATATGTATGTATTCATGCTTAATTATTGCCTTCTGGAGGTGGGGGGGCCCAGAGAGGGGAAAACATAAAGTAAAAAGTGCACAGCAGAGAACAAAAGAAAACCACATGGAAGCAAAGCAAAACTGGGCAACTTTGAAAGCAATATATAGTATTTATTATATAGGTTTTCTTGAAATGGAAATTTATTGTTTAATATTGAATTGTCTCTTATGGATGACTGTGTACCTGGAGTTTTTTTTTTCTTTTCTCATTTTGTATTGTAAAATTAAAAAATTTACAAAAAATTGCTAGAAAACATAAGAATAAATGGAGTTTTCCTTAAAATGGTCAATAGTACCTACCTAAAACCATCAGCAAATACTATCTGTGATGGGGATAAGCAAAAAGCCTTCCCAGTGAGATCAGGGGTGAAACAAGGTTGCCATTATCACCAGTATTATTCAGTATTGTAACAGCCATGCTAGTAATAGTAGTAAGAGAAGAAAAAAGAAAGAAAAAAATTAAAAGAGGCAGTGAGGAAGCAACTCTATCATTCTTTCCAGATGATATGATGGTATACTTAGAGACTCAGCTAAAAAACTTGTTAAAATAATTAGCAGCTTTAACAAAGTAGTAGGATATAAAATAAACCCACATAAATCATTAGCATTTCTATGTATAACCAACAAAGTCTAATAGGAAAAGATAGAAAAATTCCACTTAAAATAACTAGTTAATATAAAATTCTTTCTAAGACAAGCTCAGGGACACAATTACAAAATGCTTTTCGTACAAAGAAAGTCAGATCTGAACAGATGAAAAGTAATCAATTGCTTATGAGTGGGCTGAGCCAGTATCATAAAAATGATAATTCTACCTGAATTAATTTACTTATTCAGTGCCATGTCAATCAAACTATCAAAAAATTATTTAATAGAGCTAGGAAAAATAATAAAATTAATTTGTCAAAACAAATTATAAACATAATATCAAGGGAATTAATGAGGGGAAAAGTGAAGGAAGGTAACCCAGAGGAACCAGATCTCTTAACTGTATTATAAAGTGGTGATCATCAAAGCAGCCTGGTACTGACTAAGAAACAGAGTGGTAGATCAGTGGAATGGGTTAGGTACACAAGACACAGTAGTAAGTGTTCACCGTAATCTAATGTATGATAAACTCAAAGATCTCAGTTTTGGGGACAAGAACTCACTATTTGACAAAAACTACTGGGACAACAGTATGGCAGAAACTAGGTATAGACCGACATCCTATACGGTATAACGAGATAAGGCCAAAATGGGTATGTGATCTAGACACAAATGGTGAACCCATAAGCAAATTAGGAGAGCACGGAATAGTTCAGAACTTTGGAAAAGGGAAGAGTTTATGACCAAACAAGAGATATAGCATTATGAGAGATAAAATGGATAACTTTGATTATATTAAATAAAACAGGGTTTTCACAAATAAAACAAATGCAACTAAGATTAGGAAAACAAAGCTGGGAAGCAGTTTTTAATCAAGTATCTGTAACAAAGGCCCCATTTCTAGAATATGTAAAAGAATAGAAGTCATTCTCCAATTGATAGTCAAAGGATATGAACAGTTTTCAGACAAAGAAATCAAAGCTATCCATAGTCATATGAAAAATACTTTGAATCACTATTGATGAGAGAGATTTAAACAAATATTGACTAACATGACAGAAAAGGAAAATGATAAATGTTGGAGAAGATGGAGGAAATTGGGACATTGATGCTCAGTGTTGGTGAAGTTGTGAACTGATCCAACCATTCTGAAGAGCCATTTCGAACTGTGCCCAAAGGGTTATAAAACTGTGCATACCTTTTGACAGCATCACTTCTAGGCCTATATCCCAAAGAGACTAGAAAAGGACCCACCTGTACAAAAATATTTATAGCATCACTCTCTGGGGCAGCCAAGAATTGGAAATCAAGGGGATGCCCATCCATTGGGGAATACCTGAACAAGTTGTGGTCTGCGAATGTAATGGAAGACCATTGTGCCATAAGAAGCGGCGAACAGGCAGACTTCAGAAGAGTAAGTTCCATGAACTGATGCGGAGTGAAGTGAGCAGAGCCCAGACAGCGATTCCGTAATGATCATGCGTATGACTTACTATTCTCAACAAACCATGGTCCAAGACGGTTCTGAAGGACTTAGGATGAAAAATGCTTATCCACCTCCAGAGGAAGAGCTGATGAGTCAGAATGTGGAGTGAAGTACTTTTTTCACTTTATTTTCTTCATGGTTTTTTTTTTTTTTTTGGTCTTTTTCATAGCTTGACTAATGGGAAAAAATGTTTTTCATGATTGGACAAGTATAACCTTGTACAAATTGCCTACTGTCTCAAGGAGGGAGAGAATTTGGAACTCAAAACTTTTAAAAATGAGCATTAATTGTTTTTACATGTAATTGGCAAAAAAAAAAAGTTTTAAAATATTTTGACTTCCTTTGAAATGGTCTATATTACATTTTATCAATTTAAAACATCATTCCAGGGAGGAATCCTTTGGTTTCTGTCATGTTGTCAAAGGGCACGTTGTCCATGATACCTTCCGGCTTGTCTCAGCTGCTTCCCTGGTGACTTCCTCTTCCGTAGAGCTGGTGCCCACCTGGGAAGCATTTGTCTCCCAGTTCCATGTCCCACTTGCCATAAGAACTCAGTCATTATCTAAGTTTGTCCAGCTATTGCATCTTTCTAGGAATCTTGTGCATTTTTGGGAACACCTTGTTGCATTGGAGTTTTTGTTTTACTAAGGAAATGTTTTTTTAAAAATCTTGGACAGAGAATGAACGCAGTGACCTCTGCATCCTCCCCTCCGTTGGAGACAAGGCTGCCTCCTGTGGCACGTGTCTTACAGACCCCTTTCTTGTCCTCTCTTGTTATGGCTCTAATGTGCATTAGAATGACCAAAGAGGAGAGACCCTAAAGACACCAGATCCTCTGTCCCAAGGCACAAGAGAATGGCAAAAGCCTTTCTTGTGGAAAACAAGGCTCTTACGATGTGGAAAGCCTGTCTGACTTTGTTGTACCCTCAGATGGTGGGACTGCCTCCTGGACCCTCTCCCCATCTGCTCTGGGATCTGTGCTGTCATTGGCAGACCCCCTGCCAGGCATCTTGACTGATTACCCCTTGGACATTGAGGGCCACCTGTAGGCATCTCAAATTCACTGTGTCCTTTCCCTGGACCACTCACTACTTGGCTGCCCAGTACCTCTCCATCAGAGCCACCCTCAGCTTCTCACTCTCTCTCACCCCCCATGTCTCATCTTCATTTTTCACTGGCCTGGCCCTTAGACCCTGCCCTTATCACCTGACCAGGAGCCCAGGCCTTCTCAGTCTCCCCACCCCAGGGCCATTCTCTCGTATTGGAGAGCCTGCATTTAGGTTTTGCCACCACCATGCCCCTGTGTCAGTCCCCAGCTATCTTGTGTGAGTTGTCAGCCTGACCCACTGTAGACTCTTGGAAGACAGGGACATCATGCTTCCTACGATGCCTGGCACAATGCAAGTCTTCAGATTTCTACCCTCACAATCTCTCTTGAAGACGTCCCTTTCTCTCTGCCTACTCCGGTGCACTCCCTTCATCCCCAGGGACTGCCTGAAACCTCCATTTCCTTACTCTTTTCTTACCCCAGCAAACTCCACAGTTGAGTGACCATAGTCAACAGGCCTTTATTAAGTGCCTACTGTGTGCTGGTGACTATGCTGCTGAGGCCTGGTGAGACATAAAATTTGAACCGGCATTCAAGAATATTTAACATGCTTTAAAATCTGATGTATCGTCCTGGGTAGGGATTCCAAAATCTTGTGGAGACTTTTCTCTGGAACTCCCATGGTGTGTTGTCTGGAGGTATGACTCACAATATTTTCTCTAGACGTGGTTTGCTTAAGATTGAGCAAAGCTTGAGTCTTTTTGAGGAGATAAACTGCCCCCCCCCCTTTTTTTCTGAAACTCTAGAAGATGTTTGTCTTTGGTTTGAAAAATGATGCAGTTCTCTGCCAAGACCTTAAAATGAGCGAATGAACGAATGAATGAAGCAGTGGTGAAGCCCCTCCTGCATCAGAAACGCTGTGCTGGATGTTCTGAGGGTGTGTCAGAGAGTGTAGGACAGGCCCTGCTCTCCAGGGTTGAGAGGAAGAAAGGGAAGATGGAAGAAAGGTGGAGAGGGCATGGAGGGGGAGAAGCGTTCCACATTTCCTGCACTGAGACAGAGCACACGTTGATGCTTGGTATGTGGCGCTCTGTGCTCAGCCTCTGGGAGGTCCCATTGGAAGGGAGGGTGGCCACAGATACATGAGCAGATAGAGGGAGGATGGCACTGACTTCTGTGAGGACAGACCCCCCCCCCCCTCGATATTTACCCTGTGATTTCTTGTTTTCAGATATATTCTAGTCGTGAACTTGAAGAGACATTGAATAAAATCAGGGAAATTTTATCTGACGACAAGCATGATTGGGACCAGCGCGCAAACGCAGTAAGTGTCTGTCTGACTGCCTCTTTTACTTGGCCTTCATTGTGTGCTCGCTTGCTTTTCCTCTGATTCGTGGAGAAATGGGAGGGACCATGGCCTGCTGCAGGCCAACCACATCAGTGGCAGCAAAGGGACTGGGCAGACATCCCTGGCCTCCAGACACCGCAGGCTGGCGCCCACCATCCCCTCCTCCACAAGGAATGTCTGTGTTCAAGCTAGTAACAGAAGATGCCAGAATGGATAAAGGCAAAACACAGAGTCCTGGGGGTGACCTGGAGAACATGAGGGGATGGAAAGCAGCCTGTGGGCGGTGGGGACAGGACGTGTGCACCCTGATAGGCGTCTGATTCCCTGAAGCAAGTGGAGAAGGAATAGACAGGGTGCATTTGACAAATGGAGGAAAGAGGGAGAGAGGGAAGGGTGCCTTTATTAAGCTCTTCCTTTCTAGAAAGCCCTGGGCCCAGCATCAGGAGCACACAGATTAAAATGAGGCACACCCTGCCCTTCAGGGGCCCTGAGGGGCAGCAGCAGAGCAGGGGATTGTTCCCCACTGAAAGAATGGAGCTACTGGAGAGGGCCTGGGACTCTGCTGACCAGGGCTGCCTTGAGGGGCTGTGGCTGCAGCCCTGCAGGAGTGGGGCCCAGGCTGCAAGTCCCTGGGGGCGACTTCCTGGGACAGTGGCTTAGGGTGCTGAGCTGGAAGCCTGGTTCTTCCCAAGGCTCTCCTGTATTTTTATTTATTTTGTAAAACATTTCCCGGTTTGATTTTAATCCAGTTCCAGCCCCATGCTGAGAGTTGCCACTTTCAGATTCTGGGCAGTTGCCTGTATCCAGGGCAGAGGAGATGATCCCCAGACTGTGTGTCCTCTTGAGGGTTCATAAGTGGCTGGCCTCCGTGTTGACTATTCCCATGAACCCAATAATAGAAGAGGAGAAGCCCCAGTTGGAGGTCGTGTCCTCCTAGTGCTGACCTCGTAACATTGCCTCAGGCTGAGATCATGGTGCCAGCACTTTGAACTTTAGCAACTTAATCATGAAAGGTAGTATGTGATAACTTAGAGAAACACTTAGGAGATTTTTGAGAAAGGGCATTTAAAGCTCCGGAAGGAGAACTTTGTAAGGCAGAGGTGGGTGCCTTGAGTCCTTACCAGAGAGGATGATGAGGAAGGAGCAGAATGGTGGGAGGCACTGCTTTTTATCCTTTGTCTCCTTTACCCTTAACAGCAGGTCCAAGAGTCAAATTCTGCCGATGTTTTCTGCCCTTTTCCGAATTTGCTGCTTTCTCCCTTTGGAGGAAGATCTGTGGGTCCGCCTGCCCTGGCCGTGGCTGTCAGACACCATTGCCAATGAGAGGGTCCCCAGTCCCTGGTTTGTGGCTCTCTTCCTTCTGTAGAGCCCTGCGACCAGGGCCACGGGACCCTGCAGCAGTCACTTTGTCTCTGAGCCTCAGTCTTTTCTGTAAAATGGGAATCCAAACAGTGCCCACTGTCCTCCAGCATGATGGACTATGCAGTGAGCTCTTACCCAGGGTGACTGGCTGGCCCCAACAGCAGACCGCCTGGCTTTACACTGGGCCCTGGGTTTTTCTCTTTTGGGGGAGGGGTGGCTATTCTCATCTGTCCTCTTTTGGGAGCTGTAGGGACATGGTCCTCTCATCCAGGCCCCGCCAGGGGCTCTGCACCAGCCACCACCGGCGTCCTCCATCCTCACATTTGTCTTTCTGTTTCAGCTCAAGAAAGTCCGGTCCCTGCTGCTGGCTGGCGCGGCCCAGTATGATTGCTTCTTCCAGCATCTGCGCCTGTTGGATGGCGCTCTGAAGCTTTCCGCCAAGGATCTGCGGTCCCAGGTGGTGCGCGAAGCTTGCATCACCGTTGCGTGAGTGTCAGGCCCTTCCTCCCCCACTTTCCCACCTGCCTGCCCTTTTGTTGTGCCCAGGCCTCTGGCTCCAGATCATGGGGCTGGCCATTGGCACCTGCTGGTCATCCCTTCCTCCTCTGCGTCCCCTCAGGGGCACGTGGGTTGTGTGAGGAGGAACCCCATCACATCCTCCACCCCCCCAAACCCTCCCCACCCAGGCCTCGCACCTCCAGACCCCACCCTCTGCGACCTGTGGTGCTCCCTTGCAGCCTGTTATGGCAGGCACCGGTCGCGTTAGCCAGGCTCTAGGATAGGTATGCTCCCTTCGGTCTGGGGTACCAGGGGTCCTTTGGCCCCTCTGCCTCTGCAGGTGCCACCCTGAGAGGTTGCAGGGTTCCAAAAGTCTTGGCTTCTTCAGCTTTGGGATTATGGCCTGGTGCATAGTGGGCCCTTGAAAGAAGCATTCATTTATTTTAGAAGAGCCCCCAGCTTCTCTCCATACCACCCTCCTAGGAGTTATCCCAACTTGCCCCTAGCTCACCTCTGCTTGCCTCAGGGCCTGTTTTCATGTTGTTGCACCTGGTCATGAAGTGACCTCCCCAGCCTATGAGCTGCTGTGGGGTATAAAATGTCCCAGTGTTTTGGCAAGCGGCCCCTGGGGAGAAGCCAGGGTGCCCCAGGTCACTGCTACCCCTAGAGAGATGCCATGTAAAGTGGTCAGCAAAGGTGGAATGCCAGGTGCTGGAGGGGCTCCAGACCCCCAGACCCTTTGGTGCGTGCCCCAGAGAGGGGGCGGTGCTTGTGGAGTCCATTAGCACTGCCCAAAAGATGTAATCCCATCATTTCTCTACATGTGGGAGGGCAGAGTGTGCCTTGATCCTAATTGTGCATGTCCCATTTTTTCCTTCTCGCTGTACACAGACATCTGTCCACGGTGTTGGGCAACAAGTTTGACCATGGCGCCGAAGCCATCGTGCCTACCCTTTTTAACCTAGTCCCCAACAGCGCCAAAGTCATGGCCACATCAGGCTGCGCAGCAATCCGCTTCATCATCCGGGTATGTGCTTCTTAACAATGCTCAGGGTGGGGCCTGCCCCCACAGTGCTCCCCCAACAGAATACTACCCCATGTCTGCATAGGGGTTGGCCACGGGGACCCCTCAGAGCTAGGGGGCACAAACCCAGAATGCACACAGTCACCATGTGAGCCTCTCCTCCCTTCCCACTTATTCCATGCCTGGCATGTACCTGTGCTACCAGCACCAACTCCTCCCTCCGGCCACACAGTTACATCTGTCTAAGAAACATTAAGGGCCTACTGTGTGCGAGTGGGTGACTAAGTGGTGCCATCGTGCATGGAGTGCCAGGCCTGGAGTCAGGAAGACTCATCTTTGTAAGCTCAAATATGGCCTCAGACAGTGACTAGCTAGGTGACCCAGGACAAGTCACTTCACCCTGTTTGCCTCAGTTTCCTCATCTTTAAAATGAGCTGGAGAAGAAAACGTCAATCCACTCCAGAATCTCTGTCCAGAAAACCCCAAGTGGGGCTGCAAAGTGTTGGCCAAGGGGTGTAGTGTTAGTAGAGATGACTGCCCTGCTGCCCAGACAAGAACACTTAACCCACGAGTGCTGAGACTATTTCTGTGTGTTTCAGCACACCCACGTGCCCCGGCTCATCCCACTGATAACCAGCAACTGTTCTTCCAAGTCAGTGGCAGTGAGGAGGTGAGTACCCTCCCCCAAGGGGTGGCCTTCAGGGCTGGGGGGAGCGGGTAGGAAGGGGAGGGGAGCAGCTCTATCCTTCTCTGTCCCTTCTGGGGTGTGTCCTTGTGGCCTGTGGCCACACCCACACTTGCCCACACTGGGGCCCATCTGCACTCACACCTCACCATTTTCTCCTTTCCAGGCGTTCCTTTGAGTTTTTGGACCTCCTCTTGCAAGAGTGGCAGACCCATTCCTTGGAAAGGTATGTGGGAGCATCCCTTGTGCTCCTTCTTCAAGGTTCTCTGTGATCAGTGTCTCAGAACTGGGGGGACAAAGTGGGGCCTGGGGGAGCCTTTCCTCTCCTTCACATGAATCAGAAGGATGAGGAGAACCAGAAGTCCATGGGCGCCATGGGGCCTCCCTCCTTGCCCCCAGCCCTGTCCACCATCTTGCTGGGGGGGTGGGGTATTTGCTTGTCTTATTGGCTGTTCCACCATTTCTCACACCAGATGCCCCCTCCCCCAAGTCCATGCCGACCCCCTCTCCCTGCTGCCCTTCAGGCTCCGATCAGACCTGAGCCAGGCCTCACCGTGGGCTGGAAGCCTTACCCCATGACCCCTGTGGGAGATGGCTGTCCCCCCCACCCTGTCCGTGTCTTGTTTGTTGTGCATCTTTTCTCCTCCTTCCATTTGGGAGCTGCTGGAGGACAAGGCCTAGGCCTAGGGCTAGGTGATGGCCAAAGGAAGGGACAGGGAAGGCTGGGAGCATTTACAGAGCACCTGCTATGTGCCAGGTGCTGTGCTGAGTACATATCTTACAGGTTCTCAGGATTATCACCATCTTACGGTTGAGAAACTGAGGCAGACAGTGGTGAGGTGACCTACCCAGGGTCCCATAGCTAGTGAGTGTCTAGGACCAGACATCGCACTCTGTGGCTGGCAGTGCCTCTCTCCTTCCCCCCCAACCCGTGCACTCAGGCCAAAGCTCCTCCATGGAAGGACCACCTCCCGTTGACCTTTACTTTGGTCCTGGGGGTCCCAAGGGTGAGGCCATGTGCACCCAGTATGATGTCCACTTGAGCCCTGAGGGCTGTTTGTCTTTCAGACATGCAGCCGTGTTGGTCGAGACAATTAAGAAGGGGATTCATGACGCGGATGCCGAGGCCAGAGTGGAAGCCAGAAAGTGAGCTTTTCTTGTGCTTGCCTGGGGACCCCTCCCTCGTGCCCCTGGGCTCCCTCTTTTCTGCCCTGTCTCAGGGTCTCCACGCCCCCCTGCTCATTGTTCATTGTGAAGAGGGCCTTGGGTGAACAATGGAAAATGATTCCCCCTTTACAGCCTCTGCTTGGGGAGGGGGTGGCCTGACAGTTCCCACATTCTCCTGTGTTTCATATAGAGCCTTGAACTGGAAAGGTTCTGGGAGCGGGCAAAGATCTGGGCTGCCCCCACCCGGCTGATAACCATTGCTCTCTTGGTCCTCCTAGGACATACATGGGCCTCAGAAACCACTTTCCTGGTGAAGCTGAAACCTTGTATAATTCCCTGGAACCTTCCTATCAGCGCAGCCTCCAGACGTACCTCAAGAACTCAGGCAGCACCGCGTCCCTCCCTCCCTCAGACAGATCCTCCTCCAGCTCCCAGGAGAGCCTCAAGTGAGTGTGGGAAGCAAGCCAGGCGAGTGAGCTGGGTGCTGTGTGCAGGGCCTGACAAGGTCCCCTGCCCCAGCTGGGGATCCCTGGTGTGCTGGGCATCTTGTGACATGGCCTTGGGACCCAGCCCTCCAGGGCCCGCCACATGTTGCCACTTCTGGCAGCCGCCAGAGGCACTCTGGGCCTCAGACACTCCCTTGAAACTGTGGGACCCTGAAGAGGCCACTTAACAGCTCCTCGCCTGCTAAACAGGGATCCTCTTAGCCCTTTGCTCCCAGGATCCAGTGCAGTGGTCCTGGTGGTAGAGATGACATGGAGGCCGCACGTCCTTCTTCTTTCCTGCTGTTTTGCCGTCTACCCCTCCCCCCTCCAGCAGCTTGTTTGGGCCAAATGTGGACTTTGTCTCAGGTTTCCCCAGCCCTCTTTCCCCCCAGGTCCTCTTCCCTCTGCCCCCAGTCTCCCCATCTACTAGGGGAGGGTCAGCAGGTGTCATGGGTGTCCCCACTGTCGCCTGCCACCTCCTTCCTTCAGAGTTCCTCATTCCTCTCATCCTGTAACTCACTTTCTGAGTCTCTGGGGGGCACCAACAGGGGATCATGAGGATATGGAGATAGCAGGTGTAGACAGCCCTCTTCTAGGAGTCTGGCAGGAAAGGGGGGACAGAAAAGGGGCTGGTTTAGGGAATGGAAAACCCACACCTGTATTCTGGCAGGTAGCAGGGGAGGAAGAGGCTAAGGCAGAGGCAGGGCTCATGCCTCTCTGATGAGGTCTATCCCTCCCAATGAAGAGGAGGAATCCCATGTAGTAGCCTTGCCTGTGGCCTCTGTGTGACCTCCTCCCCAAAGGCGGCCCCCATGGGGGCTGAGCTCTCCATCATCCTTCAAGACTCACAAGCACCTCTCTGGGGTCTGTCTATGAGGGATCTTGAGGGCAGGGGGCTGGCCCACTTGGCGTCCTCACATGTGTTTGGGGGCTTCTTGTCAGGGAATCCCAGATCCTGGTTCCATTTTCTCAGTCCTGTGGATGCAGCACCTTGAGTGTGTCTGTCCTGGACAGGAGCCCACCGTCCTTCCTGCCCCTCAGTGACAGGCTCCCTTTCTCTTTTCCAGCCGCCCATTCTCCTCCAAATGGTCTGCAGGGAGCGCCTCGGCCGGCCCTGGGAGAGGTGAGGCATGGCAGGTTGGCATTGGCTCTGGGTGGGCTTCGTCTTGGTGATCAAAGGTAGGTTTAAAGAACTCTCCCCTCCCTCCCCTGCCAGTCATCACATGGCTTTGTTCCTTTTCCACCAGTGTCTTCCAGTGGTGGTAAAATGACAGGCAGTCCTGGAAGTCTTCAACGATCCCACAGTGACATCGATGTGAATACTGCTGCAGGAGCCAAGGCCCGCCATGTTGCTGGGCAGGCAGGGAGCAGCAGCAGTGGGCGCCTCGGCCCTGGTGCCCTCACCCCTGGGTCTTATGCTTCTCTAGGTAAGAGAGAGAATGAGAGAGCGCGCGCGAGTGCATTGGGTGGGTTAGGTTTTTACAAAGCCCACTCTGAACTCTGTTCATTCATTCCCAAGCTTTGTCCTTGTTTCTCTGTATCAGTGAGGCAGAAGGGGTGAGTTCTGGCTACAGGATGTCTGCTCTTGTCCCACATTGCCTCCTCTGCTGCCCTTGGGTTTTGGAGCCAAGATGGCACCTGTTGCTGCTGCTGCAACTGCCACAGGAGCCTGTGGGGGGTGTAGAATTCAAAACGTTTCACGGCTGGAGTATTTCTAGAGTGAGAGATTCAGAACACACAGCGCACTCAGGACTCCAGCAGTCCCTCCATTTTCTAACTTTTTTCCATACTCGTCCAGTTTTCTTAGTCTTGAACTCTTGGGCAAGGCCAGGGAAGGACACATCTCACAGCCTTCGGGCCCCCAGCCCTGCTCTCCTCCTGTGGCGGACACCACTCAGCTTCCCTTTGTCCAGCCTCTCCGGGCACTCCAAGGCCTGTCAAGGAGTCCCCTCCTTTGGAGAGAGAAATGTGATCTCCTGTGTTCACACATGTTCATGTGTGCAGTTATGATGGCTAATGAGGGGTGTGTTTGGTCACTTTCATTCACAGTAAACTTGTAGCTGAGTCACAGGTTCCTTAAAAACAATTTTCCTCTCAAATTCCTCCCTCAAATTTGTTCATTTAGACCACTTTACATTGGAATTTTACATAGTGTGCCATAGCAAACCAGGGGAAAGTTCCTTCTCAAAGTTAGATGCCATGGGATGAGGGCTTGCAGACCTCCTGACTAGAGAGCGCCATCTTGGAGGAGAAATTGATGCTCAGAGTGGCACTGATGTGATTCAGCCCTGGGCCAAGGGAAGGGGCTTAGAAGAGGAGAAGACAGACAGACAGAGAGCATTCAGGGTTAGGGTTGTCACGGACTTTGTTCCCATTTCCCTTCCCAGATGCTCCTTTGGTGCCTCTCTTTGTAGCCTTACTCCTGGCCAAGAACCCAGTAGGTCTGCAGACCTTAACCCCTCCCCTTTCCTTGGAGAAGAAAGGCCAGGTCAGGAGAAGCATCTGGGAGGAAAATGTCTGACGTGCACCTGAGCTTTTCCCTTAACCCACCTAGCTTTCCTTTGTTTTTTGCTTACTTGTTTGCCAAAGAGGATGCATCGGACAAGACAGATGGTAAGCGCTTTCTTCTGTTTGACCCTCAAACCGAAGCCAGGTGGCTTTGTGGGTGCTCAGAGAGAGGGTGCTTGATGCTTTCTATCCCTGCCTCTCCCAGTTCTGGAATGTTCCTTTAACCCTCCTTGGTTGAGAAAGATCTCTCATTGTCCACACTGGGCTTTCCTGAGACCAGTCCTGCCACCACTTGCATCCTCCTTGGGTTTTTATCAGTGTCAGACTTCATATAAAAAACGTATGTTGTTGGGAAAGGTCAAGTGAGACTGACTGGTCTTTGTCATGAGTCCTGGAGTGGAAGTTGCTTTTAGTCCTTAAGCTTAGAAGGACCTTGGAGGTCATCTTGCCCCCCTCTCTCTGAAGCTGCACACAGAGTGGAGTCCAAGTTCCTAAGTCCCAGGCAGCCAATGGCTCATCCTCTAAATTCAGGGACTTTGTGAGTGCTGCCCACCTGGGCTGTATTGCTGCTTTTTCAAAAATGGGGGGACTGTCCTTGTTTTTAACGTGACTCAAAGTCTGAAATTTAGGAAAATGGCAAAAGCCCCAAAAATGCACATGTTATGACTCTTAGCTGGATGTTCATTTTTATTTTGTAGTCCCGAATGAGGAATCCTTTGGTTTCTCAATATCCACTTAATTTGAACAAGGGCTTTCTAATATCATACTGCCTCGTCTGCTGCAAATGCAGTGTGGATCATAGTAGCAGGGTCGTAATAGGCCCTTGGTCACACACTGGGGAGTTGAGCCTGAGTTGGTCAGAGCCCCATGCTCAAAGACAGGGAAACCATTGCAGTCCTCAGCCATCTCTGATGGTCCCTGCTATGACTGGCGGAGATGGGAGAGGAAGGCACCCCCCAACCCCTCCGCCCTCTCTGGTCATGGTTAGCAAGGGAGCCACCACCTCTGAGATCTGGGTCACCATCTGCCCCCAGAATCTTTTCGGCTTTTGTTGCCATCTGAAATGAAACAGATTCAGACGTGGACATCCCTTGTTCCCAGGCTTCCTTCTCCCTGACTGGCTGGCCCCCTTGGCCCCGAGTAGTCCTGAATGGCCCCGGAAGACTGTCTTTGCCCAAGTATCACATCTCTCTAAAAGATTGTATTGTAGAAGTGGTTGAAATGTCATTGTTGTTTTATTTCTCCTGTTTAGGGACAGCTTCTGAAGACGGTAAGAATTCTACCCGTCTTTGATAGCGTAGAGAACCCTTTACCGTAACATTCCCATTCATTTTCAAAGTAAACTAAGACCATCTCTCAGAGGTTTCATACTAATTCTTCACTGGCTTTTTTACTTGTTCTGTATATGTGTGTGTGTACATGTGTGTATGTGTGTGCATTGGTATGTGTGTGTTTCCAGGGAAGGGCCATCACTTTGCCTGTGATTTTCATTTGTATCCCAGGAAACCATGGGCTGCTCAAGCATCATTGTTTTACATGTTTAACCATATCAAGTACCAAATCGGGTTGATGGCCGGTATCTTTTCCAGTCAAATGCTTCGTACTTTACTTTTGTCTTTGATGTGAACCTGCCCTTGCTTTGGGGCGCTGTGTGCCACTGTCTGTGATGACCTCATTGAGGCTTAGAAGCACTGGCAGGTGGTTAGAGTTAGTGGGGGCCTCTGGTTGGCGTTGGGACAATCCCTCACCTAGTGCTTGGCTCTCCCTATTCAGGCTGTTCTAGAACCACATCTCCCTGGTCTGGTCTAGGCGTTGGGCATGTGCGCGTTGAGCTGAAGTGATGGTCCCCATGGAGCATCTCTTCTCATGCTGCTATTCTGTCAGGATCCAGACTACTTCTGGAGTACCTTATCAATAGGGGCTGGAAATCCGCACACCACTGGGGTTGGCCTCCAGTCTGCTCCTCGTGCCACTTGGCCCTTTTCTCTGGCCTGTTACTTTCTGCTCTTGTGTCCTCCCTTGCCCCTTTCAGTTCCACGTGTTTCTTTTTCTCCCAATTTCTCTGTGTCCGGCACCAGCCAGGGGCACCCCATGTTTCTGTCCCTAAGCCACAGGAGTCTTTTCAGGATGATGAGGCTTAAGAAAAAAGGAGATTGGACAGTTTTTAACATCCTAAGAAAAGTTCCTTGCCATTGTACTCTTCTTGGGGTTCAAGTCAGAAACATGGCCTGTAACACTCTCAAGTATAGCATGAACCTCGTCAGAATATAATTAGGAAATAGTTAACAAAATAAAAATATGATAAAACATCGATGTTGTTAATATGTCATTTTCTAAGTTGATATGTGGCCCAAAGGTACAGCGTGGTAGCCCCCATTGCAGCCCACTAAGACTTAAGGGGTTGGGGGAAGAGAATCAGTGACTCTCAAGTCAGTTTGAGAAGAGATGCCCTCAGTCCTACTACCAAGAGAGGCAAGGAGAAGGGATCTGTACAGGTCAAGTTATAGCCATCAGGGTGCCCTGGTACAAGGCAGAGCCCATGCCCAGCTCCTCTCAGAGCGTGCAAGCACAGGCCATTTCTGCAGGGGACCCACACCCCGTGCTGTGAAGGACAAGGATGCCTACTTAAAAGAGGGTCTCTGACCTAGTCAGGCTCCTCCCATAAAGGAAGAAAAAAGTTGTTGCCTTCTGGCATCAGTCAGACAGCTGTGGACAGCCAGTGAGAGCCCCCAGGCCCTTCCCAAGAAGGAAGGGAGGCCAGGGTGCTGTGAAGGAGAACGTTCATGTGAATTTGTGAGATGGAAATGAGATAGTTCAGTCAGTCCAGTGCCGGTTTATAGACCTTTGTCATGGGAGTCTCTTCATGACTTTTCCATTTCAAACATGGTGTCCAGATGCATCCATTTGGCAGTGCATAATTCTGTTTGGTGTTTAGTCACAGCAAATATTCACCTAAACTCATCTGAGAAGTAAAGATTTTAGACAGGCACCTCAGTGGTAGTCATAGCCAGCTTCCAGATCTATAGAAAATGCTGACCTTAGCCTTTCTCAAGGTCCCACAAGGAACTACATGCCCAATTAACAAAGATTTCCTTTCTCAGGTCGCATGAGATCCAAGCTTTCTACAGCGGTGGTGGCCACAGCCAATTCCAAGGCGGATTCCCGAGGGCGCAGCCGGACGAAGATGGTCTCTCAGTCTCAGCGTACGTATCACTCTCGCTCTGGCCTATGGGCTGGGCACTGTCCAAGAGAGGCGTGGGTTCTGGCCAAGCTGTTTGCCAGAGAAGACTGCCTACTGAGTTGTTGTTCTGTGTCTTAGGTCCATCATCACCTGACAAAAATGAAGGTACTTTCCCAGCGTGGCGTGGCGTGGTGGTGGTGCATGTGTGATTCCTCTTCTGTGTTGCTGTGTGGTGTGGGCGTGTTGTTAGGACCGGGTCATTGACAGGACCCCTCTTTCCCCTTCCCTTTGTTGCCCCTGCTCTACATCCCCCTCCCCTGCCCGCGTACTCTTAGCTGATCCTCAGCCTCTGATGTGGGTGAAAGGATGAACACACACAAAGTGATTTCTCCTTGTCCTCCCTCAGAACCTGCTGCCACAGTACCTTGTTTCTGGTTCGAACTGCAGGCAGGTATGTGCTGCCTCCATTTCTTCACAGGATGGGGGAGGAGGGGTGGGAGGAAGCATTTACTGAGTGCCTGCTGTGTGCCAGGAGAGGTCACCGTTGCCATGATTTCCTTCTTTTTCGTGGAGGCATTGCTAATCCAAAGGGAACATGTCTACAGCCCTTTCTGAACAACACATTCGTTCATCACTCACTTGCTTATTACCACCCAAATTGTAAATCCCCAGGGAATTCCTCTGCCATCCTGAAGCATGAGGGTCTTTGGATGGCATTCCAAATTTCCTTCTGGTGATTGATGTTGGAGGCAATATTCCCACTGCCCTCCCTCCAGGGGATTTCCAGTGGCCCTTCCCATCTCTGGCATCCAGGGGACGGTTGTCTACAGATAGGAGCAAGGCTGACCTCCAACTAGGCATGTTTCACTGTGTTGGTGTCATGGAGGCATTGCTAATCCAAAGGGAACATGTCTGCTAGGGCTTCCCTTCTCAGAATCCTGGTATTGAATGTTTCAAGTAATGATGTAGGATTACGAAAAAGACAGTTATATAGAAATATGTTTATCACTTTTTTTTAAACAAGCTCACAGAATCTCTGCTGTAGACAGACTATCCAACTTTTTATGTGGTTGAAGGGTTTCCTTTTTAGCATTCAGGAAGGAAAAATATTAAGAATAAGAATTCAAATTCTAGGTAGCCAGCCAGGACCAACTGCCTCATTTTACAGGTGAGGAAACTGAGGCACAATCACTTCCCCATCCAAATCTGTACTCACTTAAACCTGAGGGGGCCATTTGCAATCTCTTGGAGCAGAACACATGTAGAGTAGATTCCAGTAGATTCTGCTGCCCCCCAGGCTTGAGGAGACCAGGTGTCAGTAGCACATGTTCATTTAGATGGCCCAGGTTCTGCTCTTGAACCCCTGCTCTGTATGTGTAAGGTCTTTGCTAGGGGATAGGGAGCCAGAGATGCCCTTAGAAAGCCAAGCTGGTGACCTTGCTGTCCACAAGAACCTCTTCGGTCCAGAAAATGAGCCCCCATCAGTGGCTTCTGCCAATCACACATAACCTGATGAATGACCTAACAGAAGGGTTCCTGCCCTCCTTTATTGAAGGAGCATGGGAGGGAGACCAGAAGAAAAGCCATAGAAGGGAACCTCGACTTCCCCAGACAGCCCCCCCATCAGGGGAGGGAGCTGGGGCCATGAGGGTTAGGCCCTGCTCCTGTGGAGTAGCCCTTCTGTGACATTAAAAACCAGTCCCACAAAGCCTCACAACCAGAGACAGCTTAGCCTCAAGAATCTGGATTTGAGGAGATTTCTGGTTTCTTTGACCATTAGGAAATATGCCTTACTGTGATACATGGGCATTGCTGCATGAGTTTCTGCTCTCCCATTCCACTTGAGTGTGATGCTTGATTTTTCCATATTTTTTCATCACCATTAAGAAAAATCCCATGAGATCTCTTGGATCAAAGCAGGTGTGTGTTACAATTGGTTATTGCCCCAGATCAGCAAAAGAAGAGGGGAGGGAGAAGACTTCTGGGGGTGGGGGTGGGGTGGATCCACACTCCAGCCCCATGACTCCCTTTGTGGTCATTATGTTTGGGCTCAGGGCCCCCATTCTCACTGATGGAACCTTGTTCGTTGGGATTGGGCTTTTTCCATTGTGAATTCTTGAAACCTCATTTGACTATGACCACCACTACACCAAAGAACAAGTCCATTCAGTGCCCACTGGCTGCCTTCATCCTTTCGAGGCTGCTCAGGTTGGCCATTGCGAGGATGAAGCAGGGAGGCTGGCTTCTGTGGCTCAGGTCCCTGTGCCTTGTACCACCAGGGATGCCGTGTGAGGCCGGGGTGAGTGCTGCTTTGGTGGTTTGGCCTCTTCTCTGGTGTGAATTGACTGAAGCATTCCTCTTTCTGTTTGCTCTTTGTGTTGAATCTGCTCTGCTTCTGCTCCCTCCCCTCACGCCTGCTAAGGATCGCAGTCGGCTAACGCTATGGGCGGTAAGAACCCGCAGCCTGGATGTGCGCATGCATTTTTCACCCATTCGCATCCCCCAGAGAGTGCTCTATTCAGCAGAAGCTCTGGCCCTCCCTTGTGGCCACGCCTCAGTCTGAGGAGCCCACACAGTAGCCCCCTCTTTTGTGCTTGCTCCTTCTGGCCGAGGGTCCTGTCACTGACGCTTCTAGGATGGTTGCCCCAGAGCTGGCCCCCACTCCAGCACCTGCCCCTCAATCCCATGTCCCTCAGCTGACTGTAGAGCGGCCCTGGTGTGAGACTTCTGGCCAACAAAGGCAGGATTCTGCCTCCTGCTCCCAGCCAGCTTGTTGACAAGGTGGGAGGGGAGAGTGGATTGAAAGAGCTCCTGCTCTGCCTTCCTTTTCCCCTTTTTGCTGTTCTTGGGATTGATGGAAAGCTGGAAGAACAGGAGCCTTGGCTCTCTGAGGGGACAATTTTAGATATTTTTACTGCAGTTGCTTGTTGCATCAGCTGCCCTGGGGCTGTTTGTGGGGCAGGGGAGATTCCCACCAGGGCCAAACATAGAGAATGTCTGCTCTGTTCTTGGCAGGAGTTTGGACTCCAGAAGCTTCTGCCTGGTGGTGTCTCTGCTGAATAGAGCCATCTGTGACTTCACAGTCTGCCCTGTGTCTCACACCTCACTTGTCCAGTTTGCATCCCCTTAGGCTGTGCTTATCAAACTCCATGAGATACTAGCATTGTGTGTCTGTGGCACAGGGGGTGAGGGAGGGAAGGGTCCACAGATGTGTGTGTGTGTGTGTGTGTGTGTGTGTGTGTGTGTGTGTGTGTGTGTGTGTGTGTGTGTGTGTGTGTGTGTGTGTGTGTGTGTGTGTGTGTGTGTGTGTTGTGTGTGTGTGAGTTCTGACATCGAGTGGAAGACCCCTCCTGGGGGCCTCTGCCTGGAGGGAACGCTGTGAGAGGAGCCTTCTCAGAATCACTGCTTGTCTGGGAGGGGATTCCTTTCTTGTGGGGCTGCTATGGCTTCGTCTTCAGTGACTTTAGAATCTGTCTGTTCAGGGACAGTTGGTGGCATTGGGGGTACCATGTAAAATGCGAAGAATTTAGGACCAACCCCCAAGGTGTAGACTGAACTGCATTTCAACCTGCTTGGGGCCTTGAAAAAGGCAGTTTGTGCCTTCCCATGTTATTGACCAGCAATTTAAGATCTCAGAATTGGGAAGTGCAGGTACTTCCTGCTTCCATGAAAGATTGTAGGGAAAGGAGGTGAGGAGAGAGAAAGAACCTGAGTAGATGTAGAAGAAGAGAATCCTGTAGGGGACTGGATGAGGTAGAACCAGGGGAATTGGTCAGATATTAACTTAACTGAGAAGAAATTTTCCCAGAGAGAGGAGAAATTGAGGACAATTTGGAAAGCACTTTCTCCTTTCTGGGCCCATCAGAGAGCATAGAAGGGGACTGAGGACCAATTTGAGGAGATCAGAGCTGGCCAGGCCAGAGAAGGCCAGGGCAGGAATTGTGGGAAGACATGGAGATGGAGGGGAGACTAAACTTCTTCAGGGCCTGGCAGTGAATGCCTCACCTCCCAGCTTTCCCTCCAGTATTGGTCCCTGCCCTGCTCAGGGTCCGTGGCCTAAGCGAGACTTATCCAGTGAGGATAACCTTTATCCCCTTCCAAGATGACACCCCCAGAAGGAACTTTAAAAGTCTTTGCAGCAGTTAGGAAGTCTTGGGCAGTTGGGAGTCCAGGAGCTCATCAAAGGCCAAGGATGTGGACAAGATAAATGAAGTGGGCAGTTGACCAGCTGACCAGACGATAGATCAGGTTGGCCATATTCTTGGCCAGAAATGGCTGTTAATGACATTTTTGCCAGGGATCTTTCAGATCAAGCCAAAAGAGATTAAGCTGCTAAGGCTAAGGTGAGAAGACCACTTGTAGCCTGCTCACTCCCCATCTCACCCCCTGCCCCAAGGTAGCGAAAGGCAGGGGTGCAGAAGGAGGGCAGACTTCTGTTCCCTGCAGTGGAGGGGAAGCTCAGGACTCTGAGCATAGGGCCATGGTTGCCCCTCACACTTTTTGCATCTGTTTTCTCCATAAAGGGAATGATCTTGGGAACAAAAATGAACAGCAGAAAGTCAGTGCCTGATGTAAGTAAGGGGATGTTGCATCAGGAGTGCCCCTATGCCCAGCAGGCACACCTAGAGTTGGGGAGACCTGAGTTCAGGCCCAGCCTCAGACACATGCTCCTAGCTGTTGCTATGGGCCTGCCACTGAACCAACACTGCCTACCTCATTTTCCTCTGCTGTAGAGTGGAAATCATGCTGGCTCCTCCCTCCCAGAGCTGTGGGGAGGGTCGCATGAGCTCATATTGTAAAGCACTTAGCACTGCATCATGTCAGTGCTGCTAGGTCTTGGCCCCATCATCAGCCCTTGAAGAATTCAAGTCCACAGCCTGGATAGACTAGACCCTCAGGTTTCAAAGGTGCCAGCTGATCGGTGCCCATGATGGCAGAAAGATCACAGAAAACAGGAGGGGCTTCATGAGACTGCAGAATAGACAGTAGCCCAGTTTGGGGGGAGGAGGAGTGAGAGAGAAGGGGGAGGTGGGGGGGTAGAGAGAGAGAGAAAGAGAAGAGAGGGGGAGAAAGGGAGGGAGAGAAGAGAAGGGAAGAGAGGAGAGAGAGGCAGGAGGAAAAGGGAGTGAGAGAGAAAAGAGGGGAGAGAGGAAGGAGGGGGAGGGAGAGTGAGTCTGCAGACCCTCCATCTGGGATCTGGACTTAGATCCTGGGAAAGTTCCTGAATGAGTCATTAGGGGGACAATTGGTAACTCTCCCACATGTGAACGTGGACTTCTTTGGGCAACCAGACTCCTCTTCTTACCGTTAGCGTAGCAGGGGGTCTCCTGGGAGTGCCTGGGGAAGCCATGCTTGGCCTGAGGCGAGTTGGATAAAGACCTCAGCTGAGAAGGTTCACGGGGCCAGTTTGCAGGTAGTTTGTTGTTGTGATTGTCCTTCATTCTCAAAGAGCACTAGGACATCAAGATGATGACACGACTTGCAGTTGACTTTGATTTGAGTGAGGGAGGATTGGGCAAGGCCACCAGCCTCACTTTCTTCTCCTGAGCCATTTGGGTCCAGTGGCCTGCTATTCACCAGGGCGACTGGAGATGGCCTAGGATGCAGTGGAAGACCCTGGCCCTTTCAGGCTAAGGTCTTAATCACATTCTCACTTTGAGTGAGATACACTCATTCAACAAATAGACTTCTTTAAGGAGTTACTCAAGGGATGGCCCCTTTAATCAAAAAGAAAAAATCAAGCTTGGAGGGGAAGACACAATTACTGTTTAGTCATTAGCACTGAGTGGATGGCAGCCTGAATCCCAAAGGATCCTGGTAGCCAAGGGCACAGGGTGTTGTAGAGGTAAATTCTTGGACTGACGTAGGCCCTATTGACAGAGGCCTGAGTTAGGCCTCCAAGACCAGGTCAATCCTGGTCATGCTCAGAAGGGGACAGGCCCCACTGGCCTCAGCCCTCGTCAGTCTTCCTTGGGAGCAGCATGTGCAGTAGAGAGGACCTGCATGACGCAGGGCTTGGACTGGCCAAAGGAACAGGAAATGTCTAAGCAGCCAAAGAGAAGTTTCACAGGAGCTGTGAAGCTGTCGTGAAAGGGTTTTCCTTTAGAGGAAGGCTCAGACTCTTGGGTTCCAGCAGGCAGGCCTGAGAGCTGGGGGCAGGGGAGGAGAGCTGTCCCAGAGTAGAACGGGTGACCCTTCTTGGGGGCTTTGAGCAAAGGCTGAACGGTAGCTTCTCTGCTCTGTCTTAGTGAGAATTCCCTTGGTGCCACCCCAGAGACCCCTGATGCACATGTCCCTTCTCTAGCCTCCTGAATGGCCAGACTCTGCTGCCCTCTATGGGCTCTTGTTTTCCCTCTGAGCCTTTCTACATGCCCCCTGCCCACGACCCTTAGAACAGCTTCCTAAATGTAGATGTGAGGTGGCTTTTTACTGTGTCATCGGACGATCAGAGCTCCCAGAAGCCCTTTGGCTTCCTCGCCTCCAACGGCCGAGTCTGGTTAGCATCTCATCTCTTCTTTCTTGGATCATCCCACTTAGCCTCCCATAATTTCCTACCACCTTTGAAACTGTTTTCAGGTTTTTATCGCCTCTTCCCAGCATTACCCTAATCTTTTGTTTTCTGCTGTTTAGCCGGCAGTCGCTCCGGGTCCCCTGGAAGAGTTTTACCCAGCACCACGCTCTCTACCATGAGCTCAGGAGTTCAAAGAATGTTGGTCAGTCCTGCATCAGCCCAGAAACGAAGCAAGATCCCGCGGAGCCAGGGCTGTAGTCGAGAGGCCAGCCCTTCTCGCCTCTCTGTAGGTAAGACTCACCCATGTGGCCTCTAGCCTGTTCAGGCTCACTTGCATGTCCCCCTGGGTCTCCTGAGCCCAGCATCCTCCTGAGAACCTGTGTGATCCACCGGCTTCCTCTATATTTTTGTGGTTGTCTCTATTGTCTTCTTGCCTTGATGAGGATTTTAAATGTTTTTTTGGAAGCAGACCATATACCTGCTCATCTTTAAATTAAGCAATGAAAAACGTCAGACTGCCCCAACCAAGCGAGCTTTGTCTTGGGTTTATCATGGGAAATGTTTGTCCAGTGACATTTCATTTTATTGAAAACAGTCGAGTTTTTCCTCTTTTTTTCCGACACACACAGGCATTCCCTGCTAGGTGCTGCTCAAAGCTAGGTGCTCCTGTGCAGACTTTGGACGGGGATGACCATGCCATGGCATGGCGAGGAGCCCTTTCCTAGGCGCTACTCAGAGGCCCTGGGGGATGGGCTGTTGGCCTTGAAAGGGTTCCCCCTTAGCAGATAGAGCCCAGGAGTTGGTTGGAGGCTGCCTACTAAAGAGCATCTTTTCTTACATCCCCCCATCCCCTTGTGCTGGTCTGTGGGTGCAGCGCGAGGCAGCCGCATCCCTCGTCCCAGCGTGAGTCAGGGCTGCAGTCGCGAGGCCAGTCGGGAGAGTAGCAGGGACACGAGTCCAGTTCGCTCTTTCCAGCCCCTGGGTGAGTACTGAGGCCCTCCTGGCGGCATGGCTTGTTCTGCCCTTCCTCACCTCGTCTCATCCGTCTCCCATTGCCTCGTCAGGGTGTGGCCCATAGTGGGCGCTGCTTGTCCTCTCCCCTTCCCTCCCTCCTCAGTGCTGATGGTCCCCGAGGAAGCCCAAGGTCTTTCCTGAGGCCTTGTGTGCATCTCTGGGCTGTGGAGGAAAGCCAGTTGTCCAGGATTTTCTGATGACTGTCCTACCCTCTGCTGCCCCAGATAGATGATTAAGCCCTGATGGACCACCTTGATTTCCATCTTGTGATACAGTCCAGTCATTATCCAGAGCATAGCCAAAAGGGAGGCCTTGAATACCATCCTGCTCACAGCTCCCTGCATGACCCTTAGCAAGTCAATGGCTCTGGTCTTCCCCTGCCCTCTAGTAAGTTATAGAAGAGCGTGACTGAGTGTCTCGGCACGTGGAAAGTGCTGCATCCAAGGTACTGTGAAGGCTCCAGTCTGGGGGTCCTCACAGACTGAGAGAGCCAGCCAGTCCTGACTGTGAGTGAGGGTCTGAGCTTTGCTGAGGCCCCAGGGGCACCTGGAGCTCAGCTTCAATGCTGTCTCTCCTGAGAGAAGCAACTTCAGGGACACAGGGACACCCATGGCATTGCCTTCACCCACCCTGGCCAGATGTGATGGTGTAGGTCTGCTGACCACCATGAGTGCTTTCCATCACAGTCAGAGGAGAAGGGAAATGGTGTTAGGAAGGGGAAGAGAGTGTACTGGAAGTGTGTACATGCGTATGTAGAAGCATGAAGAAGGCTTCAGATGGGAATCAGGGTGGCCTAAGCAGAGCTCCCCATTCACTCCCTCCAGATTTCTCCTCTCAGACATTTGGGGTCTAAAATCCCACAATTGCTATTAACACAACCAACATTCCCCTCTTTAGTCAGTTCCTGCCCATGCTGGCACTTTCTTGTACCCATCTTCCATGTCCTTCTACTCACAGGCTCCAGAAGCCCCAGGAGGAGGTGGGTGAGCTCCTCCACTCACACCCAGGAACCTCCCTCCCTGACTCGAAGTATAGACTGGTGCGAGCTGGCCAGTCCTGCCAAAATAGTATTGGTTCTTTGGGTAGCAGGCACCCATGGCTTTCCTAATTCTTTTGTGACTTCTGAATTTAGATTGTGATAGAAAGAAGTGGTTTCCTTTTCCTATGTTTTCTCTTCCTCAACAAATGTTGTTAGCAGTATTTGTTACCCTTCTGGGTGCTGTGTGGGGAGGCCCCTTCTGTAAGAGAAGAGGGCCAGCCATCTGAGCCTCCTGAGCTCTGCTCTTTTCTGGCTTCTGGATCTGGAGGACATGCTATCTCTGCTCCTTTCCTGCTGCCCTGGACACTTTCTGCAAGCAGTTAGGACCAGGGATTGGTGTAGGTGGGTTAGGGTTGGGTTAAGCAGACAAGGGCCCACGGGCCCACCTGGAGGAGATCTGTGCCTGCAGCGGCACACTTAGGGTTAGGGTTAGGCAGAGTCATGCAGTGAGTGGGGCATTTAGGGTTAGGGTTAAGCAGACAAGGGCCCTTCGGCCCACCTGGAGGAGAGCTGTGTCTGCAGCGGCAGCTTCCCCACTGCACTGCCACTGTACCCATGGGTTGAGTCCTCTTCAAACCTAGCCAAGAAACTGCTTCCTCCCTGTGGCCCCTCATCATCTTTCTCATTCAGAGCCTGCTGTGGCGAGGTCTGGGGAAGGAGCAGGCCACTGAGTGATGTTGGAGGCTTCTTCCTTGTGGCCTGAGCCCTGGAGCAACATGTAGCTCCATGATCCATGTCCAGAGCCTGGGAGAATGAATGGACACTCTTTCATCTATGCAAAATATCCTTTGGCTTTAGGGTTCTTGAGCTGAAATTGGGCTGTTGTAATTTCCTACTTTTTCCTTACAAATTAAGTTCCACATACGCTTTTTTTTTAAATTCAGCTTGCTTCAATTTTCTTGCCTCACTTTGCCTTTTGGGGCACAGAACTAATGGGAAAAAAAGCAAATGAATGTGTGCCTCTTTGTCCAATGGGAAGCTCAGAGCGCTGCCTGCTGCTCTTGTCCCTGTTGCACTATTTTTAGAACAAACATTTTTTAGGGTTGCGGCCAGATCTGTTTCAGGACAATAGCCTGGATTTTGTGGGAAATGCCTCTTCTCAAAGTAAATGCCCATCCAGGATAGATCAGGGAGAGCATTTCAGGAAAGCCTCTCTGGAGGGAGGGGCCTGGGCCTGTCCTCCCTTCCCACCCGTCCTCTGCCTTCCCTCTCCTCCCCAATCCAAAGCCTCCTTTGGTTTTGAATCAGCATGCCTGTGGACAGAGAGCCTCTGCTCTGGGGCAGCACGACATGTGTCTTGGGCCCCCCCAAGCCCACTAGCTAGCTCACTCCCTCGCTTGCTCGCGTGGCCCCTGCTCCATTCCCGTGGTAACAGGCAGGCTTTGTGTGGTCCTGTTATTCCAGCTTCCAGGCATCACTCCAGATCGACAGGTGCCCTCTACACCCCCGATGTCTGCGGGGCCGCAGGTGAAGGATGAGTACCCTCGGCTCTCGGCTCTGCCACCATCTTGCTTTCGTTCTAACTGCGTTTCCGTTGAATCATCCACCCCCTTTTTCCCAAACCCTAATTGATTGATTTCCATCCAGTCCTTGCGCTAGAGAATCCCCCCACATAGAGTGGTCATTTGTGGCGCTGCCTTCTCGGGGTCCCTCTCCCTCTCTTGTTTTCTGTCCCATCATGTTTAGACTCTTGGTTTTTCCCTTGCATGTCATTTTCTAACATCGAGATGCATATTTGTGGTCCATTTTATGTGCTTGCTTTGAACACAGCCATACACACATGCACACACATGCACGCACATGCCCATGCGCACATACACACACTTGCTCACGCACTTCCATCCCCTCCAGGGTGGCCTCCCACTGGGGTACTCCGTTTCACCACTGCCAACAGCGCTCCACATGGCGTCAGGCACTCGGCCTGGGCTGGAGCTTCCCAAAGGAGCCTTGGCAGCTCTGAGACGAGGCCAGGCCAGGGCCGCCCAGCATGGGCTGCAGCTCTGGCCCAGATAGTTCTCCAGTGTCTCCATTTGAATCGCTGTTGCTCTCTCATTTTTACTTTGCTTCTTGTCCATCCCATGGCCTTTCAAACCCTGTGACCTGGCCCAGGGCACATGTGATACTTGGCTTCCTTCTGTCATGGCAGGGGCAGGCTATGGGATCAGTCAGTCCAGCCGCCTGTCGTCCTCCGTCAGCGCCATGCGCGTCCTGAACACAGGCTCTGATGTGGAGGAAGCTGTCGCTGATGCTTTGGTAAGCACACATCTTGTTTCCCTCTTAGTTGTTCTGGTGCTTGGGGACCCCCCCAATCCCCTACCAAAGGAGGCATGGCCTTCCATGCAACCTGATGGGGACAGGCCGTTCTCTGGGAGCAGTTTCAGTTACTCCTAAAGGGAAAAGGAAAATCTCCTGAGCTTGTTGGAAAAGGAGGGCAAAGGTTCCCCTCCCAGAAGCAGCCAGAGTCTTGCCTGGGTACAGACCCCAGGGGCAGAGTGTCTGAGGGGACCCTCATTTTCTCACACCCTGTCAGGATTTCATTTAGGACAAGTTTCATTTTTGTTTTAAACACCGTTTTTGTCAGCTCATTGGTCAACCCAAAGCCTGCTTTAACCTCTTCTCAAGTGTGTCGAAGACTGACCACTTTGGGAAGTGTGCACACGTCTCTTTGGGGGGAATGAGAAGAGTCCCTCTTCTCTCGCATGCCTCCAACACTCACACTGTCCTTCCTTTGCCCCATCGGGTCATAGAGCGCATGTGTCCCAAGGGGACCACAGAGTTCTTGCTGGAGTTTCCTTGGCGTCCAATGGGAGGGAGACGTCCTGCCATCCCCTGGTCACCAGCCGACTGACCCAGCCCCTTTATACTTTAGAAATGGGAGGGGTCAGCAGCCAGGCTTCCTTGTTCAGCAAGCTGTTTGCTGTGGCTCCCTGGCCTCCCCAGGGGCTGGCCCTGTATTGGGAAGCCAGATGTTCTTGAAAGAAGGGAGGGCTAAGATGGATATCTTCTCACTGTTCTCCATTTTTTTCTTTGATAATTCACTGCTCTCAGCTCTTAGGAGACATGCGGACCAAGGTAGATAAATCGCTGTTTTCTCTCCTTTTGTGAACACCTTTCTCTTTCTGTGCTGTATCCACACCACACTCTCAGCTAGTTCTCTGACAAGAAAGGAGATGTACAAGTCAGGTCACCCTGGGTGCACAGGCAGGATCGGAACTGTAGACTTGAGAATGGAGACTCAGAGAGAGATTGAAAGCTAGGAGGGAGCCGGGCACTAATACCTCTTGGCCTTTGGGGCCTGACCCCATTCCTACTCCACAGGCAGATTGGGGAAAGAGATGGGAAACCCATCAGCTGGAGGGGGCCGTTAGTGATAGAACAGCTCAGTCTCATGACCCTATGAATGCATGGCTTGGTTCTCATGTCACATTCTCTGTGGAGGCAGAACTTATTGCTAGTGACTCTCGCGACTTTAGCTCATGGAAGTTTCGTGGATTTGCCATCCACAGGTCTTGTAGAGTTCTCCCCACACAAATGAAATTCAGCACAGACTTAGTGCCACAACCGTCCACCTGTTTTTTCTGCATGAAGGGTCCCCCAACCCCTCTTAGAGAGTCTGGAGTAGGATGGGGAAGCAGCAGCCTCAGCATCCTTGGGTTCAGTCTTTTGACTGAGTCCAAGTTTTACAGAACAGATCCTTTTATGAAGGGGAATTTGTTCTGTGAAGTTTAGATTCAGTCAGGGCCGCACGTGAGGACCTCGAGGCCACAGATTCCCCACTCATGCTTGCTTACTGCTCTGACTTGGAAGGCCAAGAGTGAGTTTCTTGGGTCAGCCCAGTCGGACTTACAGAAATGGTGCGGCTGCGAGCCCACTTTGCTGTTGAAGGGCAGGGGGCTGTAGCGTGTCAGGGCATGGATGCAGGCCAGGCCCTGGACTCAGTCCTCAGGGAGAGGGAGCAGGGATGAAGGAGGTGCCCTGGGGAGCAAGCTCTATCCTCTGGCCATTGGAAGAGCCTTGGCATGTGGGGCATGGGGATGGCCAGTTGTCCCTCCTCCCCACACACACATCTCCTCACACTATGCCCTGCTGTGCCCAGAAAAAGCCCGCTCGCAGGCGGTATGAGCTCTATGGTGGCGGCATGTACTCAGACGATGACGCCAACAGCGACGCCTCGAGTGCCTGCTCTGAGCGCTCCTACAGCTCCCGGAATGGCAGCATCCCCACCTACATGCGGCAGACGGAGGACGTGGCTGAGGTGCTGAACCGCTGCGCCAGTTCCAACTGGTCAGAGAGGAAGGAAGGCTTGCTGGGCCTTCAGAGCCTGCTCCGGAGCCAGCGGACGCTGAGGTAAGGGACTCTTGATTCCCCAGAGTCAGGAACACTGCCTTTGAGCATGGACTGCACAGGGAGCCTGGGGGGTGGCACACAAGCCTCCGTTTTCTCATCTGTAAAATGGGGATCATGTTGATATTACCTGAGAGCTCGAAGAAGCCTCATCAACACAAGGGCCTCAGGACATCCTTCTTATGCGGATGGAGGGCAGTCTGGCTTTGGGCCCAAACCTTTTTCACCTTCTCTCCAACATGTGCTAGGCTGGCGCACCTGCAGGTGCTACCCTAGGGAGACCCCCACCAAGAAGCCTCCCGGACAGCAAGCATGGCTGATGGCCCCCCGCAAAGTCTGGACTGTCTGTCTGAGTCCTTCTTTACTTGAGGGTCAGCTATACTCTCTTTCCTGAACTCTGTGTGTTCCCCAAAGATTTGTCTGTTCTAGGCACACAATGTAGCCTTTCAGGGTTCGTGCAGGCCTCTCTCTGCTCTGTTTCTTTCTGTCTCTGTCTCTCTCCCCTCTCTGTCTCTGACTCTGCTCTCCCCTCTCCCTTTCTCTTCTCTCTGTCTCTTTCTCCCAGCTCTTTTTCTCTCTCCTCTCCTTAGCACTCTCTCTCATCCTTGTCTCTCCCTCTCCCCCTGTCTCTGTTTCCCCATTGTCTCTGGCATAAAACAAAGGGGCTTCTCCCCTTGGGCCCAAACTCCTGGGCCCCAGCAGAAGCCCAGCTTAGCTTTGGCACATTCCATTAACAAGTCCATGTGTGCCAGGCTCCACCTCCTGGGGAGACCTCAGCCAGAGATGGTTGGAGAGGGGCCTCATGGAGCTGAGGTGAGGGTGGAGGCCTTCCCAGGCTTGGCCGCTTGCAAGTGTAGCCTTTTGCAAATGGCGCACAGGGCTTCCGGGGAAGTCAGGGTTGTAGTGCAGGAAGATGCAATTAGTATTAGGATATCTTGCATACAGCACCAACCCTGCACAAGATGAATGTATACATGCCTTTGCTCACCCTGGAGTTTTTGTCCGTCTCTTCCATTTCCTGGTCAGCCGACTCCCCTGCCCTGACCACAGAGCACCCCTTGGGGCCTGGCTGGGCCAGGATCATTTCTCCATCTTTTATGAATTTGAGGATTAGCTGAACCATGAGGTCTGCAGCAAGCTCTTAGCATTCGCTGAGGAAGTGAAATGCCTTTTTCATTTGCCCCAGTAGTAGGAGGGAGGTAGCAGATGTGTAGGAAATCTGTCACCGAACAAGAGAAGTAAACCTCCTGTTCCCACGCTGATGACCTCTGTTACCTGGACCTGTCTCCAGCGTGCCAGGATGAGGGGCCCTCTCAGGCCCTCTTGTTGGCCTAGGTCAGAAAGTGACCAAAATGCCCATGGACATCCCTTTCCCCTGCACATGCCAAAATGGCCCTTTTTGAGATTGCAAAAACCTAAAATCAAGTGGAACCCATCAGCTGGGAAATGACAGCCTCAGCCAAGGGCCAAGAATGTCAGAGCTGGTGATGGAGAAGAAATAAGGACTGACACTAGGACAAGGGGGAGAGGTGTGGTGCTGGGTGGGAGGAGGGTGACGAGGTGGCCTCTGCCCGGCTGGGCCTTGAAGTGCATCCTGCTCCACTGTTTATGACCCTGGACCTTAAGAAATGTCTCTTAGGAGATAGTAGGGATAGAAAGAGAAAAGCCAACCAAGTGCATGGCCCCTAGAAGGGGCATCCATAGGGCTCAAGGCTCCAGACCCTCAGTTTGTGCTGACTCGAGATGAACAGGAGGGATGGAAAGGGGGCCTGAGCCAGGGGAGTTGGCCACATGACCAGCCGGGAGGCCTTTTCTCTCCAAGTGCCTTCCAGCCCATGACTGCTGCCCGCCCCACCAAAGCTGCTCTCAGCTCCCTCCCTCCTGCTGCTGTCCCCTTGCCATCATTTACAGCGCGCATTGCTAGAGAGAGCACTGGGCACATGTCATTGATTGCATCCTCACAGCCCCCTTGGAAGGGAAATTCTGCTATTATCCCCATTTTACAGTTGGAAAAACTGAGGCTGGCAGTTGTGAAAGGACTTGTCCAGGACCCCACATCTAGGAAGGGAGGATCTGAAGCTGGATTTGAACTCAGACCTTGCTGACTCCAGGCCCTGCGCTTTGTGCATGGTGGTGTTTCCTGGGGTCCTGGACATGTTCCAGTCCCTTTTTACGTTGTTACAGATTGTGGCTCCCAAGTATGATGTTCACTCTTTGAAGGCAGAGACTGGCTTTTATTGTAGAAAAGCCACACAGTTCAGCCCAGCGAAGTCAGCCAGCCAGTCCAAACAGCCCCAAATCCCCAAATGTCATTGAAAACAAACTCCACCCTTTGGAGATGAACTGACCCTAAACTCAAGGGATGAGGGCTAGTCCTGGGCACAGGGGCAGTGCCACAAGAAATGAGAAGGATGAAATCTGCCTGGCAGAAGGTGCAGACTGGGCTGGCATGGGGTCCTCGGTGTGTGTGACCTGTCCCCAGGAAAGATGCTGTCCGTGAGCCCAGGCCGGGCTGGCAGAGGATCCTTGGTGTATGTGACCTGCCAGCCGGGTCTAGTGTGCTGACATCCACATCCCCTTCCCCATTTGCTCCTCACTGTCACCGCTGGGCCCTGTGTAATACGGTGGTCAGCAAACTATGGCCTAGTCACACTTTTAAAGGCAGGGTTCAAAAGCCTCCTTGAAATTCTAGCTGGTTATTAATTCACCGTTTTGTCATTTTGCTAGTCGTGTCGAGCTGAAAAGATTGTGTGAGATTTTCACCAGGATGTTCGCTGACCCTCACAGCAAGGTAAGTGTGATGCCGCAGCCCCTTGCCTCCTTAATTCATCTACATGGGCAACGGAAAGCCCAAGTGGTCGGCCCCCAGTGCTGCCACCCACATGAGGGGTGGGAGGTGCCAACCCCAGGAGCTAATGGGAAGCAGCCCTTCTCTGGAAGCCAAGTCTGTGTGTCTGTCTCCTGGAACAAAGCCCACGTGAGTGTACAGTCAGACCTGGAAAGCCAGAGTGGAACCAGGACTTTGGGTGTGAACTTTTCCCATTGCTGTGAAAATTAAAAGCCTCACTTAGGTTCCTGACAGAGCGTGGCAGCCTCACTCCCTTCACCAGACTTCCCGGCCTTCACTCGCCTTTCACTTTTTATTTGTTTGTCCCTGTTTGGTCACATCCTGTCTGTCACTTACCTTTGTGTGTAACCTATCCCTTAAAAAGGAGCTATGGCGACTCAGTGGAGACAACTTCCTCCTTGAAATTCCTTCTCAGAAGGTTTGTCTTCTTCAGAACCTTCCTTCCAGAGACGCACACCCTTTCACAAGAAGCAAGAGCTCCTTCTGGGAACCCCTTTCAAAGGCAGAGTGGGGAACGGACCCTAGTCCATGGGATCTGGGGCCTTTGGGAGTCTGAACCCTCCCTTCCTGGAATCCTTCTGTCTTCTTCTGGGAAGGATCTTTTTAATCCAAAATAATGCAAAAAATTTTGGATTGTTGACATCCTAGAGAATGCTGAAATGCAGGACAGTTTTTTAAACCAGGAGCAAAAGTTAGTTTTCAAAAGGAGATTCATTATCTTGAATGCAGACGAGGGTCAAGAGAAAAGGTAGTGCCCTGGGCCTTCCCTGCCCCATTGGTGTGCACTGATTGCTTTGAGCAAGATGAGCCACATTCAGGCATCTCCAGTTCTCACGGCTGGCAGCCTCAAGCCAGGCGAGACGGCCAGAGCAGGGTGCCCGGCAGAGGGCGGGGGAGACGTTGCCAGCTTCTCCCAGGGCTGAATGTCCTGGGTAGTGTGATTCTCAAAAGGAGATTGTGGGTAGACTGTGCTGGGGGCAGTTGGGACCGCGTGCACACATGATCACATGTAATAGTATATGTGATGATAATAATAACTAATATTTACAATATATGCCAGACACCGTGCTTGGCAGTCCTGGGAAGTCTGCATTCTGTAGTTGCGGCATGAGGCAGGCAGCCAGTGGTGAAGTGACTTGCTTAGGGTCACGTGTCTCCAGCAGGATTCAAACTCGGGTCTTGCTGCTTCCAAGGCCAGAGTTTTATCCCTTGGACCACATAGCTTCCTCAGTAAACACAGTACAATCTATAAAATACAAACACACACACACACAGAGTATATACACACAGATACACAAATGCATTCGTGTGTGTGTATGTGTGTGTGTCTGTACTCTACTCCCTGGACCGTCACTGCTCTGGCCAGCCAGCTCCATTCCTGTCACTTACCATGGCAGAGCAGTGGGCCAACTCAGGAACTTCCAGCTCTGATGGCGGCGGGGGAGGGTGTCCTTCTTCCAGCCCCAGCAGTGAGCTCAGAGCTCCCTAGGGTTCAGCAGCAGCCTAGCCTTTCTGAGGACTGTTGGAGGCCTGGGTGAGGTGGAGGCAGAGGGATGTCTGTTTGCATGTAGCTCCTCTATGACATGCCCTACAGACACACCACAGATGCTCCGGTGGCCAACAGGTCCTTTGGAAAGCTGTGGGCTTTTCTCCACCTGTTGACGCTGGGCCTATGAGGGGCGATGGCCACATATGCCCTGGACACCACACCTTGGCTAGAAGGATGGCCAGGTTAGGAATAGAATCTGGGGCACTGGAGTGACTCAGGACTAACCTGAAACAGATCCAAGCATTCCAACAGCGTGAATAAAAGTATGGCATTCATTTGGGCTGCTCTCAGTTCATTTTAAACCAGAAAACTTGTCAAGGTCCTTTTGTCAGACAGACTCCAGAGGAGGGGCCGAGAGCTGGCCCTCGTCCTGTGCCCCTGGGCCAGTCATTTCACATTTCATTGGTCAGGGACCCTCTGCTTCCTTCCCGGCCCTCCCACTGCCGGACAGATGCCAAACTGGCCAGGGAGGGCCTCCCCACCCCTACCCCACCCCTCCTGTAGGCAGACACTACCGCTTTCCCAGGAATTGAGGTTTTGGCTCTTCCCTGTCATGCAAGGCTCCCGGCAGAAAAGAAGTTCGAGTTAATGATGAACTTTTGCAGAACAACATTTGTCGTCTTTTATTTTCTGTGTTTTCTTCCACACAGGGACTTTGCATTGATGGCAACTAATGTGTGTGTTTTTCTTTTTTTTCCTTTTCTTTTTGCATGCTGTCTCCTGTGTTGGAACTCTCGGTAGAGAGTAAGTTGGTTCATATTTGTTGGAAACCTAACTTTGCTGCATGACAATGACATTAACCCTTCTTCTCTCTTACTTTTTCTCTCCCGAAGATTCATGCAGTGTCAGACCTGTTGCAGTTTCTGCAACTCTGTACAATTATGCAAACCATGTGGGTCTGTTTGGAGATGTGCTTTTCTCATCTACTAATTAACTGACGTAATTGGGTTCTGTCCTTCTGTCCTAAATGTGATGATGACTGGCACACCTAAAACAGCTGGCCCTGCCCCATCCTTAGCTGGGCAGCCTCTGCCCCTGGGCCATAGAACAGTGCCGAATCAGCCATCAGAGGCCCCAGGTTTAGGCCCCGGCGTGGCTCCTCGGTGCCCCTGTGGCCAGGGACTGGGCCTCAAGGCAAGGGCTGGACCAGTTGGCTCTGAGACTCACTCCCTTTTGCTTCTTACCCCAAGATGAAATCATGCAACTGTCAGTGAATGCCCTGCCAATCTAGACTCCAGGAGGAGGTAGATGGCACGTGGTCATCTCTAGACAAGGAATTTCCAGTTTTATCTTAGGAAATCCAACATCCCGACCTCATTAGCCAAAGCTCTTTTCTGCTTCTTCCTTAGTTGACGTCCAGTGAGGGTAGGTGAGATTTGCTCTTAAAGTCAGGCATCCCTTATGGTAGCACGTGGGGGAGCGGGTAGTGCATCTCATCCCAGATTCCACCAGCATCAGACAGGCCCAGGCATGGGAGTGAGAAGCCCTTGGAACTTCAGAGCCAAAGGCTGCTCAGATGCCAGTAGACCCTGTCACCTGAATGGGGACCAGAAGAGCCAGTGACCTTGATGAAGTCTGAGATGGTGTGTCCATCCATCTGCCCTAGTGGGATGAGTGTTTCGGGGTCCAGAGAGACCCCAAAGGGTGTGTCAGAGACAAGCTGCCGTCCTCCTCAGATTAAAGTGGGATTGGGAGATCATTAGCAAAACAAATAAAAATAAAATAAGACAGAGGTAAGATTACACTTTAAAATGAAGTCAGTCTACAGCCTCCTTCCCTGCCTCCAGGGTGCCTTCTTGACAGATCTGTGGCCCTCTTGTTTCTGTTTGGGTAGCATCTAAGGGGAAGGAGTCAAGTAGGGATCCATGGAGATTTCAACTTCTATTTCAGAAGATCCAGACAGGCATGGCAGGAGGAGATCCTTTGGAAAAGATCAGTGACATGATGGTCTGCCCCAGTCTTCTGTTCTGCTTCCTGTGGTCAGGCCCCATCCGGAGGCATGTGCTTGATTTTAGGAAGAACAGTGAGGGTACAGAAGTGCCTTGGATTGCCTGGCCTCTGAGCACCAACTGAAGGCCCTGGAAGAGGAAGGACAGGTGTGGCCTCAGACACTAGTGATGGCACCTTCTTTCTGTCTCCATTTCTTCCTCTGTAAAACAGGGATAATGTGAGCACCCTCTTCCACAGTGCCTGGTACACAGTAGGCACTTAAAAATGCTTGTTTCCTTATCCCCTAGAAGGCTCTGTCCATGGAGAGTTCTCAAATCAGGGTACACACCAGCACCTTCTCACAAATGGCACTTGGTATTCTGGATCTGATTGGAACCGCCCCAGATCCAGAAGCTGCGGTCGCAATAGTAGAAGCTCAGGCTTCGTGCAAAGAGCAGTGTATTCTCACATGCTCCGGCCCCGCAAAGGCAGAAAGCTCTCAGGAATCAAGGAGAAGGAAGAAAGATGAGTATTTATTAAACTCCTTATACGTGCTGGACACTGACTCTGCCAAGCACTTTACAATTTGGATCGCATTTTCTCCTCCTAGAAATGAGGAGACAGATGGAGGTGCAGGGACTTGACCAAGGTCACACAGCTAGTAGGTGTCTTATGCCAGAGTTGAACTCAGGTCTTACTTGCTAACCCTGACTGGGTACTCCCTGCATGTCATGGCTTCAGGAGCAAAGGCAAGTTTGGGAGGACAGTTTTGGAAATGCTTTCCTTTGTTCCCAAAGGACCAAGAGGAGGCACCACAGGCGGTGTTCACTCTTGGTGTCATCTGTGTGTGCAGATGTCTCCTGGTGGGGATTGTGGGGATTGTCTGGAAGAGGCTCTCCACTTGGGGTGGGTTAAGCCAATGTCTGGTGCACACACCATCCGCAGCACAAAGGTTTTGAAGCACTAGGGGAGGAGTCACTGATATGCCCACACTGATACCGTACTCGGAGATCAACCAATGAAAAACCTATGCCATCCGTCTTCCAAACACTGGACTTAAGCCTCTTCCAGGGGAGCAGTGTCCTCATTAATTCATCTGGAGTCTGGCACATGCTAAACAGAAGAGAACTCTCATTAAAGCTGATTTCTCCAGATTCTCTGTAAGGTCTTGTTTGGCTAAACATTTTATCAGTTTAGATTATTCCTCATTCTGCTACCACCAGTTAAATAAATGGTCTTATGGGGCAGCACGTGTTATGTTATCCACCTCATATGTAATGACGATGGGACCCTTTTCTGCAAGCAGACCCAATGCCAGGGAACGTTTCCTTTATTAGAAATTAGGCACAGTGTTTGATCTTGGGCATTAGACATTTTTTCTAATATATTTGGCTAGTCTAGAGGCTATTTCAACATTCCTTTGGGTTGGTTGTAAAAATTAATAATCTGAATGTTCATGTACATCAGAAAATCTGAAATTGGCCTATTTTCTCTCTTGTCATTGCCAGATAATTACATACTGTTGACTCAGGACTAAATGCATGCAGTTGTCTGCTACAATATTCTTCCAGGCCCTCTCTCTTTTCCCCCCTGCAACTGAATGTGGTTGAAATGTGCTTGTCATAACGTCCTTGGGGCCAACTTGTCCAATCCAAATCACCCCTGTTGCCTCCTGGTCAGAGGCCTTTGATGGCAGGCAGGCTGCTGTCATTGCTAGGAAGACCCTGAATGGCTTCCATCTTGGCCTGTCCAGTTACTGTCGCCCAACTTGGGCTGATTCCACAGGAGTCCACCAGAGGCCTGCCCTCACTGCCCTTGGCCACCACAGCCTGGGGCCTTAGGTATGCCAGCCATCATGGCAAGGTTTCCTTTCTCGAGTGATGCTGCATGGACTAGAAGCTAATTGTCCGAGTTCTGCCGAAGTCGGGCCATGTGTGAGGTGTCCTCTTCTATCGCAGAGCCCAATGAAAAGCAAGACAGATTGTTTTCCTGCTTGGCTGCCAATCACTGCCTCGTCTGCCTCTGATTCCTTTGTTTCTTCCTGGTTCCGTTTTGAGTTGCGTCCTGAGGGTCAGTGTGTCCTCCTCCCCCCACCTTTTCTCTCCTCATCGTCCTCATCTCTGCCAACTGTAGGTCTTCAGCATGTTTCTGGAAACCCTGGTGGACTTCCTCCAAGTACATAAAGATGACCTTCAGGACTGGCTCTTCGTATTGCTGACTCAGCTGCTGAAGAAAATGGGTGCAGATCTGCTTGGGTCTGTCCAGGCCAAAGTTCAGAAAGCCCTGGATATCACCAGGTAATGCCCTCTAGGATGGCCAGCCAGGTTCTGGGCCATTCTGAGTATGACCTGGAGGGAGCCCTTCTGAGTTAATTTCAGATAATTCTGATGGGTTACATTTGTTAATCTTAGCAAAAGGGCCCATACTTTTGGTAATGTGGCCATTTGGTGTAAGATTAGTTTATGGGGAGTTGAGCTAAAATGGGCATCTGGAAGAACCTTGAGTCTGAATGCAAGACCTGGGGTTCAGGGTTCTGCCCTGCAGCTTAGTGCCTCTGTGGCTTGGAATATCCCTTGGGCTTCCAGAATGAAGGTAAGACTCACAGGATTTTGTGGATATCTCTTAGAGAACTTTGGAATCCAGTTGAGTCCCATTGATTTAGTAGGTTCTCCACCAAGTGCTGGCTGAACGTCTGTTCTGTGGCAGGCACTTGGGGGAGACCAGGAAAAAGAGAGAGTCCCACTCCAGTCACGCTCATCTCAGGCTCTGTGCCTGGACCTGAGTTAGGTGATACAGCATGTATATGGATAAGTTGGTTCGAGATCATTGAGGGACAGAGGTGAGCTTTGGAGGAAGCCAGGGATCCCCCAAGTCGGAAGGGAAGGGAGACAGCCAGCAGGCCCTTTGGTGGAAGGCAAAGTATGGGACAAAGAGTGATTGGATGTGGCTTAGACCGGGAGGTGGTGGAAGGGAATAAATGTCAGACTGGCCAAGGTGGCTTATGAGCAGAGAGAGATGTGGTTAAACCTGAGAGGAGGAGGAGGCCTAACAAGAGGGGCAAAGGGCATACAGATTCATTAGCTGGGCTGAGCAGCTGCTTGGGCCTGGCAGGAAAGTGAAGGAGAAAAAATGCCTCCATTGGCAGTATTGAGGGAAGAGAAAGCAGCTCCCCACAAGGTTGGGCCCCTGTGGTCAGGATGGTAAAGGAAAGAAGTGAGTCCCTAGCATCTGTGAGAACAGACAGAGGGGTATGGGGTGGGGGTGGGGGGGAGCAGGGGAGAGCTGGGAGAAGAGGGCCTTGTTAAGCAAAAGAAGCAGGCTCTGCGCTTCAGGTACTTCCGTTGTCCTAAGGGAAAGAGACCACCAGGGCCTAGGGAGGTGGTTGTTGTGTTCGTCCTTCGTTTTCGAAGAGGACTGTGACATCAGAGAAATGATGACATGACTTGTACTGGACTCCACCTTGAGTGAGGGGAGGCTGTGCAAGATCACCAGCATTGCCTTCTCCTCCTGAACCATCTGGATCCATTGAACAGATATTCATCAGGATGATTGGAGATGGCCCAGGATGCAATGGGAGACCTTGGCCTTTTAGGCTAAGGCCTTTTCAGGTACTCACTTAAAGTGAGGTAATACCCATTCAGTGAATAGGCCTCTTTAAAAGTATTCATGGGGATGGCCCTTTTAATAGAAAAGAAAAAACGTAAATAGACAAAACATACTGGGAAAGGTGGCACCAAGTGGGATAGCATCCAAATTCTTAGAGAAGAAGTTAGAGGACTTACTGGAAGAAATAGAAAACAAAACTACTAGTGGGAAACGTGAACCGCTTCCTCTCAGAACTGGATAAATGTAGCTACAAAATAAACAAGAAAGAAGTTAAGGAGGTGAATTAAACCTTAGAAAAGTTAGATATGATAGACCTCTATAGAAAACTGAATGGGGCTAGAAAGGAATAAACCTTTTTCTCAGTGGTATATGGCACAAAAATTGACCATGTACTAGGGTATAGAAACTTCAGAATTCAGTACATTAAGGCAGAAATATTAAATGTATTCTTTTCAGAACGTGATGTAATAAAAATTACATGTAATAATGGGCCATGGAAAGACAACCCAAAATTTAATTGGAAACCAAATGATCTATCCTCAAGAATGAATGGGTCAAACAACCAATCACAGAAACAACCAATTACTTCATCCGAGAGAATCACAATAATGAGACAACTTATGGGATACAGCCAAAGCAGTTCTTAGGGGAAACTTTCTATCTCTAAATGCTTACGTGAATAAAATACAGAAAGAGGAGATGAATGAATTGGGCATACAACTGAAAAAAAGGTAGAAAAACAAGTAATTAGAAATCCCAATTAAATCAAATTAGAAATTCTGAAAAATCAAAGATTAATGAAATGGAAATTAAGAAAACTGTTGAACTGATAAATAAAACTAAGAGCTGGTTGCATGAAAAAAATAAAACAAATAAATCCTTGGCTAATTTGATTTAAAAAAAGAAAACAAATTACCTTATCAAAAATCAAAAAAAGGTGAGTTTAAAACCAATGAAGAGGAAATGAAAACAACAATTAGGAGGTATTTTGCCCAACTGAATGCAGATGAATCTGATAATCTCAGGGAAATGGGTAGATTTACAGAAAATACAAATTGCTCAGGTCAACAGAAGAGGAAATAAAATACTTAAACTTCTTTCTTGTTTATTTTGTGGCTAGATTTATCCAGTTCTGAGAGGGAGCGGTTGAGGTTTCCCACTAGTAAAGTTTTGTTTTCTGTTTCTTCCAGTAACTCCCCTAACTTCTTCTCTAAGAATTTGGATGCCCATGTACCTTCCCCCACTGCTCCCAGTCTGCCACATGACAGCCTTCCAAGGGACTTGACTGTCCTGACTGTCTTCCTCTAAACACACTTCAGCTTATCAGCATCCTTCCTAAATGTCGGTGCCAAGGATTCATAATTGTTTGGTATCATCTGACCCAGACAGAGCCTAGAAGAAGCCTCTGCTCCTCCTTCCTGAAGACAGCCCCAGGTCCCATCAGCTCTTGGAAAGCTATGTTGCCATATTGACTCATGGGAGCTAGTCATCCGTTATTGCTTCCAGGTCTTCTGCATCCATCTGCTTTCTAAACATGTCTTATGCTTGAAGCTGCTTTTTGCTTCGTTTTGTTTTATCTTTTTAAAATCCAAGACATACCTTACAAGAATTATCTCATTAGATTTCATCTTTTTAGATCCAGCCTCGTGCTCTAGCTAGCTTGTCAGCTCTTTGCATCCTGACTCGGTCTTCAGAGCAGGAGCTGCCCTTTCCAGATTTGTAACAGCTGGAAGCTTGTCTTGAACTAAGTTATTGAGACACTGTTCAACAGCACAGGGCCAAGCTGCCCAGGAGACGCCCCGCCAGCCTGGTGTTGACTTCTTCATGGTGATCATTCCAGTGTCCATTCAGCCTGTCCCAAATCCCTCTCATCGTGTTCCCTAGTCTGGGTCTCTCCATCTTTTTTTACAAGGAATAGTTGGGCAAAAAATAGGTGTTTTCTAAAGTCCTGGTAAGCAGTATCTGCACCAGTGCTCTCTTCTAACAGGCCAAGCTGTGACTGAGCCAGCTTCGTGAGCTTCACTTCTTTCCTTATCTCTGTGGCTAGCTAACCTCAGAATCTGATTGAATCTTGTTGCTCTCCTGCATGTCCCTCTTTGTCCAGGATAGCACTGGCCCATCTTCAGTGATGGTGCAGAGCTGCCAATCTCTTCAGCCAGCATACGCCACCATAGTTCTGTTCTTTCCAGTGCAAGGGCCCTGGGAAAAAGAGAAGCAAAATGAAAGTGGAGCAGCTGGTTCTCCTCACTTGTCATTGACCTTGCCCATTTCCCCTGTCCTTCTTGGAGCCCCACCTCTGATGGCTTGTTTTCTTCAGATGACTCAGCTTTTCTTCCTCACTGAAGCCATTGCCCCTTTTCTGGAATTTCACCCATGAGTTTCCCATCCTTCCTGGCCCTCCCACCTCTAAAATTCTGTGGCATCATCCTTGGAAGCCTGCTACCCCAGAATCTTGGGCTCATGTCAGACTATGCCCAGCCTTCCTTGTTTCTATCAGACTCAAGGAGGGAATATTCACTCTCTTCCCCACCCCGCCCATCCGCATCATTTTTACCACCCAAGTTCCCTCCTGTTTCTGAGAATCAGAGCCAGAATAGGGTTTCTTTTTGTTGGTTTCTCTTACCTTTTGAGGAATTAAACCATCATTGTGAAAAGGGAAGAAATTTCTACCTACTCTGCCTTTGTTAAAGAGACATTGAAGTCCTCCTTCCCTTCTGTATCATTTCTGAACCAGACTTGGAATCTGTTTCCCAAACTTCAGGTGATTTTGATCATAGTCAATGATAAGATCACTTCTCTTTCTCCCTCCATTGACCATCACACACCATGGTTCCCCCTCTCATTTCCAGCCTTCTACATAAGAATGTGCCTCTAATGTACAATGCTGCTCTCATCCCACCCTCCTGTTTTTGCCAGTTGTTTTTTAAATAAGATAATCTTCCAATCACCCCACCAGTCCTGGGGAAACCTCAGAGGTCATTTGATTTCTTTCATTAGCTCTCTTAGAAGTGGGTGAATTGCAATCTGCACCATTGATAAGAATATCCACATTGAGAAGATGAGAGATTCATGGCAGATTGAAGTACTTAGTGAGAGTTGCCTCTTTCTGCCTAAAACTCCTGGGCACTCATATCATCTGAGAGGGAGATGCTGCCGTCTACGTTCTGTGGCCATCCTGGAACAGTCCAGTCTGGTCTGGTGTAGTCCACTAGGCTTGTTGCCAGAGTCACTGAGTGAGCCTCAGTGTGTATGATGTTCATCTTGGTGCAGTCCTGAAGGCTACGTGATTCCTCGCCTAGAACAGGAGAGGTTTTGGAGTTGACCTGCAGGGGCTGATTTTGAACTCCCAAGGCACATGACCAGAGGTCCCCAAACGTGCTGCTTCTTGACACCTTTGGGTCCTGGGAGAAGCCTCCTGCCTGCCTCGGAGTTCCCCATTTGGTTTTAGCTTTTTAGCCTTTGAGTTCTGCTTAGACCTGTAGCTGAGGACGCAGACCATCGACACTTGGGTGAACAGTCAGCTCTGCTGCAGTTAAGTGAAAACCAAAGTTGTTGCTGTGCCCACCTCAGTCCGTGTTCCTTGGCGGTGGTTCTGGTCTCACTTGGTGCCCTTTTCTTCCAGAGAGTCTTTCCCCAATGACCTTCAGTTCAACATTCTGATGAGGTTCACTGTGGATCAGACCCAGACTCCAAGCTTAAAGGTAAGAACCCAGAACAAGACATCTCAGTAAAGAGATTGATCTGTCCACTTGCAATATGAAAAGATGTTTCATGTGGCGGATTTTGTTTTTATAAACTTTCAGGCAGTCCAGCCCACTCTGCGGGACCAGCTGCGCTCCTCCCCTGGGAGCTCTAAGGTTTTTGTCTGCATTGCTGACGCTCCCCTGCCCCCACACTCCAAGAAAGTTTGCTTTGCCTGCTAACTAACTGGGCAAAGAATTTTGAGCATGCAATGTCCCCTTCCTCCCCCAGGGGGACGCTTCACGGATTTAGGTGTCTGCCATGCTGCACCCACCGCATTCAGGAGCACAAATGACTTTCTATACAGGTGTTCCTGGTGGCCCAAATTCAGAGGAGGAGCCATTACTCCCTGTGCCCAGTTTACAGTCCAGGCCACTGACATTTTAAAGACATTTCTCTCTTGCTTATTAGAGCCTTTGTGCCTGAAACTTGCTTGGGGGAGGGGGGAGGGGTATTGTGAGTTCATTTACTAATGTCTTTAACTACGAGCTGCGAGCTGCGCTCATTCTCTTCTGGTCTTTCCTGCTAACATCTCCTTCAGGAATTGGAGTTTGCCTCTGAGGACTGCTTGGGCTGCATCCTGTGTGTGCTGTATTTAAATTGTTATGACCTTTAATATAGTGCGCTGTTTGTATCGTTTGTTCTTGAGTCCAGGCACTATGGAGTTATTGAGGGGTGGAGGGGGTGGATGGGAGGGGGTCTCCTTCCAGACCTGTCCCTTTTGACCCTATTTCCCATCATAATCCCTCAGTGTGGTTTTCTATGTAATCTTGATTTCGAAAATCTTCCATGTGTATTAGAAACAGCCCCCCTTCCTCAGCTCATTTGGCTTTGTCCATGGACGTTAGCATAGCACAGGCTTCCATCTTATTTTCTCAGTTGGCATTTGTCCATTTCATTCCATTCAGCTAAAGAGTTTTCGAAATTTCCTGTCATTGTTGTGTTTTTCTTAGTTCTTTTTGCTGTCCATTTATCTCCTTCTTGATAAGTTGCTATGCCTTTAGGTGCATCGATGTTTTAATATTGGGAATCCCCCTTGTCAGTGGCAGCTGGCAGCATGAAGTGATTTTGTCACTTTTCTCTCACTTGCTTTCACTGTTGTGTATCAGTCTGTCTTCTCCTGAACTGATTAAAGTATCTTTTATATGCAATGACTTTCTCAAGGGGACCTGACTGTGGCATTGCTTTTCAAATTGATTTAGTGATGATTTTTCTTTGTGTGGGTTTTAGTGTGAAGCTAGAGTTCTCCCGTGGTAGAGGAGGCTAGTAGCTGAGAGCAGTGATTGACAGTTCATTTGGAAAAGTAGCAGAGCATTGGAAGAACATCAGAGATCCTATAAAGGAGGAACCCTTGGCAGGGTTCTAGAAGCTGGAAAAGCCTGAAACCTCCATCCAGAAGTCCAGATTCTGAGGGAGACTGGCCTCCCCAATGGAGCCTCTGAGAACACCCTTCTCTAGGTTGGATGGAACATGAAGCATTGCTTTGAAAACAAATCAGAGGAAGGACTGAAAAGGGAGGGGGGATTGAGATGTGCTCCAAGGGCTTGAAGGAGCACAAGTCTTACACACTTGAAGCAGTGTAGGAGAGAAGGGGTAGCTAGACCTTGTGAGGAGGAAGCAGCTGCTTGAGTATACTAGGGGCTTCCTGCAGGGTCAGGTGCCAGGAGGCAACTTCCTGCTAAGGGCCCTGGGTCTCTTGGCTCTCCCGAGCATGTGTTCTGAGCCAGCTGGATGAGAAGCTTCCCAAGACTGGTCTCAGTGGACAGCGACCAGCACCTTCTGTGCAAATGGAGCTGCTGAGAGGAATCCAGAGAGTTTTGTGGAGTCCTGAGCCCCTGGGTGCAGCAGGCCCATGATTCTCAAGAGTCTCCACCTGTGTGGCTGACAATATCGTTGTCCTCAATACTGGCAGTGCAAAAGACAGTACCCTCAGGATGTCTTCCCATTCATTTGGGAGGGGGCGGGGGGGCCAGACATTTGGGTGTGATGATTAGTATGGCCCAAGAAGATAGCACCATAGAGGAGGAAACCCATGCTGTCTATATATGCTTTTGGTTGTATCACTGGTCTTTCAGTGGACTCCAGGGATGCTGTGATCTACACTGTGGCTATCTGGGAAGACTGTTTATCATCTCTCTGAATCTTTGCTGGCCTTAACCCTTCCCAGCTCTCACCCCCAAAACATGTCACCAGGACTCAGATGGTGCTCCTCCTTCTCACTCCCAACACAGTCCAGTACTTTGACCCTGTAGCCACCCTGGGCTCCGATAGACAGCTTTGAATGGGCCTCTACTTCACATCCTGGCCACCATCCCCAAAGGCTCCTTTCTTCCTCTTATATCTTGAGGCTTTGTGTGGTTTTCCCCCATTAGGATATCAGCTTCTTGAGGGCAAGGGCACAGTTCACATGTTTGTCATAACTGCTTTATCATTCATTTGTTGATGAACTTCCTATCACATTCCCAACTGGAAGAGGATACAGCTTCACGACCATGACCAAGAAGGAGATTATGGGTGACATTGTGAAAAGTTGTTAATGCACTTTTCCCTAGAAGGAACGTAGGCTCTTCCTGATGTCAGGTGCCCCCTTTGACAGAAAGGATGAGTGCCTAGAAACTCTCTTCCATTCCATACCTTTCTCTGGTATGGAATCTTCAAGTGTCCACGAAACTGCCTTCCACTTTATCAGAGAGGATGTCACTGACATCACCAATATTGCCTTAGCCAGTTTCACCATCCTGTGCTCAGGCTGATGCTAACAGGATGCAGAAGAAGACCACCACACTCCCTGGCCCTAAGGTCCATGAAGATCAACATCATTGCCCCATGTGGATGCAAAGTGTCTCTTGGTGGAGGCTCCATCTTGGCCTCCCTGTCTACCTGGTCAGCTTTTGGGGAGCCTGAGGAGTCTGCTCCTCCCTTGTCTGCTGCAGAGGCTTCTCCGTGATGTTTTGTTGCAGTAGTCAAAGGGTGTAAAGGGATCATCACTTCCGAAGAGTTAAGGTTAGCTGAGCTCCGTTTGTTTTACTCTGGACACTTGACTCGATATTTTTAAAACTTTTTGCTTGAACGCGGTGAATGATCGTAAGTACGTTGGAGAGAATGTTTCCAGAGCTCTACTGGCATCTTCAAGATTTGGATCATGCACTTGTTTTTTCATAGCCATCCAGATAATGTATCATGCCTGGTTGCAAAGCCCACCTTGAATCTGTAAAAGCTGCCCTACTTGGTGGAAGGAGTTGATTATGTAAATCCTGATAAAGGAGCAGAGAGGAGATCCTAGTATGATTTGCATGTAAATTAGGTAATAGCAAGAAAAAAAAAATCTTTTTGTCTCTTTCACCTGAATCCTTTTTAAGGGAAGAGTTGGTAAGCTTGGTTGTGTGAGCATGAGAAGGAAAAAATCTAACAAGATTTGGCAGTAGATTGGTTATGTCCAATGAAGGAGAGGGAGGAGTCAAGGATGATGCCACAGTTATGAGCCTGGTTGACAGGGAAGATGGCAGTGCTCTGGACCATAGGAGGGAAGGGAATGAGTTCAGTTCTTAGATCAATTGAGTCTGAGGTGTCCCCATGTGGGAAACACTAGAGGAGGGCAATCAGCCCTGGTGACCTCCTTCAGAACCCTGAAATCGCCTCATCTCCCTCCTCATTTAAGGCAAAGGTTCCCCAGGTGCTGCATGCCAGAAACATCAGCATGTTTTCTCAATTTTGCCTTTGTCTTTAATGACATTACCTAAAATTTCTAGAATTGGTTCTTGACCTCCCAGTCCTTTAGGGTTAAGTTGTTCAGTTTCCAATTAATTTGTGATTGTTTCTTCAAATAGTCTTTTACTCAACATAATTTTTATTGCACTATGTCCCACAAGAGATGCATTAATACTTTGCTAGATTTGTGAGATTTTTATGCACTTGCACAAGGTCAGTTTTGGAGAGATCCCCCAGTTAGATGAGAAATAGGGATACTACTTTCCGTTCCCCTTCCATCATCTCTCAAGGCTCTAGCCTTGTCTTAACTTTTCTAAAATTCAGTTCAAGTTCTTTACTTCTTTTTGGTTTATTTCTTTGGTTGCGTTTGTCTGAATCTGAGCCACCTCCCATCACACTATTATAGCTTTACTGTCTCTTCTTGTAATTAAACTTAAATATTTAGATGTTATGCCGTTTGTTACATAGATGTGTAGTGTTAATATTAACTCACTGTCTAGGGTACCTCTTTCAGCAAAATGTGCTTTCTCTGTTTATATCTTTCACTATTTTTGCTGTCATTTTGCCTGTGCTCGTGATTGCTGCCTTTTTTTTTTTTTTACAGAAGCCCAATTGATCTTGCTCCAGTCCCTTCTTTTAACTCTCTATATACATCTTTTTATTTCAAGTGTGTTTCTTGTAAACAGCATATTGTTGGATTCCTCTTTGTAATCCCTCACCCAAGGCCCAGTAATACATTCTTCTCTTTTTTTGGGTGGGGGGGAGGTTTAAACCCCTCTTTGAAACTCACCCTCCTTAGTTAGAATTTGTTTTGCTTCAGTTGACTCCTCTCTCCCATAATCTAACCTCCTTCTTTCCTTCCTCCCTCTCCCTTTGCCACTTTCTCTCCTCTTTCTTTGTTGAGTAAAAGTATTTCTATACCCAACTGTGTTTCAGCCTGTTCTTCCCTCCCTTTCTGAGTTCAGATGAGAGTGAGTTCCAAGGGTCACTTGCTCCCTCCACCTCTTCCTTACGTGTATAGACTGCTACTTGGGCACCACAGTTATGGGAGATAATGTTCCCCCTGGTTCCTCTCCTTTGTTGTCACCCCATTCAAGTGTATTCTTTTCCCACTTTCTTTCCATTCTTTTTGTGAGATTGTCAAAGCAGAATACAACCACTCCTCAGCTCTGTCTAATTTGGTATTTTCCATGATGACAGTAGGGTTCTGAAGGGGCAATTTAGCCTTGATATTCCCTTATAATCTCTCATATTTACCTTTTTATGCTTCTCTTGACTCCTCTGTTTTTACTTCAAAGTTTCTACTTAGTTTTAATCTTTTTATTAGTAATGTTTAGTAAAGTTCTTTATTTAGTTTAATAAAGTTCTTTATTTCATTGTGATTGTTCAGTTGGTTTGGAGTCCTGACTCTTCCTCACCCTATTTGAGGTTTTTTTTTTTTTTAATAAATTATTTTATTTGTTTTCAGTGTTTGACAATCACTTCCATATATCTTAGATTTTTTTCCCTCCCTCCCCCTCCCTCTCCCCTCCTTCTCCACTCCCACCCTGAAATAGCATACAATCTTATATAGGTTCTACATGTACATTCCTATTAAATATATGTTGCATAGAAGAATTAAAATGAATGGGGGAAACCATAAAACAAAACAAAACAAATCATAATACAATAGAAAATGGTCTGCTTCTCCCTGTGATCCAAGTCCATAGTTCTTTCTCTGGATGTGGAAGGCATTTTGCCTCAACAGTCCATTGGAAATTTTCTAAGTCCTTACATTGCAGTGAAGTTCTAAGTCTACCAGAAAACTTCCTCGCACACTGTGGTTGTTGCCGTGCACAAAGTTCTCCTGGTTCTGCTCCCTTCGCTCAGCCTCGGTTCGTATAAGTCCTTCCAGGCCTCCCTGAAGTCTTCCTGTTCATCGTTTCTCATATTCCATTACATCCACTGGAGGTTTTCTTGGCCAAGATCCTGGAGTGGTTTGTCATCTCCTTCTCCAGTTCACTTTACAGATGAGGATGAAATGACTTGCCCAGGGTCACACAGCCAGGAAGGATCTGAGACCAGATTTGAACTCGAGTCTTCCTGACTGCAGACCTGGAACTGGTTGGACTGTATCACCTAGCTACCCCTTTATTTCATTAAAGGCCCCCAATTTTTTCCCCACAGGGTTATATTTAGTTTTGTTAGGTAATTTATTTTGGGGTCTTCTGTACTGACAGATTCCAAGCTCCCCACTGCTTTGTGGTGATGGCTGCTAAATCTTACGTGATTCTGACTGGCTCCTCAGGACTTGAACGCTTTCTTTCTGACTTTGACCTGGAAGCTCCGGATTTTGACTGTGATATTCCTGGGAGTTTTCATTTTGGAGTTTCCTTCAGGAGGCGACTTTGCTCTCTGGTTCCAGCAGGACCAGGCAGTTTTGTTGTTGTTCTTGGTTTGTTTATTTTGTTGTTTTGTTTTTTTTAAGATTTCATGAAACAGGCTGTGTAGGCCCTATTTTAGTTGGGTAGTGCAAAGATTCTTCAATTTAGCTCTCCTTGAGCTGTTTTTTGCTTTTTTTTTTTTTTTTGCTATGAGACATCTTATATTTTCTTCTGCTTTTTCAGTTATTTGACATCTTTTTGTAATGTTTATTTATTTTTAGTTTTAAACATTTCATTTTCACAAGATTTTGAGTTCCAAATTTTTTCCCCATCCCTCCCCTTGCCCCATCCTAAGAGACCATGCATTCTGATTATCCCTTCCCCAGTCAGCCCTCCCTTCTATCACACCCTTCCCTTTCTTTATTCTCATCTCCTGTATTTTCTTGTAGGGCAAGATAGATTTCTATACCCCATTACCTGTATGTCTTATTTCTCAGTTGCACATAAAAACGGTTTTTAACGTTTGTTTTTAAAACTTTGAGTTCCAGTTTCTCTCCCTTCCTCCCTCCCCATCCATCTCCACTAAGAAGGCAAGCAATTCATTATAGGTTATACATGTGTAGTTATGCAAAAGACTCCCATAAAAGTCATGTTATAAAAGATTAACTATATTTCCCTCCATCCTATCCTGCTCCCCATTTATTCTATTCTCTTTTGACCTTGTCCCTCCCCAAAAGTGCCTACTTCTAATTACTCCCTCCTCCCATTTGCCTTCCTTTCTATCATCCCGCCCACACCCCACTTATCCCCTTTCTTGTCCACTTTTCTGTAGTGTGAGATAGGTTTTCTTACCAAATTGAGTTTACATGTTCCCTCCTTAAGCCAAATGTGAGAGTAAGCTTCACTTTTTCCTTCTCACCTCCTCCCTTTCCCCTCCATTGAAAAAGCTTTTTCTTGCCTCTTTTATGAGAAGTAATTTGCCCCATTTCATTTCTCCCTTTCTCCTCCCAATATATTCCTCTCTCACCCCTTAATTTTATTTTTTTAGATATCATCCCTTCCTATTCATTTCACCCTGTGCCTTCTGTCTATATGTATATAATCCCACCACCTACCCAAATACTGAGAAAAGCCTCAAGAGTTACAAATATTGTCTTTCCCTGTAGGAATGTAAACAGTTCAACTTTAGTAAGTCCCTTATGACTTCTCTTTCCTGTTTACTTTTTCATGCTTCTCTTCATTCTTGTGTTTGAAAGTCAGATTTTCCATTCAGCTCTGGTCGTTTCATCAAGAATGCTTGAAAGTTCTCTATTTCATTGAATGACCATTTTTTCCCCTGAAGTATTTTTTGCTGGATAGGTGATTCTTAGTTTTAATCGTAGCTCCTTTGACTTCTGGAATATCATATTCCAAGTCCTGTGATCCCTTAATGTAGAAACTGCTAGGTCTTTTGTTATCCTGATTGTATTTCCACAATACTCAAATTGTTTCTTTCTGGCTGCTTGCAATATTTTCTCCTTGACCTGGGAACTCTGGAATTTGGCTGCAATATTCCTAGGAGTTTTTCTTTGGGAATCTCTTTCAGGAGGTGATCAGTGGACCCTCTGGTTCTAGAATATCAGGGCAGTTTTCCTTGATAATTTCATGAAAGATGATGTCTGGGCTCTTTTTTTTTTTATCATGGCTTTCAAGTAGTCCCATAATTTTTAAATTGTTTCTCCTGGATCTGTTTTCCAGGTCAGTTGTTTTCCTAATGAGATATTTCACATTGTCTGCTGTTTTTTCATTCTTCTGGTTTTGTTTTATAATTTCTTGATTTTTGAGCTTTTGGATCTCCTTTTCCATCTGGCCAATTCTGCTTTTTAGGGCATTCTTCTCCTCATTGGCTTTTTTTGATCTCTTTTGCCATTTGGGTTAGTCTGTTTTTTAAAATGTTATTTTCTTCAGCATTTTTAGGTTCCCCTTTAGCAAGCAGTTGACTCGTTTTTCCTGATTTTCTTGCATCGCTCTCATTTCTCTTTCCAATTTTTGCTCTACTTCTCTTACTTGATTTTCAAAATCCTTTTTGAGCTCTTCCATGGCCTGAGACTAATTCATATTCTTCTTGGAGGCTTCGGATGGAGGAGCTTTGACTTTGTCTTCTTTTGTTTGCATGCTTTGGTTTTCCTTGTCACCAAAGTAAGATTCTATAGCCTGATTCTTTTTCCGGTTTCTGCTCGTTTCCCCAGCCATTTACTTGACTTTTGAGCTCTTTATTAACATAGTTCTCTGCTTCCAATGGGAGTGGAGGAGTGTACTGTCAGCTGCTGAATTCCTCCACAATCTGTGGGCCTAAAGCTTCCAGAAACAGTGGTTGCAGCTGCCCCTGCTGCTGCTGTGGCTGCTGCAGGTTCCTCCATCCCCTCAACCGTCTGCCGCACAGGGACCGGGGCCAGACCATTCCGCTCTCCTGCACTGGTCCGACGGGCTTTTTCCACTGACCTTCCAGTTTATCCTCAGCATTTTGGGGGCATGAATTCTGGAAACCATCACAGGTGTGAGAGATTCAGTCCCCCCAAGGCCTGCTCAGGTCCCCTTTGTGCACTCACCCCCCCCACTCGACTGCACTCTGCACCCAGCCTGGCGCAATAGACGTTTCTCGATGACCTTCCAGGCTGTCTTGGGCTGGAGATTTGCTTCATGCCATCATTCTGTGGGTTCTGCAGCTCCAGAATTTGTTCAGAGCCATTTTTTGCAGGTCTTTAGATGGGCTTGATGGGAGCGCTCTAGAAAGCGCATGGTGTTACTCTGCCGTCTTGGCTCCGCGTCCCCCCAGTCATTTGACATCTCACATTTTCTTCTGCTTTTTCAGTCATTGGACTTTGCCTTCTCATTTCTTGTCTCATGGGATCGTTAGCTTCTCTTCGGTCCGTCAGAGAGTTTGTTCTGGGGATGCCTTTTGTCCTCTTTCCAGGTCCATAGTTTTCATTCCTCCTCATGTTCTTTCCTCTGGTACACTCATTTGATTTTTTAAAACATTGTTAGCACTTGGAAAAAGTGATTTTTCTCTTCCAGGAATTCTAGCTGCACTTGTGCCCGTGTTGCGTTCTTCGTGGAGTCATTGCTTGTAGGCGTTTTGGAGTCATTCTGTTCTTCTGGGTTTAGTTCTTGGCACAGCACCCTCTCTCTTTTCTGTTGTTCATTCTTCCAGTCTCCTTCCTGTTGTAGAGAGGGAAGGTCTGGGCTGGCCTTGTTGCCACTTTCTTGAGGTATTGAAGTTGGGTTATTCTCGGGTCTCTTGGACAGCTCAGATGGGGGACTTAGAAGCTTTCCGTGTCCCCAGTGTGTTGCAGGACACGCCCAGGGTGAGTGCTGGCACCTGGCCAACCCTCCCTCTGGGTGGGGGAAGAGATTCTGGGGTTCAGAGTTGTAACACAGACCTTCCACGTAACTCCTCAGGACCTGCACTCTTCCTCCGGCATTTAGGCTTTTTATAAATGTTGAGAGGAGTGTTTGCTGCTTTGTTCACATCATCCCGAGGATGGAGTGTGGCGGCGAGCCTTAGTCGGAGAGGGAGCAAGCAACATCGTGAGGCTATGGGATCCTTTTTATGTGAACAGAGCCAGGAGACAGCCAGGTGGCTCTGAGGATGAGAATGCTGGGCCCGGAGCCACGGAGACCTGAGTTCATATTTAGCCTCAGACATTTAGAAGCTGTGTGACCCTGGGCAACTTAGTTCACTTCTGTTTGCCTCTGTTTCCTCATCTTAAAAATAGACATGATAACAACACTGACCTCCCAGGGTTCATGTGCGGATCCAATGAGATAAAGCACCAGCACAGCGTGTAAAAGCAGATGCCACATAAAGCTTCCCTCCTTCCGTGTCAGCACATCTTAACTGGTCCCTTTGTGGCTGTTTCGTATCAGTTTCTCTTCTTAAAACTCTTGGAAATCTCAGGTGTAGAGTCTACAGAACAGCAATGTTTGTTTTAAAGAGCGTTCCTGAATTCCCTGTTTAAGGAGGTCGGGTCTTCCCGAGCAGCCCACTTGGGAAGTTATATGTTTACATCAACAGTTCTTCCACTGTTGAAACTATTCGTTATACATCTTGTAGCCTCCGCCCCGGCTTACGCCAAGCACTAAAGCATCCATTCTGAACCCTCTCTTAGTTCCCTCCTTGGTCATAGTAAGTATTGATGGAATTGAATTGCTGCTGATTGAGTTGGGCTCTTTCCAGACATAGATTTTCCATCTGTAACACTAGGCCCCAGAGCATTCTCCCAGCTCCCCCAGAAGGCCCTTCTAACAAAACCTGCTTGGAGGTGCCTAGAGACCCCACCATAGGACAGAGAAGGCTGGGAGATTCAGGGGGCCAGCTGAAGGAAGGTGTGAGGCACTTGGGGTCCATCCCCTTGGCCACTTGTCCTGTGTACACGAGTTGGGCTGTGTGGGGCCTCTTGTCTCACTTCCTTTTGTAACTCTGAGAATGTTCAGGGATGACTGACTAACTCCTGCACTGGTTCGGAGGGGCTGGCACATGGATTCTCTGAAAGGGATGGACCCTATGCCACTTCCCCCCACACGCTAACTGGATGTTCTTCCCTTCCCTGACCTTGCAGGTAAAAGTCGCCATCCTCAAGTACATTGAAACGTTAGCGCAGCAGATGGATCCGGGAGATTTTGTCAACTCCAGTGAAACACGCTTGGCCGTGTCTAGGATCATTACTTGGACCACGGAGCCCAAAAGTTCTGACGTTCGGAAGGTATATTGATTGGAGGGGAACATTAGGCTGCTAGGGGTGCCACTGGACTCAGGAAAACCTGAGCCCAGTTTCAGCCTCTGCTTTGTGGCACACTCAGCCAAGACGTGGGACTGCTGCCTGCTGCCATTTCCTCATCTGTAAAATGGGGATCACAGGGTGGCTGTGAGGATTCAGAGAGATTGTATTGGTAAAGTGTAGGCACTGTGCCAATGCCGTTATCAAAAAGAGTGGCACATTTCCATTTCAGCAGTGGAATGGACAGACCCATATACGGTGGTTGTCTAGGGTGTGCCCACTCCAACCAGTGCCTTGGTAAAAGCATCTTCAGGGAGCGTGGCATGCCAGGAGTCCCTCCCCTTCCTCCAGTGTGGAGTGGGGTGTGGGGCTGTGATCCTTCACAAGAGTCTCACCAGTGGCCTTAGTGGATGAGCTGGTTGGATGTCAGTGACCCCAGGCATACACCCTTCTTTGGTGCTCTTCAGGGAAAGGTTGTCTGTACTCTGGTCCATAGCTGGCTGCAGGGAAGATGCTTGAGAAGCCAGCATGGTAGAGAATCGGGGCGTTGGCCCAGACCCTGGAGAGGGCAAGGAAGGATGTATTAATGTGTCAAAAGCTGGAAAAGGAGGCGGGGGCTTTCAGTGACAGCCTAGTGACTGCGAGCTAGCTCGGAGAGGGGCACTTTAGCCACCATGGGGGACCAGGACAGTCTTGCTGTGGACGGCAGCGTCCCACGGCACCCATTACAGTGAGCCTCGGGGGGCAGGCATGCCTTCCTGTGCCCTGGGAGGAGCCGTGAGGTTATTAGGCACACGAGGGATGTGGTCAGAGGGAGGATGGAGACAAGGATAGCTCAGAGGTGGGGAGCTGTCCCAATGCACCCCACAGGCACTGACCTCTTCTGAGGGTCTTGGATGACACATCTCTCACTGTGTTGAGAGGTTTTGCTGTTTTTCCCTAGAGGTGGGTCTTCCAAAGGACAGATCTCTGTCTTCAGGACAGTCATGCTCTGCCACTGTGGCCCTCCCCTGCCTTGGTCTCTGGGAGGACCTCCCTAGGGTGGGCCAGCTAGGTGCTGAGGATGGGCTGGGCTGGCCCACCTGCTGTCTGTCACTGACTCTTGTTTTTATTACCATGCTGAAGGAGTAGGGAGACAGGCTGAGGAATTATTCTCCACCCTTCTGCTGAGCCACATGCCTCTGTTCTGTCAAGGCTCCTCTGGCAGTTGGATTAGAATAGTACTGAGTTGGAGTGTGTGTTTGAACATTGCTGTCTTTCTGAGATATTGGCATGGTCCAGCCATGAAGCATAAGTCTCTTGATTGGTCCTCTGGTGGGCAGAGGCAGGGGAAGGGAGCAAGCTGATTTTGGGTAGGTCAGGGCTGTGACATCCACAAGGTGAAGATCACTGACCTCCATGGAGGGGACCCAAGCAAGAAGGTTTGGTGCTGATTGAGCTTCCACAGACAGAACTGCGGGGGTCCATCATCTGTCAGCTTCGTGTCCCACATCTCTCTTTGGAATATCCATTCCATCACAGCCCATTGGCATGCTGTCCAGAGCCTAGAAGATTGCCTCCAGGAAACATGTGCAGCTGCACCCACAGCCTGTCCTCCCTTACCTTAGTGGAGACCACTGTAAGACCTATCCTAGGAAGGAGAGGCCTGGAGCTCCCAGAGGGGCACGTATCCTGCGCTGATGCAAGCTGACCCCCACCGTGCATGCTGGGCCAGGCTTGGATGAGAGGTTACATTTGTCTCTTCCAAAGATAATTTTGCGTTGAATCTTCATCTTGTGACCTCCTTGGATCTTTACAAGAGTCTGGTCCTTGTCTGAAGCAGGAACTGCCTGCCTGGTGGCCACGTGACCACCATCTGTCCATTTGGGAACAGTCCCCAGCTGTCCTGGTGACTGAGCAGAAACCATCTATCAGTTTATTGCTGGCTAGGAGAGAAAGAGATATAAATGGTAGATGTAGGGGTATGTGTGTGTGTGTGTGTGCGCACGTGTGCACGTGCCTGCGTGAGTGTGAACAAACCACATATTTAGTGAACCAACTGGCTAAATGCTTCCCACTACAGAAGTTCTTTGGAGAGCACCATGCGTGGCTGGCTGAGGAAGGGGCTCAGGCGTCACGAGCGGGTCAACTGGCTGGACAGCCTGGCCACACAGATTTGCCAATGGGCACCTTCCTCACAACTCGGGGTGGGGGTGGCTCCCAATGACCTTTGGATCTTCCACGGGCCATCAAGCACTTTCCCCTTCTGAACATAGCCCACGGGACTCGCTCCCTGTAACCCCTGGAGCCACCTTTGGCAGGACCTGTCACAGATGAAGAAGATGGAGAGCAAAGCCTGGTCTGGCCATCTCATGAAGAGTTGAACATGCCAGGCAGCATCTGAACCATGTCAACTGGAATGCAACGTGGCCCATTTCCATGTCAGCCTTCTGAATACAGTCAGAACATCCTTTGGACCTGGCATGCCAATGGTCATACCCTGCCCATATTCCCTCCCTTGTACCATCTTTCAGGTTGATCTTGGCCTGTCTGGGGTACAGGGGGAGGGGTGTAGGACCAGGAGCTAGGGCTGTGAATGCCCGTGGTGACAGTGAAAAAGTGCTGAGAAAGACTGTGTGTGGGAAAGGTGATCTCTGTTCCCCAACCCTCTTTCCTGTCTGTTGGGCTAACAGAGACACATTTTCTACCTGGATCCTAGTCTGGGCAGCCCAACATACCTTGTAAGATGTAGGGGTAGGCTGACCATACCATTATGCTGGTCTCTGGGTGTGAGCTACCTCACCATGCCAGTCTCCAGGCCTGGGCTAGCGCACCATGCAGTCTCTGGTCCCAGGGTGGGTGTTTGCATAGACAGTCTTCTCCCCTGACCCAGCCTTGGTCCCTTCTTTACAGGCAGCTCAGGCAGTGCTCATCTCCTTATTTGAACTCAATACTCCCGAGTTTACAATGCTGCTGGGAGCTTTACCAAAAACTTTTCAGGATGGTGCTACCAAACTACTTCACAATCACCTTCGGAACACAGGCAGTGGCAACCAGGTAATGCCAGGGAGTAGCTGGAGCTGCTGCAGGTTGGCAAAAGGCCCAGCCCCCCCCAGATTGGCACCCTGTGACCTCCCTGGGGGGTGATGTTTATGAAGGGTTGCAGCCACTTTGGGTTACCTGGGTGAGAAGCAACCACAGAGGGTGGGGGCATTGAGACCAGGCAAAGGCTGTGGTGAGAGGACCTGGGGAGGGGTCTAGAGGTCATCCACCCTTTTGAAAGGAGGTGGCCAAGGGAGTAACCTGCAAAATAGTAGTAGAGGGCATGAGGGGCAGAGAAGCATAAAGTTCAAACCAAGGGCTCAGACTTTGGGCCTGACTCAGCATGGCTAACAGTCTTCTTCCCCTTTAGAGTTCAATGGGGAGTCCCTTGACAAGGCCTACTCCACGCTCACCAGCTAATTGGTCCAGTCCACTTACATCTCCCACAAATACCGCCCAGAACACTCTGTTACCGAGGTAAGATGTCCCCTGCTCCTTGGGGTGGGCAGCATGTCACTCCTTTCACCTGGCCTCGGGAAACTCTGGCCATTGTAGTCACACAGTGCTCCTGCAGAGCGGATGGGTCCTAGCCTGGGAGTGCCTGACCCCCCTGAAGCTGAAACCACAGTGGTACCTCATGAGGGAGGGAAAGTGGAATTCATTGGCCATGCACCAGGCCTCACTGTGCTGGACTCTGGCAGATCACAGAGACCTGCCAATGAACTCAGGGTGATTGTGGGGGACGGGGAGCAGACCCTGGCCACCAGGCCATTCTGGAGCCGGTGACATTTGGATGAATCTTGATGGCTCTTGAGACCCCCCAGTCAAAAGGGAGAGAGGGCAGTGGTCCAGTGCATCTGATTGTTAGCCAGGCCTGGTAACTCAGCTTGTGGGGACCACTCCTTGAGTTTACAGTGGGAATCCTCCTTGTCCTTTACCTTCAAGAACATCCTGAAGGAGATAGTTTCTCTGTTGGCGCCTTTTCCGCCCCTTCAAGTGGGGAGAGGGCACCTTTGTGCAGTGGTATGGCACACATTCATCGGGCCACGGCCAGCCTGGCTCAGGACTCATTGTTTGTCATCCCTCCCAACTTGGGTCCCTTCATTGACATTTTGGAGTTTTCTGGCCCATTCCCCCCAGATTGTCTAAACTTGACAGCCAAATGCTGGATGCCTTCTGCCCCTTTTGCGTCTACATGGAGTCTGGATGTTCCCTGCCCTCTCCCGACCATGTTTCCATGGTCAGCGGCTGCCTGCCCTTCCTGGCCGTGGGGCATTCCTGGAAGACTGCCGTTTTCCAGGCTGTCCTGTGGTAGAAGCACTGGAGCCTGACTGAACCTGTCTTTGGCAGCACATTTGACTACGACACAGAGAACATGAACTCAGAGGACATCTACAGCTCTCTAAGAGGTGTCACAGAAGCCATCCAGAACTTCAGCTTCCGCAGCCAGGAGGACATGAATGAGCCAGTCAAGAGGGATCCCAAGAGGGAGAGCGATGGAGAGCTGGTGAGTAGTCGCACACTGCAACCTGACCCTAAATGGCTGGGGGGCTGGGGGGGGAGGCAGGGTTCTCTGTGCGCAGACCTCTACCTCCAGCATCGCTGGCCCCCAGGGCCACATTTCAGACTTCATCCACCTTTGTAATGTGGGAACTGCTGAGGTGTAAGTCATTAGGGTTGGGAGGGGCCTTGACAGGCACCTCGCCCAGCACTGTCGTTTCCCAGAGAAAGGGAGGTGTTGTGACTCACCCAGGGTCAGCCTCAGGATTTAAACTCTGGTCCTAAAGTACTCCCAGGCCTGTCTTTTGTTTGGTCCTGTCATTCAAGGCCCCTTGGACAGAGCCCCAAACATCCTTTCTGCCATGACAGCAGCACTGGTGTGAAGGGCGTGGAGGCCAGATGCCATAGATTTGTCTGGGAGGAGGACCCTTGGGCCACCAGGGTTTGTAAAACATCATGTCTCTTCTGCCCATTCAGATGGGCAGTGACCCCCGCGCTGGAGGGGATGCCCCTGACTCAGGCCGAGCAGTTCTTGACAACAAGACCTCCATGCTCAACACGATGCCTCCACACTCTTCCCCACGCTCTCGGGACTACAACCCCTACAATTACTCTGATGGTGTCAGCGCCTTCAACAAGTCAGCCTTGAAGGAAGCCATGTTTGATGACGATGCAGATCAGTTTCCTGATGGTGAGGGCAGGGTGGGGCCGGGAGAAGGGGTCTGGTGACAGTGGGTTAGCTGGGACTTTGGGTAGTTGGGGTGCTGAGTCATAGAATCCCCTGCCTTTGCAGACCTGTCTCTGGACCACTCGGACTTGGTGGCCGAGCTGCTGAAGGAGCTGTCCAACCACAACGAGCGTGTGGAAGAGAGAAAAAGTGCGCTATGTGAGCTCCTCAAGCTGACGCAGGAAGATGCTTTCGGGGTCTGGGACGAACACTTCAAAACCATCCTACTCTTACTGCTCGAGACACTCGGGGACAGAGAGGTGATTACCCTCCCCGTACCAGGTGGCTGGATCCCAGCCCCTTTAGGATTCCCAGCCATGTCTGCTCAGTCGATCGCCCCCCTACCCACACTGAGCATGTGGGTTAAGATGCCCACTGTGTGCAACCCAGGGTCTCGGGAAACAAGTGGATGCCTGCTGAGGGAAGGATTTCCTTCACCTGGCCCGATCTCATGCTTGGCTCCTTAAATGATGACCTTCACTTGGCCGCCTCATTTGCCCTGGCTCCACAGCAGGCCATTTGGAGGCTGGTGTTTTCCCCTTGTCTCCATCCAGCACAGCAGGGAGTGAGCCTGGTGTCTCTGCCCAGGTCCTCTTCCCTCCCCCCCATAGAGGAGATTCTGGCCTTTGGGAGGAAGTGGGATGGAGGCTGCCTGGTCTGTCCTCATGGGGCATCTGTCTGCATTCATACAATGTGCTCAAGGTTTCACCCAAATAATCCTAACGCATTTCTTCTCAGCACTCGGTCAGGGCTTTGGCCCTAAGAGTTCTAAGAGAAATCCTAAGAAACCAACCAGCCAGATTTAAAAACTATGCTGAGCTAACCATCATGAAGACTCTCGAGGCCCACAAGGACCCGCATAAAGAGGTAAGTCCCTTGGCCTGTGACCCCTCCCAGCTCAGCCTCGTCCCCCCGGTCTGCCACACACATCTATGAAATGGGAATGTTCACACCAGTCACCTCCTGACATCAAGCCCTACCTGCCACCAGCCAAGAAATGAGCTCGCGTGAGAGGGAGGAGGCAGCCCCTGGCCTGGCCTGGCCGGCAGTGGGATGGACACTAACCTGACTGTTGATTGTGTCCAGTACCCCAGCATTGGGCCTTTCTGCACCTGATTTTTCCATGTCTGTATAACTGAGGCATTGGAGCCCTAGGCTTGGGATCAGGAAGGTCTGAGTCTCAATTTCCTCCTCTGTCAGTTGGGAGGGTTGGATGTGACAATTCCCTCTCGCTCTCCATCTGTGACCCTTTCACCCTCGGCTCTCATTTGAGGCTCAGCTTTGATGACCCAAGTCAGCCATGGCTGCAGGGGCAGCTCTGCCGGCCTAGGAGAGCCTGCAGGAAAGTGTGTGCCCATGTCCCCCATCTGCACAGGTCATAAGTAGAGCCAACCCTTCTAGAAATTGGGATTGGAAAGGGAAAGCCCTAGGACAAAATTTCAGGGAGTCAAAAGTTGTGTGAAGGGTGAGGAAAGGTAGAGATGAGAAGAGAGGCAGAGGATGAGCAGAGAGGAAGGCAGGGGGGTGGTGACAATGCGGTGGTCATGACCAGGACGCATGTAGGCTTGGAGACTCAGAGAAAGCAGTCTTTGTGGTGAGGGCCTTTCTGGGATCACCACCATGGTGCACACCTGCTCCATCAGGGTCCTCACCCTTCCCCGGAGAGGCGGGGCCGTGTCTCCCCAGCTTCCACCTCCCTGATGCCGGGGCACAAAAGCTGGAGGAGAGACGGGGTGGTGGGAGACCCCAGGACTGAACGACCCTTGGTTCCCCAGCGGCTTCTCCAAGAGTACAGCCTGGTGGGGCCTGGCTCCATAGTCAGGTCCATGATTTCCCTGGATGTGCGAGGAGAACCAGAGAAGGCCCCCTCCCCAGGACCTTGTGCCATGCCCAGAGTTCCAGCCTCCACCCAGGAAGTCAGTCAGTAGGTGCCCAACTCGTCACACATGTTCCCACAGTGAGCATCCCCAGACACCGAAGACAGCATTGCATCCTAGTGGGGAAGGCACGCAGAACATGTAAGAAAGCTGGTTTTTGCTTCTTGTCCCTTGGGGTTTAGGTGGTGAGGTCTGCTGAAGAGGCAGCGTCCATGCTGGCCACCTCCATCAGCCCAGAGCAGTGCATCAAAGTGCTCTGTCCCATCATCCAGACAGCCGACTACCCCATCAACCTGGCTGCCATCAAGATGCAGACCAAGGTGATCGAGAGGGTGTCCAAGGAAACCCTGGCCCAGCTGCTGCCAGAGATTGTGCCAGGCCTCATCCAGGTAAGGAGAGCCTGCGGGTGGACATAGAGCGCCCAGACAATTTCAGGAGTGTCTTTGGACTTTGTCCTCCAGTGACTCCATCAGCAGTGGCCTGCCCATGCCAGACTGGTTGGTCCTAGGACCCAGCCCAACGGAGTAGCCAATAGAATTGCTGTCCATATTCATTGAAGAAGCAGGAAATATGAAATGCTCTTGTCCCCTTGTGATGGTGGCATGTGTCAGAAGGTTTTGGAGGGGATAGCAATCTTGACTGTCTGTAGCCTTGGCCCTGTGACCCTCAGGCCCACTGAGATACCCCATATGGACAGTCCTTTTTCTCACAAGTGCCCTCAGGTGGGCAGAAAGAAGCACAATGTCATTTTGTGAGCCTCCTGGCCCATGGCTTTGACAGTAACCACGTGGCTGCCAAGCCTTTGTGCTGCAGAGAAGTAGGCCAGCACCCACGAGCCTGCACAGTGGGGCTTTGACACGTGGTGATTTCCCTGGGGTGCGCCTGTGTGGTTGATGCTCCAGTGACCTCATGGGACTGCCAGGGAGGCAGAGTCAGAAGGCACTAGGCTTGGTGGGTGCTGGAAGTCATCCCTACCCCATGAAATTGGCTAGTAAATGGTGTAGGAATCCCAGCAACATTCCTGGTCTTCCTGCATTCCTTAAACATGGCACAAGGATCCTGGCCAGAGAAGGTTCTGCAACTAGTTTTAGTGGCATCACAGGGATCTCTGTGCGCATCACTATAAGCAAAGATACAGCCTCCTTGCCTAGTAGAGAGAGGGTAGCTCCACCAGTCTGTAGCAGACTCCCCAGCCCTGTCCCCCCATCCAACAGCAGGAGCTACCACAGATTTAACTGGCAAGAGGACACATGGGTAGGCAGAATGGGAGGAATGTGGCACCCTCCCTGCTGCCATCTTGTGTTCATCATGAGAGGAAACAGCTGCCCTGCTCGGACTCAGCTCTCAGTCCTCAAGCTGCCACACAAGTATGTGGAAGGGGTCCCAAAGCAGACCAGGGAGAGCCAAGGGGCACATTGGGAGAGCCATGCAGCCGTACCTGCCCTGACCAAGGTGAATGGGAAAGTGTCAGCACCTACTCACGCAAAGCCTCTTGTGGATGTAGCCCATCCTTGAGGGGCTTGTCGCACCTTCTTCCCCGAGGAGACCCTGCTTTTGACAAGTGTCAGGAATGTAAGACCTCATGGGTTCATCGACGGTTAGAAAAGTCCTTCGCTCTGAACAGGGCACAGCCTGCAAGGCCCCAGGAGTCTAGCCTGCACGTGGGGAGATCAAGCCAAACACCTGATAAAGGAGTAACTGATGGTCTGATGGTTAGTTTCCAAAAAGACACAGAAGTAGGAGTGTCCGAGCAGCTGCTCCCAGCGGTGCGTGGCTGAGAGCGGGCTTGGATCTCCTGAAGATGGTATGGGCCTGAGCCTGGCGCTCGTAACAACGGATTGCCCTGGAGATGATACGGGCCTAAGCCTGGCACTCGTAACACCGGATTGCCCTGGAGATGATACGGGCCTAAGCCTGGCGCTCGTAACAACGGATTGCCCTGGAGATGGTACGGGCCTAAGCCTGGCGCTCGTAACAACGGATTGCCCTGGAGATGGTACTGGCCTAAGCCTGGTGCTCGTAACAACGGATTGCCCTGGAGATGTTGATTTTTTTAGTTTTCAAACTCATATTTATTGATCTCGTTGAACATTTCCCACTTATGCAGAAAAAAAAATTTAATCTTTTTTCAGGTTTCGAGTTCCCAGTTCCTTGTTTTCTGCCTGCGTCTCCCTCTCTTTGAAAAGGCAAGCAGTTTGATATTGATTATACGTGTGAAGTCATGCAAAATATACTAACACCTTAGCCACGTTGCAAAAGAAAACAGACAACAAATAAAAGAAGGATAAAGGAAGTTTTTCAAACGTCTGCATTTTCCATCGTGGCTCCTTGGGAACATTCTCGGAGCGTTCTGTTGCTGAGGAGAGCTGAGTGATTCATGGTTGATCGTTGCGCAGTGTGGCTGTTACTGTGCAGGACTGTGTTCTCCTGGTTCTGCTCATTTCATTTTGCATCAGTTAGGGAAGTCTTCCCGGGTTTTTCTGAAACCATCCTGTTCGTTATTCCTCACAGCAGTCATTTGCTATCACAATCACATACCACAACTTGTCAGTCATTCCCCAGTGGATGGGCGCCCCCTCCATTTCCAATCCTTTGCTACCACAAAAAGAACGGCTATAAATATTTCTGTAGAAATAGGTCCTTTTCCCTTTTTTTGGAAATTGTTGGAATACAGATCTAGCAGCAGTATTGCTGCATCAAAGGGGATGCCCAGTTTTATAGCTCTCTGAGCATGGTTCCAAACTGCTCTCCAGAATGGTTGGATCAGTTCACAACTCTACCAACTGCACACTGTTGTTCCTATTTTCCTACGTCCTCTCCACCATTTATCATTTTCCTTTTCTGTCATATTAACCAATCTGGTAGGTGTGAGGGTGTTCCCTCAGAGTTGTTTTAATTTGCATTTCTCCAATCAGTAATGATTTAGAGCATTTTTTCATATGACCATAGATAGCTTTGATTGCTTCATCAGAAAACTGTCAGTTAATAGACTATTTATCAGCTAGGGACTATTTCCCTATAGTCTTACAAATCTCACCAGTCAGTAGGCAGGTGAGGCTACCACCTGGAGGGTGGAGCTCTTCCCCCCCCCCCCCCCCCCGCCCCGAGCCCGGCCAGGGCCTGGCCACTTTTTGTATCTTCAGGCTTCCACATGCCCTCCTGGTTCTGCTTGGGGTGATTTTTCCCTGTGCTTCCTGCTCAGCCACTGACCTGTCCTGTTTCTGAGGCAAGCGCAGCCCCCTGCCCTCCTCTTCCTGTGCATTTTTCCAATCTTTGCACTGAGGAGGCAGAGACAGCATCAGCACCTACTGGCCTAGAAGCTCCTTCCCCATCTCTTTGGAATTGTTATTTCTGTCCACATACGGGGCCTCCTCCAGAGGGAGCCCTCATCAGGGAAAGGCTAGGCTTCTTCGGTGGACATCTTTAATGAAGCACAACTGGCTAAAAGAGAGTGTACCCAGGCCCACCAGCATGCTGTCTGTCCACCCTGAAGTCCTTCCAACAACATGGTGTCTCCCCCATCCATACATCAGAACAGAGTGATCCCCCTGTGACCTTCTGATCACAGACAGCAGGAGAGACCTGTGCTTACCAAAGATGAGCCCTGTTTGATGGAGGAGATCCTGTGTACAGAGGACATCACCTTGGCTGTTCAAGCCTCAGAGGAGAGCCATGGTCACCTGCCTCTGTCCGTGCCTGCTGTGGATGCCCATAGGCCCCCCTTCAGCCCTCCGCTGACCTGACAGCCCACCAGTCAACCTTGGGCAGAGGAGTGACCTCGGGCTCATTCTAGCAGAGGCACATGTGGATGAGTGGCTGCTTGGGCCTGCTGGCCAGAAGGTGCTTGCAGGCAGTGTGGACACTGTCTTGAGCAAGCCGGGCCCAGTCCTTTGTGTGCGGAGAGGTCTGAGACAGTTCACATAGTGAGTCTTGGCTTCTCTCCTTCTCTTCCTTAGGGATATGACAACTCGGAGAGCAGCGTCCGGAAAGCTTGTGTCTTCTGCTTAGTGGCCATCCATGCTGTCATCGGTGATGAGCTGAAGCCCCACCTCAGCCAGCTCACGGGGAGCAAAGTAAGTGCAGACTCCAGTCCCTCCAGGGGCTGGCAACAGGCCAGCTGTGCCGCACCTTGTTTCCTTGTCCCTCTCCTGGCCTCGGTTAGCAAGGGGAAGGATGAGGGAGAAGTCCATGAGACTTTTCCAGAACACGCAGGGCTTGGGAACACAGAGCAGAGAAACCCGCTTTCTGGGTTCATGATTTAGCCTTTCAAGGCACTGACATTGCATTAATAATGTATCCAGGTCCCAGAGGGGCCGGCCCAGTGGAGAGCCTGGTTTCGTGACCTGGGCAAGCCAGTCAGTCAACAGGCATTGATTAAGCACCTACTGTGTGCCAGGCCCTGGGCTAAGCCCTGGAGATACAAAGAAAGGTAACAGGCCTTCTAGGGGTGAGACGTGCCAACAGCACCACACAAACAGATACATCTCAGGTCATCCACAGAGGAAAGGGAGTCAGGAGAGACTTCTTGTAGCAGATGGGGTCGTAGCCCAGGTGGGAGAGCCAGAGAAAATGCCCAGAGTCTGGAGACGAAGAGTCTTGTGTAAGTGATGCCCAGGAAGCCAGGGGCGGGTCCAGTTGGTGCATGAAGCTTTTTCTAAGACTTCAGTTACAAAGCAGGTGGCACCATGCCCTGGTAGAGAGACTGCCACCTGGGGAGTTCCCAGGTCCCCCGGGCAGAGGAATGCTGTGGCATCCATGGGCTCCATGATGCGCTCTCTCACGTGCTCTGGCAGGTGCCGCCATGGGTGAGCAGGTGGGCACTGGAGCTTGGGACACAAGGCTTGGCACCTGCCTGGGTGGTACTAGAAGGGGCATTTCCCACCCCACCCTAGGCTCTGTGTGTCTTGTTTGCTTCTAGTCACCTCTAGGAGGCTGTGCGCTCCTCAAGGACAGGATCTTTCTCTTGCCTCGTTTTGTGTCCCTAGCATGTAGCCTGGGCCCTGGCACATAGTAGGTGCTTCCTAAGTGCTGACTGACAGGGTGCAGCTCTTTTGAAGAAAGTGAAATTTCTTTTCTTGTCCTTGGGGAAACTCCTCCTTTGAAGAATGCTTGACGCCAGGAAGGGCCTTTGGTAGCTGGGTGTGCTCCCGCATCTGTGCGCTCTTTCTCCGGCCATGCATTTTGTGTCCACCTGATGAAAGGCACCGTATGTCTGTCCCCTCTGCAGATGAAGCTGTTAAACCTGTACATCAAGCGGGCGCAGACGGGCTCCGGAGGGAGCGACCCCAGCATGGCCACCGATGTGCCTGGGCAGAGCTAGCCGAGCAGAGCGCCACCAGGACAGAAAGGGACACTTGTAGACCCCCCTTCTTGTTTTCTTTAACAGGTGGCTGTCCTCAGCCTGCATGTACCCATCACATAGAGTGGTTCCAGATCCAAGGAAAACAGTATTAATATCGGTTAATGAACACAAAGTAATCTTTAAAGAACCTGCTTCACTGTTTCACCAGTCCCCATCCCTGTCTTCCCGTTAACCTCTGCCAGTGTTACGATTGTATAAATTTTTTAAATTGCCGATTAAACAGGAATGCTTTGAGCTTCACAAGTTTGAAATCTGAAAACATTTTTGCCTTGATTCAGCTGCAGAGTAATATTTCTGTTCCTACTTTGAGTTCTGTTGACTATCATGTCCTTTGCTAGAAACGTGAAATGATGTGGAGAAAAAGTAAGACTGCCCCCTGGAGGTTGCCCCTCACCGTTGGTGTGGGGGCCTCAGACACAAACGGAGTCGGCCTGGTCCTGCCCAACAGCGACTGATGCTGGTGGACGGCATCTGCCGTCTCAGACCGCTGAAGCCCAGTGGAGCCCCCGCGGACCACCCCCCACCCTCGGCATGGGGCTGGCTGGGCCTCCTGCAGGGTGGGAGTGGGCATCTTGCCACCTTCAGCTTCAGCAGCTTCCCTCCTCCGAGCCGCTCTAGGTGCCTCGCACAACTTTCTGGACGAGTGAGAGAGACCGGGAATGGTTCCCTGGTTCTGGCCTGGCAGCATGCTCCTTCGCTCTTCCCTCCATAGGCAGACGTACTCTTGAGGGCTGAGGAGAGGGAGGAAGCTGATCCCCTGTTCTCGGCCACCCCCTCTCTACCTCTGCAGAGCTCGCTCTTCTCACCGAGCCCGCGCCCACGCCATCCGTCGTCCCATGCAGTGAGTCCTCGGCAGCTCCCACCTCTGTGTCGTGACCCTGCCACACCACCATCGCGGAGGCCAAGCCCTCTTGGCACATTCAATGTTAGAGGTGGACAGAGAATCTTCTGAATTGAGGGAAGACGTCTTGTCCTCTCAGCCCCTCCCCGCACCTCATTTTCCTTAACTGTTCATTACGCTGTGTATTTATGGTTCTGTGTTCTCCATTGTGCGTACCCCGGCAATAAAACTGTACATAACGTAACTTGGAAAACAAAGTGGCACCAGTGGTGTTCCTGTCACATTTTAAACCCGGGCTGTCCCAAAAGAGAGGAGAGGTCCTGGACAGAGACGGGACCACCAGTGTACCTTCTCACAGAAATGAACTCTTCCGTTTGTTTCTTTCAATGCTTTAAGTGGGCTTTTTCCTTGGCCAGTTGGAAGGTCCAACTGGTATGGCTGGCATTTGTCAGGCTAGTCCCATGGGAGCCTAAGAAGGACCATGTAGGACAGTCAGCAGACTGGGGAAAAATGGGGAAAGAACTGGGAAGTGTAATCCCTGAGCCGCTCCATCAGCCAGGGAGCTAGAAAGTGCCTCTGGACTCCTCAGAAACTAGGATTCCCCTTGTCCTGGGGCCTGGGGCATTTTCCCTCCCCATCCAACTCTGTTTCTGGGCTGGGTCCTGCTTTTGGGGGCAAAAGAGAACAGGGAGGCTTGTTGCCTTCTCTCAGGAGGGCAGGGACCAAGGCCCTGCCAGCCTGCAGGTGTATCCAGATCCTTCCCCCAGTGTGGTTTCCAGAGCTGACCACTGGACCAGACAAGAAGGCACAAGGGCACCCTTCCCCCTTCCTGTCCTCCTGCCTATGACCAGTTAATTGCTCACTAATTAGTGAATCTCGGTCTTCCTCTCCCAGTTCCTCCAGGCAGGACTTCACAGAGTCAGGGATTTAGTGGATGCCTTCCGTCCTCTTTGCTCTTTTATCTCTTCCGCTTGGTTCCTAAGGCTGGGCTGTCTGCACAGCCTTTGGTACTTGAGGTTGTCAGCATAAAGAGCTACATAAAAATGAGGATTATCCCGCATGCTGAGCTGGGAAGGGGAAGAAGGCACAGAAAGCAGTGACTGAGGACAGCTGGCACTCGGCCCCTCCAGAGCCCAGCGTCCTGGCCAGGTGCCAGGATGCCTTCAGCGCTCGGGCAGGGCCAGGCACAACAGTCATCTCTGCTTAATCATTGCTTCCTTGGTCACTTTAGTTAAGAGGTGACACTTTCCAGGTGGCCCAAAAGACTGTAGGTGACATTACTATTGCATTGAGATGTTTCAGTCTTGCAGCATCCAGAAAGAGGAGTGTTCTGCATAAGTGATTCTCTTTGATGCTCCATAAAAGAAAGAAATCAGATGATGGAGGTGGAGCTGGAAAGGCCCTCCCAGAGAAGGCCGCTCGGTGGCCAGCTGGGCTCTGGTCCCAGGCTGGCCTTCAGACCAGGTTCCCAGTGACAGCACGGACAGGTGTCCGTGGTCCTAATAAGCATGTATAATGTCAGCATCAGATGGGCTTTGTGCACCTCTAGACAAACGATGGGACCATCTGCAGTCTGAGCTAGGAGGGAAGGGAACACACATTCTGAAAGGCACCTACTATGTCAGGCAGGCACTGTGCTGAGCTCTCGAGATCCCTGTCCTCAAAGATCTCCCCGTCTAATGTGGGGGAAGACAAGCAGAGGCATAGGGCAGATTGGAGGTGGTGGTCTCAGAGGGAAGGTGCCAGCATAGGGGACCAGGAAAGGACTTCTGCAGGAGGTGGGACTGGAGCTGAGTCTCAAAGGAAGGCTGAAAGGGGAGATGAGGAGCACATGCCTCCTAGGGGACCACTAGGGACAAGGCTCAGGCTCAGGAGACAAATGTCATGGGGGAGATGGAAGGGTAATATATAAGAAGTGTGGAAAGGAAGGAGGGGGGTCAGTCATGTTGTGAAGAATTTTATCACTGAACCTGGAGGCAAGAGGGAACACCTAGTTGTGGGGGAGAGGTGACTTTAGTAATGTCAGTCCGATGGGCAAGTGGGGAGAGGCTGAGGCAGTGGTCCGTGAAGTGGGTGGGGAGGGGTCTACACCAGTGTCACAGGAGAGAAGGGTGTATCTGAGAGAAGTTACAAAGGGAGAACTATGGCAGCCACTGATGGGATAATGTAGGATGAGGGAGAGAGTCAGAAGGAGTCAAGGCTCCTGGGGCAGTGATGATGCTTTCACCAGAGGTTGGATATGCTGGATGTCTGGTTGGAGAGAGATTAGGCTGGATAAGGAATAATCTGCGGAGAACTGATGGAAGGGCAGTTTAGCCCATGGTGAGTCTAGTCGTGGGGTCCCCCGGGGTAATGTGCGTGGCATGCAGAAAGAGAAGCGGTCAGAGAAGCAGGAAGAGAACCAGGAAAGAATGGTGTCCCAAAATCCCAGACAGGAGAGAGGATCAAAAGAGGACAATTGGCAGTTTTCTTTAGTATAATCAATTTTCATACATCCCATTCTCATCAAGATTCCAACGTGGGACAGCAAACATGGCATCCAACATTGATGCTGAGGGACCCGGCTGGACATATTCCATCTGCCTCAGCTACTCTAATAGTGTCCACTACAAACTTAGACAGCACAACCCCACTGGGGCCTCATTCCATGCAGAATTCACCAGCCTTGGTCTCTGTTCCAGCCGACTTTCAGGTGGTCAGAACTGGGCCCTCCCCTGGATACAGGGCTCTTGCCCAGGGCTTGATGGACTTCTAGCTCCCCCCATGCACAGTGTCCTGTCCTGAAGACCTGTCCCACCTCTTCCCCTTAGTTCTTCACTGGCTCTGTTTAGAGCTTGGCAGCTTTGGTACTTCTGGGTTGTAGCCCCTCACAGACTTGCTCCTGAAGGGCTGAGGCCAAGCTGGTTGTCAAGACCTGAGAAGCCACAGCAGTGGAAAGAGGGAGAGGGACCAGGATATAGCAGTGGGTTTTGATGTAAGTCTGTGTTGTGGCCTTGGGTCTCCTAGTGTGGTCTAGGGTCATACAACTGATGTATGTTATTCAAATAAATAAGTGTGTTAAACACCTAGCAGTTAACCTACCAAAACACACAGACTACTTGAAGAAAAGTAAAAGACTAGGTTTCCATGGATGGAGAGCTGAAGGAAAGAACTTCATTCTGTGGTTAGGTTGGGCTAAATTAGCAAAGATAATAACCCTCAATGAATCTGTGGAATGGACGTTATAAAAATTAAATAGCAGTGAGGCCTCCAATGGAATTAGATGAAACTGATACAGAAAAACAAATGCCAAGAATTCCAAGAGAAATCATGCAAAAATAAGAAGCAAGCAAGACTTTCACTGATATAAAAGTTAAAAATATGATCAGTCCTGGGCTAAAAAACAAGAAAATAGATCGATGGGATAGACTAGGGATTATGAATTCAAATACAGAGTGTGTTTAATAAACCCAGAATCACCGAGAAAGAAAAGTCCCCATTATGCAACAAAACAAGTATTTATTCAGTGCCATCTGTGCAGGGCACTGGGGTAAGGGCTAGAAGCGCACAGACAAAAGTGGATGTGACCCACACGGTGGAGGATTAGATGCTTCTCCTGATCCTAACGACCTGCCAGAGCTCTCCAAAAAGGAAATATTCAGCAGAGACAGTGATTTCAGCTGTCACCCCAGTTTAATACACTAAAAACGCTGGCAACAGAACAAGCTCATTGCTAAGCAAGCCTTCACCTGCCGTCTGCCTCCAGCCACCACCCTCTGGTAGGATCCATAAGCCAATCCACAGGCTCCAGCCAGAGAAGGGAGGAAAGGGAAAAGGAACAGGAGAAGTCCGCCTGAGGCCCCCAGGAGTTCAGTTCTGTCCTTGTCTGCACTGAGCCCTCCTCTCTATCAGGAGGTGGTCAGCAGGCCCATCTCTGGTTCTCTACAATCCTGCTGGGTCTTGACTATATTGGTATTATCATATAATTTATTCTAGCTCTGCTCCCTTCAGTCAAATCAGTTCACACAAGTCTTCCCAGATTTCTCTGAAACTATTTTCTTCATCATTTCTTACGATAAGGCACCAGCAATTCCTCAATTGTTGGACACTCTCTCATTTTTCAATTCATCGTAACTGAAGCAACAAAATTTTAACCCCCCCCCCCAGTGGTGCCAACCAGAAGATAGGGACTGCAGTAAATGTTAAATAGTTCTGATTATGTGAAATTATGAAGTTTTTGCATAAAGAAAATTAATGTATTTAAGAACTACTAATGGGTTAACTCAGAAAGAATCATTATATGATATCTCTCTACAAGGGGTTTGAAATTCAAAATATATAGACAACTAATAAAAATACGTAAGAACAAAAGCCATGCCCCATAGATAAGTGGTTAAAGGATATCAGCAGTTCTCAAAATAATTACGAATTTTGAATGACCATAGGAAAGAACCCTCCCCAAATGGCACATGCCTAAAGAATGTTGCTCTGCCCCACCGGCCAGAGCAGAACAGAGTTCCTTCCTCTTCCATGTGGTAATCAATCAGGCTTTATCAAATGCCTGCCATGGGTCAGGTCCAGGCCAAGTGCTGGGGATACAAAAAGAGGCAAAAGATATTCCTGACCCGCAAGGAGCTCACAGCCCCTGGGGGAGACAACATGCAAACAGATTTATGCAAACAGACTATATACAGGATAAATAGGAAATAATGAACCAACAGAGGGAAGGCACTGGAATCGAGAGGGGTTGGGGAAGGCTTCTTGTAGAAGATGGGACTTTAGTTGGAACCTAAAGGAAGCTAGGGTCAGAAGTCAGAGGGGAGGAGAGAAAATGCCCAGAGGCAGCAGCAGCATGGCACCTTAGGATTTTCTTCTCCACATTAGCCACCTTCACCTTCAGTTGATGCTTAATTATTTTATGTTTCTCTGGGTTCCCTTGAGTTCAGCAATGTCCTTCCTAAAATATGGTTCCAGAACTGAATTAAAAACATCTGATGTGATCTGACCATGGAAGAATACAAAAGGACAACCCTGTTCCTCCTTCTGGGCACTGGCTTTCAATACCACCTGAGAAACATGAGCGGTAGTGGCTGCTGGCACCCACTGTTGACTCACTTAGAACCCACTAATGTCCTCTAACCCATCTTGTGCTTGGGACATTGATTTCAGAACCCAAATATGTCATTTGTTTTCCCCTATGGAACTTTGCCATCCTAACTTTTCTAGCCTGTTCTCATCAGGGAGATTTCTTGATCAAGTCAATGACTTGGAGACTTTCCTCCATATTCAACCTGTTCTTTGATCTGGCTAGTTGACCAGTCCACCCACCCAGACTGTCATCTGGCCACTTCTTTACATTTTGTCCACAGCTGAACCCAGGGCTTGGCTGAGATCTAGATAAACTATATCTGCCATCCCCTCATCTCTCAGGCAGTAGCCCTGTCCAATAAAAAGCAAATGACACTGTCCAGGGATCCTATGTTCTAGATAAAGCCACTGTGATTGTAAGGAGAAACGCTTCCTTTGCGATTAACAAACTATCTCTTGGATGATACATTCTAGAGTTATGTCAACAATGATGTACAACTTCCTCATCAGTAACTGGAAAACTCCTCCTCCATTTCTGAAAAATCTCGGCAACATGTGTCTCTGCTTCATCCCATCTCTCAATTCCAAGATGAGTGACAGTGCCCTCACCCTATCACAGAACCCTGTTCAAATAAACAAATACCAGAAGAAAATTATGCATGACACCTTACAATTTGTGTAAGAAAATTAAAACCACACTAACTTGAACTAGGGGAACTTGATGCGCCTGGACCTGGTGGCAGGAAGACCTGAGTTCAAATGTCACCTTAGTTTCTAGCGGTATAATCCCGGCTAACCACTGCCTCTTTGCAGGGGGGAGGAAGAGTGCCCACTTCCAGGATAGTTGTGAGGTTCGGAGATAACCTGTGACAGGAGGTGCCTGAAAGTATCCAATGTCACCAGCCAAGACCACACAGTCTTTGTGTCAGCTGGTATCTGTGGCCCTGCGGTGTATGTCCCTCAGATTCTGTGTGCTTAGGATTGCTGAGGTATTGTACACGTGGTGCATGGGCTCTGCTTTCTCCGTGACCCTGGGGATAAGTCCTAATGGCCCTGGCGTGTACTTGTGGCCCACGCCTGCCACACCTGGGCAGAATCAGAGGCAGGAACAGCAGCCCCCATGGCTCTTCACACCTCCTTTCCAGATTCTTTATCCTCTGCCACCAACCACAGCATGGCCAGCAACACTCAGGGGAGGCCTGGGGACTTTCTTTACAATTATCAATTTCATATACATATTGTACTCACAAAATTTCTACTATTCATCTGTCCTGATTATAGAAATTTACCATAAAAGGAAAAGGAGGGACATAATTTTATGAACAATGCCATCTATCATAACAGGAGAAAAACTCCCTTAGTTTTGTTGGATTCCAGACATGAGTCATATCTGACAGCCAATCACAGGATATCAAAAACAAGGCTCAGGATTAACCAAGTGGGGAAATTTCCTGTTCAGAAAAGAAACAGCACAATGGGGAAACTGAGTCAAGAGGTTACCACCTTAGGTCATCCCCAAAACTTTTCCCAGGCACACAGATTCACCTTTAACAATTCCCAGATTGCAGCATATGCCATATTCTACAATTGGCTTTATGACAATTCAGACAACCATTCCTGTAACGAAAACTCAAAATAGCAATGTTATAGTCCTGAGAACTTTTGCCTCAAGTAGCAAAATTTCACTAACCATAACTTAGGGCTCAAATATCTTTACTTACATTCCCTTAACAGTTAACCTTTCATTTATCCTTTACTTATAAATTAATTCCATCAAAAGCAAAGTACAAGCAAAGCTTAGAGAGATGCAGGATTCCTGGCTCAGTAAGAAGGGCAGATGAAATTCAGTTTTATGCTGATAGTAACAATCCAAAGCACTTTTAGGATTCCCTGAAAACTATTTATGGACCAAAAACCTATGGTGCATCACAACTACTCAATGCTAATGGAGCCACATTGATTAATGATAAGGACATGATCCTAGAGAGGTGGGTTCAACACTTCCATAGTGTTCTGCACAGACCATCATCAAACAATGACTATTGACTACTGACAATGACAATAGTCATTGACTATTTACCTCAGGTTGAAGTCAATCCCTCCTTAGCTGAACTTCCAACTGAAGAGGTTTTGAGGGCCATTGGGCTCCTTTCATGTGGCAAAGCACCTGGTGCTGATTCTATTCCAGCTGAGATTTACAAGGTAGGGGGACCATTGCTCATACAAAAGCTGACTGAAATATTCCAGGTTATATGGCAAGAGGAGGTTATCCCCCAGGAGTTCAAAGATGTCTCCATTGTCCATCTCCATAAAGGTAAAGGGAATAGATTGTCCTGTGACAATCACAGGGGGATCTCTCTCTTAGTCATTGCTGGAAAAATTCTTTCTAGAGTCCTCCTTAATAGACTGATCCTTAAGCCAGTGTGGCTTCAGAAAGGGCCGAGGAACAGTCCATATGATGTGTGCTGCCCAACAACTCCAGGAGAAATGCCAGGAGCACAACAGAGGTCAGTGCACAATATTTGTAGATCTGACCAAGGCCTTTGACGCTGTTAGATGTGAGGGCTTATGGAAAATTATGTCAAAATTTGGTTGCCCAGAGAAGTTCATCAATATTGGACATCAATTTCATGATGGCATGTTTGCCCGGGTTCTGGATAATGGACAATGCTCTCGTGCCTTCTCAGTCACCAATGGAGTGAAACAGGGCTGTGTGCTTGCTCCCATGCTTTTTTAGCATGATGTTTTCAGCCAGGTTGACAAATGCTTTCAATGAGGATGAGCACGATGTCAAGGTCAGCTACCACACTGATGGTAAGTTCTTCAATTTGAAAAGGTTACAAGCCAAGACCAAAGTGGAGGGAATGTTGGTGCACGATTTTCTGTTTGCAGATGATTGTGCACTCAATGCAGCCTCTGAAGCTGAGATGCAACAAAGTATGGATCATTTCTCTGCTGCCTGTGCTAATTTTGGCCTAATAATTAACACCAAGAAAACACAGGTGCTCCATTGGCCACCACCACACCATCCAGAGCTGTTGTGCTGACCTCATTGTTGAATGCCTGTGAAACATGGACAGTCTACCAGCACCATGCCAGGAAACTGGATTGATTCCATTTGAACTGTCTTAGGAAGATTCTGAGGATCATCTGGCATGATAAGGTTCCAGACACTGAAGTCCTTGCTTGAGCTGAACTGCCAAGTATTCAAACTATGCTTCAGAGAGCACAACTCCGCTGGGCTGGCCACATTGTTCGAATGCAAAATGTATGCTTGCCAAAAAGATTATTTTATGGAGAACTTGCATGGGGCAGGTGATCACATGGTGGCCAGAAGAAATGATACAAGGACACTCTCAAGGTCTCTCTCAAGAACTTTGGATTTGACTGTGCACCATGGGAGACACTGGCACAGAACTGTTCAGCATGGTGTGCCCACATAAGAAAAGGTGTTGTGCTCTTTGAGCAAAGCAGAATTGAGACAGCACAAAATAAACACAGAATGTGCAGGTTTGAGATATTCACTCCAAATATTCACATGGACTATCTGTGCCCAACCTGTGGTAGAGCATTCTGAGCTCTTATGGGTCTGATCAGCCACCGTAGGACACACTAAAATTTCACTTTACAATGGTGATGTCATTTTGGTCCTCTTTGAAGATGGACAACAACCAACTTATAAATTAAAACTAACTACATTCTGGGTTGTACTTGAACAAATTATCTTTTCTCTCAGTTTCCTGATCTGTAAGGGAAAAAATAATAATGGTGCCCACCACCCAGGATTGTTGTGGGGATCAAAAAGGATAATGAAAGTGCTTACCATAGTGACATATGGTAAACATTATAGAAATGTAAACTATTGGTATTATTATTTCTTTAATTGAATGTAATTGTTATATGCTTGATAACTCGAACGTGGGTTTAAAATGCCAAAGTTAATAAGATTAATGATTTCTTTTTTTTTTTTATTTTGTAATGTTTAACAGTCACTGCCATACAATTGTGATTTTATCCCCCCACCTACCCCCCACGCCCCCCCTCCCTCCCCACGACTGCATACAATTCTGTATAGATTCTACATATACTTTCCTATTGAGTATATTTTCACTATAGTCATGCTATGTAGTCAGACTAAGATAAATGAAAGAAATCGTATAACAGATCAGAACATGATACACAAACACATACACATACACAAACATGATCTGCTACAATATGTGAGTGACTTCCATATTTCTCTCTCTGAGTGTGGCAGGCATTTTGCCTTGAGATCCTCCATTGGGATTTTTTTTTTTTTTTTTTTTGGTAAGAAGTTCTTGTGTTATTACAAAAATCTAAGTCTGCCAGAAAAAACTCTCACACACTGTGGTTGTTGCTGTGCATAAAGTTCTCCTGGTTCTGCTCCTTTCACTCAGCATCAGGTCATATAAGTCCTTCCAGGCCTCTCTGAAGTCTTCTTGTTCATCATTTCTTATGGCATAATAGTACTCCATTACATTCATATACCATAATTTATTCAGCCATTCCCCAATTGATGGACATCCCCTTGACTTCCAGTTTTTGGCAACTACATAGAGTGCTGCTATAAATATTTTTGTACATGTGGGACCCTTTCCCATTTTTATGATCTCTTGGGGATATAGTCCTAGTAGAAGATTAATGATTTCTATAGAGGATATTTTGAAACTGTAGTTAGCTGACTTGATATTATTGGACTGGTAACAAATTGGGTTTCATGTTTTAAATACATGATTTGTTTACGTTATTATTGTATTTCTAAATTCTCTTATATTGTAAAATTTGAGGGACCATTGTATCAGAAATGTTGTTACAAAAACAATTTTTTTTTATCTGGATGCTGCTGTCTTACGAATTGAACTTCTAAGAAGAATGTGATAAAAAATAGGTATTTGAAAACTGTTAAATATTTAACAAGTTATATTTTGTTTTAAAGCAAATAACAGTAATGATGTTTACTACATTAGTGAATTGTCATTTGAATGTTTTTTGGCTATCACTTATAAAAATTATGAAAGTGTATAAGGTGGTTCACAGATGTAGCTTCAACGACCATAGAAGGTTACTTTTTTGGTGAACAGGTGTCTCCTTCCATCCTTTCTGATGAGGAAGAACAAAGCATACTGTCAGAGAAAGTCAAGGCTTCTGCCTCCAGTACCTCTAAAATGAATATGAAATGGGCCCAGACCATAGAAGAGCTTGAAAAGCATGTCAGCAACTTGCTAAAGGAGAACCAAAAAAATGCTGAGGAAAGTAATAACTTTAAAAATAGGCTAACTCAATTGGAAAAAGAGGTCCAAAAAGCCAATGAGGAGAAGGAAGCTTTAAAAAACAGAATCAGTCAAATGGAAAACAAGGTTCAAAAGATCATTGAACAAAATAGTTCTTTAAAAGAGAGAGTGAAGTTCAGAGAAGCTAATGACTATGAGATAAACCAAAAAGTTAGAAAACAAAACCAAAAGACTGAAAAAATAGAAGATAATGTGAAACATCTCATTGGAAAAACAACTGACCTGGATAATAGATTCAGGAGAAACAATTTAAAAATTATGGGACTACCTGAAAGCCATGATCAAAAAAAGAGCCTAGACATTATCTTTCATGAAATTATCAAGGAAAATTGCCCTGATATTCAAAACTAGAGGGCAAAATAAATATTGAAAGAATCCACCAATCACCTCCTGAAAGAGACCCAAAAAGAGAAACTCCTAGGAATATTATGGCCAATTTCAGAGTTCCCAGTTCAAGGAGAATAAATTGCAAGCAGCTAGAAAGAAACAATTCAAATACTGTGGAAATACAATCAGAGTAACACAGGATCTGGCAGCTTCTACATTAAGGGATCATAGGACTTGGAATATGATATTCCAGAAGTCAAAGGACCTGGGATTAAAACCAAGAATCACCTACCCAGCAAAACTGAGTATAATATTTCAAGGGAATAAATGGTCATTCGATGATATAGAGAATTTTAAAGAATTCTTGATGAAAAGACCAGAACTGAAGAGAAAATTTCACTTTCAAACACAAGAATCAAGAGAAGCATGAAAAGATAAACAGGAAAGAGAAACCATAAAGGACTTTCTAAAGCTGAACTGTTTACATTCCTACATGGAAAGATAATATTTGTAACTCTTGAGACTTTTCTCAGTATTTGGGTAGGTGAAGGGATTAACCACACACACACACAGACATATAGACAGAGAGAACAGGTTGAGTTGAATCAGAAGAGATGACATCCATAAAAATAAAATAAAATTAAGGGGTGACAGAGGAAAATACTGGGAGGAGAAAGGGAGAAATGGAATGGGGCAGGCTATCACTCATAAAAGAGATAAGAAAAATCTTTTTCAATGGAGGAGAAAAGGGAGGAGGTGAGAGCGGAAAAATGAAGCTTGCTCTCTTTACATATGGTTTAAAGAGGGAATAACCTGCTCACTAAATTTGGTATGAAAATCTGTCTTACAGTACAGGAAAGTAGGGGAGAAGGAGACAAGTAGGGTGAGGGGGATGATAAGAAGGGAGGGCAAATGGGAGAAGGGAGTAACTAGAAGTAAACACTTTTGGGAAGTGAAAAGGACAAATGAGAGAATAAAAAGGGGGGCGGTTAGGGTAGTATGGAGGGCAATATAGTTAGTATTACACTTGATTATCATGGAAGTCTTTTGCAAAACAACACATATTTAGCCTGTATTGAATTGCTTGCCTTCTCAGTGGGGATGGGTAGGGAGGGAAGGAGGGAGAGAAGCTGGAATTCAAAGTATTAAAAACGAATGTTGAGAATTATTATTGCATATAACTGAGAAATAAGAAATACAGGTAATGGGGTATAGAAATTTATCTTGCCTTACAAGAAAAGAGAGAAGATGGGGATAAGAGAAGGGTGGGGTGTGCTAGAAGGGAGGGTACACTGAGGGAAGAGGTAATCAGAATGCAAGGTATTAGGGAGTGGGGGTAGGGAAGAGATTGGGAGAAAAATTGGAACTCAAAATTTTGTGGAAATGAATGTTGAAATCTAAAAATAAATAAAGTAAGTAAAAAACAAGAAAGTATCTTATTCAGAGTGTTTAATTTTCTTGCTGGCTTCATCAAGACTTTTGAGGTAATTTATTGTGTCCTGAAAAGTGCCCTGAGTTGGCCAACAATGATAAGAGTCATCACAGGTCAATTTCTGTCAATTAATTAAATACTTTCAGGTTTCAGGTCCATAATGTAGAGACATATGGCCAGTTGCTATTCCCTTGGGGCCAGGGGGTGTCTGATTAGCTTCAGCATATTGAGATGCTTGGTTACCCAAGGGAATTTGGCCAAGTTCTTACTTTATTCTAAAATTGTTCTCTTTTTCTTTTTTCCACTAAGTAAGATGGACTACCTAAATTAAAAACCAGGTCTTTAATTAGTCCTGAACCCTGACAAAACTGTAAGATCTATGACTCATCAGTCCCAACCACCCTTTAGGTTTTCACCAGTCCCTGTGAGTCTTCACAGATTCCTCCCTTGTGGAGCCTTCACAGGCTTCCGTCCTGTGGCCACAAACCCCTGATCCCCTTTGGGCTCAGCAGCTGATCAACCTTTGTCAGGCTTTTACCAGCCCTGGCATTCCAAATATCTAAGCCCCTTTTTCTCCTAATAAATGAGCTCAACCAAAAGAGACAGGCACTAAAGTAAGCACTTACCCAATACCCCTTTCTGCCCTGCCTCCAGGGTAGATAGAAATGGCTGGCTGGACATCATAGGGTCTGAGCTGGTACCAAAGCACTTGGGTCACTCCTCCAGTAGTCACATAGAAGCCCTTCACCATAATGAATCCTACTTCTTTATATACATATACATATACATATATATGTATGTATGTATGCATATGTATACATATAATTTATTTATTTTTCAGTTCTCAACATTCATTTCCACAGGAATTTGAATTCAAAATTTTCTCCCCATCTCTCCCCATCCCCACCCCAGGACAGCATGCACCCCATTCACCCCTTCCTCCAGTCTGAGCTCCCTTCTATTACTCACCCTTCTTCCATCCCCCTTCACCTCTATTTTCCTGTAGGGCAGAATAGATATCTATACACCATTGCCTGTATAGCTTAATTTCCAGTCGCATGCTAACATTCATTCATTATTAAAACTTTGAGTTCCATAATTTCTCCTTCCCTTCCCACCTACCCTCATTGAGAAAACAATCAATTCAATACAGGTCATACATGTGTAACAATGCAAAGCACTTTCATAACAGTTATGTTGTAAAAGACTAACCACATTTCCCACTGTCCTATCCTGCCCTTCGTTTATTCCATTCTCTCCCTTGACTGTCCTCCCACAATAGTGTTTTCTTCTGATTATCCCTTTCCCCAATTTGTTGTCCCTTCTATTGTCTTCCCTCTCCGTTCCCCTTCCCCACTACCTTCCTACAGAGTAAAATAGATTTCCATATTCAATTGAGTGTGTGTATTCCCTCCTTAACCCAAATCCCATGACAGTAAGGCTCAACTATTCCCTTTCATCTCCTCCCTCTTCCCCTCCATTGGAGAAGCTCTTTCTTCCCTCTTGTATGTGAGATGGCTTACTACATTTTACCTCTTCCTTTCTCTTACTCCTAGTACATTCCATTCAAGAGTAAATTTTATTTTTTTAGGTATTCTCCCATCATATTGAGCTCACCCTGTGTCCTCTGGCTATGTATACACACACACACACACACACACACACACATATAGTTGTTGTCCTTCATTTCCAAAGAGGACCAAAATGACATCACCATGATAAAGTGAAATTTCAGTGTGTTCAGCTGTGACTGATCAGACCAATATGAGCTCAGAAAGCTCTACCACAGGTTGGGGACAGATAGTCCATGTGAATATTTGGGATGGATACTCTGAATTGGCACATCCTACATTTCCTTTGTGCTGCCTCAATTCTGCTTTGCTCATAGAAAAGAGCACCCTTTCTGATGTGTGCATGCCATGCTGAGCGGTCTTGTGCCAGTGTTTCCCATGTTACACAGTCAAATTCAAAGTTCTTGAGAGAAACACTGCCAGTGTCTTTGTATCATTTCTTCTGACCACCATGTGATCACCTGCCCCATATGACTTCTCCACAAAATAGTCTTTTTGGCAAGCATATATTTTGCATTTGAAAACTGTGGTCAGCCCATAGGAGTTGTGCTCTTTGAAGCATAGTTTGCTTGACAGTTCAGCTTGAGCAAGGACTTCAGTGTCTGGAACCTTATCATGCCAGGTGATCCTCAGAATCTTCCTAAGACAGTTCAAATGGAATCAATCCAGTTTCCTGGCATGGTGCTGGTAGACTGTCCATGTTTCACAGGTATACAACAATGAGGTCAGCACAACAGCTCTGTAGACCTTCAATTTGGTAGTCACTCTAATACCTCTTCTCTCCCAAACCTTTCTTCGGAGCCTCCCAAGCACTGAACTAGCCCGGGCAATGTGTGCATCAACCTCATTGTCAATGTGTACATCCCTGGAATGTACACTACCAAGGTAAGTGAACTTATCCACAGCATTCAAAACTTCTCCATTTGTTGTAACTGATGGTTCCACATACGGATGGTGTGATGGTGACTGATGGAGCACCTGTGTTTTCTTTGTGTTAATTATTTGGCCAAAATTAGCACAGGCAGCAGAGAAATGATCCATACTTTGTTGCATCTCAGCTTCAGAGGCTGCATTGAGTGCACAATCATCTGCAAACAGAAAATCATGCACCAACATTCCCTCCACTTTGGTCTTGGCTTGTAGCCTTTTCAAATTGAAGAACTTACCATCAGTACAGTAGTTGACCTTGATGTTATGTTCATCCTCATTGAAAGCATTTGTCAACATGGCTGAAAACATCATGCTAAAAAAGCATGGGAGCAAGCACACAGCCCTGTTTCACTCCATGGGTGACTGGGAAGGCACGAGAGTATTGTCCACTATCCAGAACCCAGGCAAACATGCCATCATGAAATTGAAGTATAGTCTATTTTGACATAATTTTCCATAAACCCTCATGTCTAACAGTGTCAAAGACCTTGGTCAGATCTACCAAAGTTGTGTACAGACCTCTATTCTGCTCCTGGCATTTCTCCTGGAGTTGTTGGGCAGCAAACACCATACTGACTGTTCCTAGGCCCTTTCTGAAGTCACACTGGCTCTCAGGTATATGACCATCTTCCAGGTGAAGGATCACTCTATTAAAGAGGACTCTAGCAAGAATTTTTCCAGCAATGACTAAGAGAGACATCCCCCTGTGATTGTCAGAGGACAATCTATTCCCTTTACCTTTATGGAGATGGACAATGGAGACATCTTTGAACTCCTGGGGGATAACCTCCTCTTGCCATATAATCTGGAATATTTCAGTCAGCTTTTGTATGAGCAATGGTCCCCCTACCTTGTAAATCTCAGCAGGAATAGAATCAGCACCAGGTGCTTTGCCACATAAAAGGAGCCTAATGGCCCTCAAAACCTCTTCAGTTGGAAGTTCAGCTAAGGAGGGATTGACTTCAACCTGAGGTAAATGGTCAATGACCTCAGCATTGATTGATGATGGTCTGTGGAGAACACTATGGAAGCGTTGAACCCTTCTCTCTAGGATCATGTCCTTATCATTAATCAATGTGGCTCCCTCAGCACTGAGTAGTTGTGATGCACCATAGGTTTTTGGTCCATAAATAGCTTTCAGGGAATCCTAAAAGTGCTTTGGATCGTTACTCCCAGCATAAAACTGAATTTCATCTGCCCTTCTTACTGAGCCAGGAATCCTGCATCTCTCTAAGCTTTGCTTGTACTTTGCTTTTGATGGAATTAAATGCTGCCTTCTTAGATGTGGATGAACTCTCCTGCTGGTAAATTCTGTGGAGTTCCTGTTTTTCATTTCGCAGCTTCTGAATTTCCCCATCATTTTCATCAAACCAGTCTTGGTGTTTGCAAGTGTTCTGCCTCAGATGAGCAAATGCAGTGCTGTGCACCAAATCTCTGAACACTGCCAACTCCTTTTCTGCTCCACTGTTGCCAACTGTGTGCTGGCTCAATTTTCCCTCCAAGCTAGCAACAAACTATTCACACTCAGAGAAAAGCTCTAATTTGTTGACATTAATTCTTCCGGTGGTCATTTCGCACTTCTGATGAAGGCGAATATTTAGCTTGGAAAGGATAAATCTATGATTAGTCCAGCACTCTGCACCACACATTGCCTTTGTCACTCTCACATCTTGTCTGTCTCTTCTTCTTAAAATCACATAGTCTATTAGATGCATGTGTTTGCTGCGAGGGTGCATCCATGAAGTTTTATTGTGTTTATGTAAATGGAAGACAGTCTTGGTGATGAGAAGGTCATGTGATGCCCAAGTCTTTAGCAGTAAATGACCATTGCTGTTCCTGTTTCCAACTCCATTCCTCCCTAGGACTCCCTGCCAAGTCTGATAGTCTGACCCTACTCTAGCATTAAAGTCACCCAGAATTATAAGACTGTCTTCTTTTATGACATTGATAATGAGGGTTTCTAGGTCTTCATAAAATTTTTCTTTGACTTCATCAAGATTCATCATGGTGGGAGTATAGGCACTGATAACGGTGGTGTGGCATTTTCCTGTGAGTAGCAATTGCATTGTCATGAGCCTGTCATTCACTCCTTTGGCAGGCATACCAGCTTGCTGATAAGATCAATTTTGATTGCAAAACCCATACCAGCTTCATGATGCTCCCCTTCACTGCACCTACTCCAGACAAATGAGTATGCAGCTCGAACTTCAGTAAGCTAGCCTTCATTTGCCAACCTTGTTTCATGTAGGGCTGCTACACACACGCACCCATGTACATACACATACCTACAGATATGTAATACACACATACATAAATACCCATGCACACCTACGTATATATGTATACACATGTACACACATATAGATATATACACATACACACACATGTGTGTGTATATATATATATATATATATATATATATATATATATATATAAATATATTCCCTCTATCTAACAACCTAATATTGAAAAAGGTCTCATGAGTTACAAACAACATCTTTCCATGTAGGAATGTAAACAGTTCAACTTTAATGAGTTCCTTAAGGCTTCTCTTTTATGTTTACCTTTTCATAATTCTTGTATTTGAAAGTTAAATTTTCTATTCAGCTCTGGTCTTTTCTTTTTTTATTAATTTATTTAACTTTTCACATTCATTTTCACAGAATTTTGGGTTCCAAATTTTCTCCCCATTTGTCCCCTTCCTCCACCCCAAAACACCGAGCATTCTAATTGCGCCTATCACCAATCTTCCCTCTCTTCTATCATCCCTCCCTTCCCTTGTCCCCATCTTCTCTTTTGTCCTGTAGGGCCAGATAACTTTCTATACCCCTTTACCTGTATTTCTTATTTCCTAGTAGCAAGAAGCACTCGACAGTTGTTCCTAATACTTTGAGTTCCAACTTCTCTTCATCCCTCCCTCCCCACCCATTCCCTTTGGAAGGCAAGGAATTCAATATAGGCCATATCTGTGTAGTTTTGCAAATGACTTCCATAATAGTTGTGTTGTGTAAGACTAACTATATTTCCCTCCATCCTATCCTGCCCCCCATTGCTTCTATTCTGTCTTTTGATCCTGTCCCTCCCCAAGAGTGTTGACTTCAAATTGCTCCCTCCTCCCATTGCCCTCCCTTCCATCATCCCCCCCACCCTGCTTATCCCCCACTTTCCTGTATTGTAAGATAGGTTTTCATACCAAAATGAGTGTGCATTTTATTCCTTCCTTTAGTGGAATGTGATGAGAGTAAACTTCATGTTTTTCTCTCACCTCCCTTCTTTTTCCCTCAACTAAAAAGTCTTTTGCTTGCCTCTTTTATGAGAGATAATTTGCCCCATTCCATTTCTCCCTTTCTCCTCCCAATATATTTCTCTCTCACCGCTTAATTTCATTTTTTTAAGACATGATCCCATCCTATTCAATTCACTCTGTGCTCTCTCTCTCTCTCTCTCTCTCTCTCTCTCTCTCTCTCTCTCTCTCTCTCTCTGTGTGTGTGTGTGTGTGTGTGTGTGTGTGTGTAATCCCACCCACTACCCAGATACTGAAAAGTTTCAAGAGTTACAAATATTTTCTTTCCATGTAGGAATGTAAACAGTTCAACTTTAGTAAGTCCCTTATGACTTCTCTTTGCTATTTACCTTTTCATGCTTCTCTTCATTCTTGTGTTTGAAAGTCAAATTTTCTTTTCAGCTCTGGTCTTTTCAACAAGAATGCTTGGAAGTCCTGTATTTCATTGTAATTCCATTTTTTCCCCCTGAAGTATTATACTCAGTTTTGCTGAGTAGGTGATTCTTGGTTTTAATCCTATCTCCTTTGACCTCTGGAATATCATATTCCAAGCCCGTCAATCCCTCAATGTAGAAGCTGCTAAATCCTGTGTTATTCTGATTTATTTCCTCCATATTTGAATTATTTCTTTCTGGCTGCTTGTAATATTTTCTCCTTGACTTGGGAACTCTGGAATTTGGCTATAATATTCCTAGGAATTTTCCTTTTGGGGTCTCTTTCAGGGGGTGATTGGTTAATTTTTTCCATTTCTATTTTACCCTCTGGTTCTAGAATATTAGGGCAATTTTCCTTGATAATTTCTTGGAAGATGATGGCTAGACTCTTTCTTCAATCATGGTTTTCAGGGAGACAAATAATTTTTAAATTACCTCTCCTGGATCTATTTTCCAGGTCAGTTGTTTTTACAATGAGATATTTCACATTATCTTCTATTTTTTCATTCTTTTGGTTTTGTTTTATAATTTCTTGGTTTCTCATATAGTCATTACCTTCCATCTGCTCCATTCTAATTTTTAAAAAACTATCTTCTTCAGAGAGCTTTTGAACCTCCTTTTCGATTTGGCCAATTCTGCTTTTTAAAGCATTCTTCTCCTCATTGGCTTTTTGAATCTCTTTTGCCATTTGGATTAGTCTATTTTTAAGGGTGTTATTTTCTTCAGCATTTTTATAGGTCTCCTTTAGCAAGCTTTTGACTCACTTTTCATGATTTTCTTGCATCAATCTCATTTCCCTTTCCAATTTTTCCTCTACCTCTCTTACTTGATTTTCAAATTCCTTTTTGAGCTCTTCCATGGTCTGAGATTATTGCATATTTTTTTGGAGGTTTTGGATGTAGAAGCCTTGACTTTGATGTCTTCCTCTGATGGTATGCATTGTTCTTCCTCATCTGAAAGGATGGAAGAAAATACCTTTTCACTGAGAAAGTACCTTTCCACTGAGAAAGTACCTTTCCATAGCCTCATTTTTTTCCCCTTGTTTGGGCATTTTCTTGACTTTTGAGTCCTTTATCAAATGGAGGGTATATTGCCCTAGGCCTCACAGGTTTTGTGCAGCTATTCTCTGAGATATATCTAGCGACCCATAAGTTCTCAGTTCCTTCAAGGTGGTACAGTCAAGGGAGAGGAGTTTACTTCTCCCCTGGCCTGAGCACTGGTCTGTGAGCAACCACAAGCATTCTTTTCTGCCCTGGAACTGCAAGTAGGATTCCCTCTCCACAGTCACCACCAGCTCCACCATACCAGTGCTCCTACTCACCCCAGGACTGCCATTCAGGACTGAGACCCAGATCAGCTGCTTTTTTCCTCCAGAGTCTTTAGGCTGAGGGTTCCAAAAGTAGATGCTTCACTGCTGCCACAGTCATTGCCGCTGCCCTGGGCTGGGCCGTGCTACCCTCTCACATAGGTAAAAGAATTTTTTTACTGACCTTTGAAGCTGTCTTTGGAGTTTGTGAGTTGAGAAATCTGAGAACTGCAGCTGCTACCCATGATTCTGTGCCCTGAAGCCTGCTCTAGTCCTGTCTGTGCAGTGTGGTACAGGCTGAGCTGTGCGTCACTCTGAGACCCTTCCTGTTAGCCTTCCAGGCTTTCTTGGACTGGAAATCTGTCTCACTTTGCTATTTTGTGGCTTCTGCTGCTCTAGAATTTGTTTAGAGTCATTTTTACAGGTATTTTGTGGGTTATGGGGGGAGAGCTAGGATAGGTCCATCCTCCTATTCCACCATCTTAGCTCTGCCCTGAATTCCATGTCTGACACCAGAAATGTCAACCAGGCAAAACTCCCTCAAAATGTAGAGGAGTTCAAGCTGAATTGGAAGCATAAAGTTTTATTAGGAGGAAAATCAGACACTAGTGCTGAGGCACTCCAGCATAAAACACAAGGGGGCCCCCAGCTTAGAAGAGTCAGGGACAATTTATTTGTGGTTTGAAAACCACAAAGGAAAAAAATCACAATGGAGAGGTTCAGGGAGGGATCAGTGTAGAGAATGGATTGTCTTTCCCAAGAACAGTTAGATGCAAAAGCAGAAGGTTTTACAGAAACAGCTGACTGAAGGTCTGGTTTGAGTCACTTTGGGGGCCTGTATCACTAAGGCAATATTTACAGTCCTGGTGATGACTATGAATATGCAGGCATAGTTCTTAATCGCAAAGTCTAACAGACTCTCCATATAGATAGCAGAAGAAACATTCAGACACCAGAAAGCCAAATCCATCATAGTAGCCAAGAAGTCAATGCACATTATCACTGCAGGGGCAAAGCCATTCCCAAGTCTCCCTGTCCTTCTGGGGCTTTCCCACAAATAAACAAACACTCAGGAGCCTAGCTGTCCACTTGCCTGTGTCCTCTCCCTCTCTCCATTCTAACTGCTCTCACTCTCATCCTCTCAGTTCAGCAAGCTCCTCCCACCACATGTAACTTGGGCTGACATGAAATTTAATCAGGTCTCTTGGGCCTATTAATGAATGGGAAAGATCTTCCCATTTAAATTACCATCAGAGGGGCACAGCTCAGCTAAGTCAGCCAGCAAACACCAGCAAAGCATGTGGGAGTGAGCAAGACTTTGGCTCACTGAGGCTCCTGGCTAAATGTGTTTACTCCATGCAGTACACCTGCCTAGTAAGGTAACTGGTAACAAACAGATATAGTAACCATGGGGGTATTCTCTCATGAGGATGGGAGAATGGAGTAAGGGTCTTTACCTAGATAGGGGAGAAGAGGGCATGTTTGTGGGCAACAGGGCAGGAGCCATAGGTCGGGGAGGGGCCATCTACTGCAGGAAAGTGTATGGAGGGGTCACTGGAGTAGAGGGAGGGGTCAGGCCACTTGCTCATCCTGTAAGATGGGGTAAAGGAGAAGTGAGGAGCAGAGGAAGAGGGAACTCACCCCGAAAGGGTTACCTTGTCTGTGTCAAGTAGGAGGCACTTTTCTCAGCTGAGAGAGGAGGGAAAAGGGAGCCATGGGAGGTTGGAAGAGGGAAGAGAAGGTTTGGAGGAGCAGCTGGAGAGAATTAGAGAATGAACTGATAGGGGAGGAACAGTAAGCTTTGCTGGGCAGCTGTGAGGGCCCAGGGCATGCTGTATGGCATCAGTCTGGAGTGGACCCTGTCAGAACAGTGGCAATTTCTGCACCTTCCTTCAGCAGCACAGGTGCAGGAGCAAGTGGATGTGATCCAAGACTGAGGCTTGTCTGGGCGTAACATCCAAAATGACAACAAGGCAGGAGACTCAGAAGAGGACAGTGTGGAGATGCATTGGGTCACCAAGGTCAAGATGGGGAAAAGAAAAGAGACTGGCCAGTGCAGTAGGGATGGCTTGACAGATTTGGTGAGTGGAGGAACTGAGCCATGCATGAAGAGCTGGCTGGGTCAAGGAAAGGCAGAATGAAAGTGAGAAAGTGAGAGGTCAAGTTCTGATCTTGAGGATAGTTGGCTTTGTGCCTGTCAGTTTGTATCCACTTAGCGCTGTTGGTCAGGGAAGCAGAGTGTCCAGCCCCCAAGCCAGGCTGCACTCGGGTGGCCCCTGTAGAGTCCAGGCTGCCTGTCTGACCAAGAGCAGCTTCCAAAAGGACTTCGCCCCCTGCCCAAAGGGCAGCTCCCTCCACCCAAAGAGAAGGCAAGGGTGGGATGTGGGCGTCCAGGTTCCTTCTTGTCCCTCTGCAGGTTCTGTGCCTCAGAGTGGCCCTGTTGGGAAGAAGAGCTCCTGCCTTAGCTTGGGATGGTCTGCGAGTGCCTCTTGTCTGGGAACCAGGAGGGATATTTTTATTTATGTGTGTGGGAGGGTTACTTTAAGTCCACACCCCCATGAGAGGGGCTGCAGCCAAAGCTCAGTTCCCAAGCAGGGGCCTGGAGTGAGGTGACCCAGGGACTTCCAGGCCATGCCCAGGGGAGTGTTTCATTCAAGCCCCCAGAAGAGGAGTGACCATTTGAAGTCAGTGGAAGTATGCGAGTACCCCAGTCACATGGCACCTGCCTGATGCAAGCTCTCTGCACTGCTGCAGTAGGCTTCCAGGAGGCAGTGGGAGGGTTGTGCTGGAGACCTGCTCTGGTTGGGGTGGGAGCGCTCTCCCAAGCAGTCAGGGCCCAGTGAGAGCGGGACCTCTACCACAAAAGACGGCTGGGCCAGCCTCATCATTCCACAGAGATACACAGAGACCTCATGAGAGTGAGAGAGAATACCTTGGGAGAACGCCCACCCCAGCCATGCTGTTCTGAGCCAGTTAGCACAGCCCTAGTCTGCTTGCCCACCTCCAGAGGCCTTGGGTGCCCTAGCTCCCTTTGTGAGTAAGGTGAAGGCTCGGAAACTCCCTCAGCTCCCTCTCCTCCTCCTAGGTCTGTTCTTTAGGCACTTTTGGAAGAAGTCCCCTTTACCTCCTGCTGAGTGCCCTTCCAGCCTGGCCCTCATCCTAGAGCCCCAAAGTCTCTTCCCTCAGCTAGATCCCACCTCTTCCAGGGTTCCCAGGGATCTACCAGCTTTGGGCTCTCTCCAGGGCACATGCTCTTTCCCCACGCTGTCTGATTGACCAAGGAAGAAAGATGCCCTGGCCTTCCACTATATGTCCCTTAGCGCTGTTCCTAGCAAGGCTGGGGCAAAGTGGGCAATGCTCTCCAAGAGCCCCCCACCCCCCCAGTATGGGTGCTGTTCCTAGAGGGTGGCTGGGTTCTCCTAGAGTATCAGACTGACCATTAGGAACCTGAAGGAGGGAGGGGTGGTGTTAAGGTAGGCTCAGTTCTCATGTGAACAGTCTCAGGCAGGTAAAGGTGAGGGCTCTTGAAACCGCTGAGCTCTCACGAGGCTCCCCATGGAACAACTGGGAATTGAGGAGTGAGACATGAGCTATCTCGTTTTTCTACCTCTTCTCCGTGGAAACTTGCTGGGGAGAGCATCCACCCTTGAGATTGGTCCGTGGTCTGAGCACACCTGTTGTTAATTGGCTAAGGGGCTGAGAGCATGCACAGTGTCCACGAGCGAACTATGTGGCTGGGAGAGCTTAAATGGGGACAGGAAAGCCTGAGGGTTCCTTTTCCTTGCTCCTCGGGAGGGAGAAGGGGGCTCCTGCGGGGAGCACTATCTCTGCATGCTGATATGTAGCTTGTATCCAGAATAAAGCCTACACTCCTGTTTGACTCTGGAGGTCTCTTCTCTCATTACGTTTATCCAGCTGATCACCGAAGACCTGAGTTAGGTAAGAAGGACCCAGCAGCCCACAGCAGTTAGGCTGGACAGGTGGGAGGGGGCCTGCTCTGGTGAGAAATTACCCCAAAGGGCTCCATCTTCTCTGGCCTGTCCCTGGATACAGTGCCAACAAAAACTTTTTTGAATCCATGCCTGAGGGGCAAGGGATAAGAGAGGAATTTTGATTAGTCACAAGAACTCTGTGTGAAGGGTGCTGAGACATCAGGTCAAGGCAAAAAAGGCTGGAGATTCCCCTCTGAGCCATGAGACTGTGGTCCAGGCCAGAGACGGCCCTGGACCAGCAGGACTTCCTCAGTAGTTTCATCTGGAAAGTGGGTGGGGCGTGGGGGTTGGGGGGACTTGTGACTGGAGGCCTCTGAGGGTCCTTCCAATACTAAACACTATAAGCCCAGAATGCCTTTAGAGGAAGCAGGAGTAAAGATGAAAGTTCAATCCAAACAGGGAGTTCACTGGTTATCACCAAACATCAGGAAAAGTAAACTTTGCCACCCAAAAATTCACTGTTCCCAAAATATAAGATCTTATCGGTTAAGGGGACTGTAATTCATCAGAGACATTCTTTAAACCAACCCTCATTAGCCCTCTCCCAGTCAGCTCTCTGCATCTTTTGGGTCTCTGAGGTAAGCAGGAAGCCCCATCCCTCTCCTTGAATCCATTCAGTGCCTTTGCACAGGAAGTAAGCAGTGATTCAATTCAGTCCAGAAAACAGTGCTAATGAAGCCCCTACTATGTGCCAGAGACACAAAAAGACAAAATCCAACCACTCAAACTTCCAAGAGTTTACTAGTCACAAAACAGGTGCACAGAAGGGGCAGATAGGGGCTGTGGTGGATAGAGCCCTAGGCCTGGAGCCTGGTAGACCTATGTTCAAATCCAGCTCAGACACTTACTAGCTGTGTGATCCTGGGCAAGTCACTTGCCCTTTTTGCCTCAGTTTCCTCCTCTATAAAATGAGCTAGAGAAGGAAATGGCAAACCACTCCAGTGGAAAACCTCAAAGGGTGTCAGGAAGGTGACACATCTGAAAGAACCAAACCACAAAAAAAATGTAAAAAGTGAATATAATGAACACATCAGAAGGCTACCAGCTGAAGAGAGAGGGCTCAAGCTATGCACCAAAGAGGCCCTGGACAATTCTCTGAAGGAGCCCAGCCTGACCCTCCAAGGGGCAGAGGCGGAGGGACTGGTACTGGCACCTGGACATAGGCTGGGTGCCTGGGGAACAGCTGCCAGCCAGCTTCTTGAGACTTTAAAAGAGAGGCCTGAAATGACTTGATCTGCTCCAAAGGCTTCCCCCCACCCATCTGGGCCCCAGATTGCTTGCTAGCCCTGCTCCTACAACACGGAGTGGATGCTTCGTTGGGATGTTTCCTTCTGAAGAAGCTGAACATTGCTTCATGCCGCAGGTCCCCTGAAGAACCAAACCGGGGGTCTGAAAAACAAGTGGCTCCAACAGGCAGCAAGAGGGCAGCAATCTTGGGGAGCCCTGGTCATCAGTCCTGATCCTCACTCCATCAACTAAGGACAAAAATCATGCTCTTTCCTCCAACGTCCCCAAGTGGTGTCTGTGCTCCATGGACCTCCCTCAGGGCCTTGTGGTGCTCCCACCCAATCAGACTAGGCTCCCTGGCTGCTTCCTTCCACTGTCCTCCAGATGCCGGGCCAGGTGCCCCAGGTTGAGGGTGGTGGCAGTGGATGAGCACCCCCTGGCAGTGCTTGGATGTTCCAGTGGGTGATGGAGAAGCCCCTGGAAGACCAGAGGAGCGAGGATGATCAGGGTGTATGTGAGGGAAGGGGTCCTGGGGGCTGCAGGAGGCACCTGCCCTTCAGAGGGAGCCGACAGCCTGGGAGCAGCAAGAAGGCCGGAGCACTGTGTGCTGCAGGACGAAAAAGGGGAGGGATAATAAATCATTTTTATTTGTCTCCCTGGACAAAAAAGTACCTTCCTGCATTTCCCTGAGACTCAGGAGGCTCGGTGCTTATGGCCTTCTGCTCCAGTCTGCTTGACCTTGGGCGAGTCATGTTCCTCATCCAGGAAAGCAGGGAGTCACCTGGCTCTAAATCCAGGACACGGAGTTAAACTGAAAGTCAAAAAGGCATCTCGCCTGGGTTACCCCATCCTCTGCTTGCCCCTTCCTCTTCTCTTTAGCCTGTGAGTAGCTTGTTTTGCACACATGTGCTTGCATGTTGTCTCCCCCCTTAGACCAGAAGGTCCTCAAGGGCAAGAATGGTCTTTGCCTTTTTTTGTATCCTGAGCACTTAATACTGGACCAGCACACAGTAGACACTTAATAAATGCTTATTGTGAGAACATTATGAAATGCAAAATGGATAATTTTGATTACATTAAATTGAAAAGTGTTTGCACAAGGTTAGGAGAGAAGCAGAAAACTGGGAAAGAATTTTTACAACCAGTGTCTCTGATAAAGGCCTCATTTCTAAAATATACAGAGAACTGAGGCAAATGTACAAGAATACAAGTCATTCCCCAATTGATAAATGGTCAAATGATACAAACAGGCAGTTTTCCAAGGAAGAAATTAAAGCTCTCTATAGTCACATGAAAAAATGTTGGTGAAGCCGTGAGCTGATCCAGCCACTCTGGAGAGCAATTCGGCACTGTGCCCAAACGGCTACAAAAACGTGCGTACCCTCTGACCCAGCACCGTGTCATGAAGAGATTACAAAAATGGGAGAAGGCCTACATGTACAAAAATATTCACAGCAGCACTCTTTGTGGTGGCCCAGAACTGGAAACCAAGGGGATGCCCGTCCATGGGGGCATGGCTGGATAAACTGTGGTACATGAATGTGAGGGAATACCACTGTGCTGTCACAAGTGATGAGCAAGGGGACTTCGGGGAGGCCTGGAAGGACTTACGTGATCTGATGCTGAGCCTTGGACACAACAGCCAAGGTGCCAGGACGCTCCTGACAGACCCAAAGGACCTGCAGAGACAGGGCCGAGGACTCAGGGCGCCCAGCCCGGCAGGCTCTGCTTTCCTTCTCAGAGCTTCCCCCACTCTTCATAATTCTGTGTAGCATGACCAACATGCACATGCGTGTAACAGGAATGCACGTGCAGAGCCCACATGAGACTGCAGGCCGCCTAGGAGAGGGGAGAAAGAGGGGAGGGGGAGCGGAACAGGGGGAGACAGGGGGAGGAAGGGGGAGGAGGGGAGAGGGGGAAGGAGGGCAGGGGGAGGGGAACAGGGGGAGGGGGAGAGGAACAGGGGGAGGAAGGGGAGGAGGGGGAGGGGAACAGGGGGAGGAAGGGGGAGGAGGGGAGAGGGGGAAGGAGGGCAGGGGGAGGGGAACAGGGGGAGGGGGAGAGGAACAGGGGGAGGAAGGGGGAGGAGGGAAAGGAGGGGAGAAGGGGAAGGAGGGAAGGGGGAGGAGGGCAGGCGAGGGGGAGGGGAACAGGGGGAGGAGGGGGGAGGAGAGGGAGGAGGGGGAGGGGAACAGGGGGAGGAAGGGGGAGGAGGGGAGAGGGGGAAGGAGGGGGAGGGGAAAAGGGGGAGGAGGGGGAGCAAGGGGGAGGAGGGGAGAAGGGGAAGGAGGGCAGGGGGAGGGGAACGAGGAGGGGGGAGCAAGGGGGAGGAGGGGGAGAGGGGGAAGGAGGGCAGGGGGGAGGAGGCAGGGGAGGAGGGGGGAGCAAGGGGGAGGAGGGGAGAGGGGGAAGGAGGGCAGGGGGAGGAGGGCAGGGGGGAGGGGGGAGGGGGAGAGGAACAGGGGGAGGAAGGGGGAGGAGGGAAAGGAGGGGAGAAGGGGAGGAGGGAGGGGGAGGAGGGGAGAGGGGAAGGAGGGAAGGGGGAGGAGGGCAGGGCGAGGGGGAGGGGAACAGGGGGAGGAGGGGGAGGAGGGGGAGGAGGGGGAGGGGAACAGGGGAGGAGGGGGAGCAAGGGGGAGGAGGGGAGAAGGGGAAGGAGGGCAGGGGAGGGAAGAGGGGGAGGAGGGGAGAGGGGGAAGGAGGGCAGGGGGAGGAGGGCAGGGGGAGGAGGGGGGGGAGCAAGGGGGAGGAGGGGAGAGGGGGAAGGAGGGCAGGGGAGGAGGGCAGGGGGAGGGGGAGGGGGAGAGGAACAGGGGGAGGAAGGGGGAGGAGGGAAAGGAGGGGAGAAGGGGGAGGAGGGAAGGGGGAGGAGGGGAGAGGGGAAGGAGGGAAGGGGGAGGAGGGCAGGCGAGGGGGAGGGGAACAGGAGGGGAGGAGGGGGGAGGAGGGGAGGGGAACAGGGGGAGGAGGGGAGCAAGGGGGAGGAGGGGGAGAGGGGGAAGGAGGGCAGGGGGAGGGGAACAGGGGGAGGAGGGAGAGGGGAAAGGAGGGCAGGGGGAGGAGGGCAGGCGAGGGGGAGGGGAACAGGGGGAGGAGGGGGGAGGAGGGGAGGGGAACAGGGGGAGGAAGGGGGAGCAAGGGGAGGAGGGAGAAGGGGAAGGAGGGCAGGGGGAGGAGGGCAGGCGAGGGGGAGGGGAACAGGGGGAGGAGGGGGAGAAGGGGGAGGGGAGGAGGAGGGAAGGCAGGGGAAGGGCAGGAGGGGGAGGGGCCGGGGGGGCAAGCTTCACACTTACGAAGTGAATGTTGAAAAACAGATTAATTATTCATATGCATATATAATATATATAAATAAAAACAAATGAATTTTAACGAAAGACAAGCCAAGGCTCACGGCTTCACGCCGGGATGAGGGCGCCATTGAGGCTGCGCAGGCACCACGTGCCTGGGGGAGGGGAAGCCCTGCTCTTCCCGCCCCCGACACCGCAGCGCCCAATGGCGCGCGCCCAGGCCTCGAAGCAGAGCCTCATTGGCCAAGGCCCTGCACAGACGCTGGCTCCACCTCCGGAGGGGACAGGCCGGCGTAAGCGGGACTGGGGGGGGCACGTGCCCGGCGTGTGCCCAGTTACGCCTTCCCGCATGCGCGCTGACACTGCCCCCTGCAGGCCAGCCTTTTTGATCCGTTTCCCTGTCAGTGTAGAGGACGGGGCAGGAGGCCGAATCTAGGCGTGGCCATCTGCATGTGGAGAAGGAGCCCCGGGGGGCCCCGCCCCGCAGCCAGCGCTGAGCCCTCTGCGCGTGCGCAGGACTGGGAGGTGGGCGGGCCGAACAGAGGGCGCGTGCAGGCGGAAGCGGAAGCTGCGGCAGCGTCCCAGGCGGTGTCTGTGTGGCGGCTGAGGGGGCCGGGTGCGCGGGGGCTGAGGGCTGAGGCGGCCGGCGCCCCGCACGGGGCCCCGCGATGCGCGCGGCAGGCCGGACCGGGCCCGGGGCCGGGGGCTGGGCCGGGGGCGGGCGAGCCGGGGGAGTCGGGGCCAGGCGGGCGGCATCAGCGAGGCTGCGGCCCGCGGGCTGGGGGCGCATTTAGAAGGCCTCGGCCCTGGCCCCGCCCGGCCCTGCTGACTCCGTCCCGCCCCCGCCGCCGCCATGGCCTGGGTGCTGAAGATGGACGAGGCGGTGGAGGCGGGCCTGGTGCACGACTTCGACGCCAGCCTGGCGGGCATCGGCCAGGAGTTGGGTGCTGCCGCCTACAGCATGAGGTGTGGTCCGGGGCCGTGATGGGCAGTACGGGGGCGCGGCCGCGGTGGGCGGGGCAGAAGGGGTGGGGCCGCGGTGGTCGGGGGCGCACGGGGGTGGTGCTGTCGGGGGGCGTGGTGGGCGGTGCTGTGGTGGGTGGGGCCGCACGGGGGGGGGCGGGGCAGCAGGGGGGGGCGTGATGGGCGGTGCTGTGGTGGGTGGGGCCGCACGGGGGGCGGGGCAGCAGGGGGTGGGGCGTGATGGGCGGGGCCGGCCGGAGCCTCCCTCCAGGGAAGGCTAGAGCAAGCACCTACCCTGTGAAAATTGAGGCAGGCGGGCAGAGTCCTCTCTTGGCCTTCCAAACTCCATCTTGTACGCTTCCTTCAGGTGGTGAGCTGCCTGAGGGCCAGAGAAGGCCTGGCACGTAGGACATGCTTAAGTGTTCATTGACTGGTTGGAGATCTGATTGGGATAGATCCTTACCTTCCTGTGCTTTTCCATAATGACCCTTTAAGATTCTTGACCTTTATTCCTTCATGGGAAGTTTGTTTTGATTTCTGGCTCTCTAAAATAATCTGGTTAGGTTCTTTTGAAAAGCCTTTTCCTAATTTTATTGATCAGTAGTTTTTTTCCTTTCAACTTTATTGATCTCTTTAATTTTCAGAATTTCTATTTAATTACTTAGTAGGGGATTTTTTATTTGCACAATATTTTTAAGCTGCAAAGTTAATTCGTTATTTTATTCATCACTTGTACTGATGAAAGTATTTAGAGGTATAGTTTTCCTTCAGAAGTGCTTTAGTTATCCCATCGGGTTGGCATATTGTCTCATTGCTGTCATTTTCAGTTATTTACATAATTTGTTCTGTAGAATTGTTTGGTGTCTCTAATTTATTTTGGATTCTTTCTTTAAAATGCTTTTATTGAATTACAGTCAGTAAATGATGTGTTTAGTAGGTCTACTTTTCTACATTTTTATGGTGAGGTCTATGGTCTGCTACACGGTTAGTTTTTGTAAAGGTGCCACATACACCTTTATTACATGTAAATTCCTTTCTGTTCTCACTCAAAGATCTCTCTTCAGGTACTTCTTTCTCTTTCATCTCTTGGTTGGGTTTGTCTGAGTCTGAAAGGCATACGTTAAGAACTCCTAGTTATGCTATCTGTTCCTCTTGTTCAGTTAGCTTTTCTTATTGGTAGTTAAATACTTTTTTATCAGGTGCTTTTGTATTTAATAGTGCTTTGAATAGTCTTAATGCTCTACTGCCCAAAGGAAGAAATTTAAAGAACAACCTGGATTGAAGTTCATCCCTTTGTACCAGTTTTGTTCTGGTTCCAGAACATCCTCCACTTCCTTCCTCCTCAGAGTGCACTGCATGATTCATTCCTGCTTTGCTGTGGATTCTTTAGATCAGATGCCTTTTACCATCATTCTGGTTCCTAGATTTCTACATAGCAAGGATATCTGGCTGGGTCCCCCACCTGATACAGAACATTTTTGGAAGCTTCCAGAAGATGGCCCCAGAGGGGCTGATAGCTACGGTCCCCACCCACCCAACAGTTTTGGACACTAAGCAGGAAGGTCCTGCAGGGGGGAGGTGACAGAGAAGTACAAAAAGCAAGTCACATTCAGCAGCAGTCTTGTTAGAAGATATGGTTGACCAGGGCTGCTTTTTTCAAATGGAGGTTCTGGGAAGATGTAGCCAATCAGAGGTAGAGGCCTCAGGCGAGGAGGGAGCTTCCCGCATGAGTAGTTCAGAGGTGGAGTGAGCTTCTAGTTGGGAGTCCAGTTGGAGGGGAGTCGGGAGTAATGATAATTGCTAACATTTATATGGGAGGCAACTCAGTGGTTCAGCAGATAGAGCATTGGGCCTGGAGTCAGAAAAACCTGAATTGAAATCCAGCCTCAGACACTTATTAACTGTGTGACCCTGGACAAGCCACTTAATCCCGTTTGCCTGAGTTCACTGAAGAGGGAAATGACAAACCACTCCATTATCTTTGCCAAGAAAACCCCATTTACATGGGGTCACAAAGAGTTGGAAATGACTGAACAAAACCAGCGTTTTTCTAACTCTTACTGTGTGCCAAGTACTTTACGTTATTATCTCATTTGATCCTTATTTGTTAGCTGTGGGCAGTCGGTGCTGTTACGATCCCCATTTTACAGATGAGGGAACTAAGACAAACAGGAGTCAACTAACTTGTCCAGCATCACATAGCTAGTAAGTGTCTGAACCTGGATTTGAATTCCTGACTCCTGGCACAGCATGCTGTGCACTGTGGTGCCCTGGCTGCCCCATTATTATTACCTGAAGCACTAAGTAGTACTGAGCCTTGATTCTCCTCTTTCACATGAGGCTGATGGATATTATTATGCCTCCAGCTTTTGGTCTGTGGTCCCGTAACCTTCTGCAGATGTGCAGCCATTTGTAAGACTGTAGTGCCCTTAGGCCGCCAGGACTCCTTACAGGCTGATCACTGAACCAGAATAAAGGGGGGAGATGTTCCAGAGAGGCCTTGCCTATTCTGTCGGCATTCAGATTTACCCTCCTTCCTTGGCTAAGAGCTAGTTACTCCTTCCTGCATCTTACATCCTTCTCTTGTTCTCTGACAGAATTGATGCCTTTGTCTTCTGAAAGCCCTCTCTCCTGTCAGCAGTGTTGGTGTTCAGAAGGCTCTTTGTGACACCTGCATATGTCTCTTCCTCATCTCTAAAGCTGAATCGCTAGCTGTGCATTTGTTTTTTGTGGTGTTTATGAGGAAGGTCCCTTGGAAATAATCTCTTCTGCTCTCAGTCTCCCTTTGCTCTTCATTTCTGAGTTAACTTTTTACAGTTCCATTTACCACATAAGACCCAATAAAATCCAATTTAATGTCGTTGATGAGTAAAATTCTTTTGTTTTCAGTGATGTGTTGGCCCTACCCATTTTCAAGGAGGAAGACTCTGGCCTTCCATTGAATGGTGACCCCAAACAGCCTCCCTTTCAGTACATCCTGTGTGCTGCAACATCCCCTGCAGTCAAACTGCATGATGAAAGCCTCACTTACCTGAACCAAGGTGAGAGATGGGGTAGCAAGGCCAGTGGGACGGGGCAGCTCAGCCTGGCTCCCCTTGCGGGGTGGAGATGGGGTGGGGCAGCTGGGAGGGCATGCGTCCACCCTCGCATCCAGCATCTGAGCGAGAAGCCTTTGTTGTTGCTTTGGTTCAATGGGTATCAGCGCTTGTTCTTCAGAAATTCTCCTAAATGGGCTTGAGAAAAGCTTTCCTTCCCTTTAAAAGAAATTTCTGTTGATGTTTTTTTTTTTTATGTCACCATAAGTTCCCTGTTAACTATTCAGCATAAAAAATGGGATTTCTTCAGGGACCAAGACAAACAAGCATTGCGGACCTGTCCGTCCTAAGAGACTGGGGCACGTGCGGTCCCTCTGGGCCTCCTGAATCATCGTCTCTTCCCTATTCTGTGCACTGTCTCACTGACCTTGCTGTAGTTCCTGTCTCTGCTGTTTCCTTGACTCTGTTCATGGAGCTCCTCCAAGCTTCTCTGTCTTTGTCATAGTCATGTTTGGGCATGCCATGATTGGTGGGCCTCTCTGTGGCTTCTAGCACTCATCTACTTCTGCATGAAAAGTGCTGCTCTGAATATTTTGGTGTCTTTGAGGACTTTCTTCTCAGTGACCTCCTTGGGGTATGTGTCTGGCAGTAGACTCTCTGGGTGTGAATGTATGGATGTGTTAGCTTATTTGCATAATCCCAAACTACTTTTCACAGTGGTCATACTGATCCGATGTTCCACCAACAATGTACAAGCGTGCCTATCTCCTCACAATCCTCCACCATTGACTCATCCCACCTTTTGCCGCCTTTTGTCTCCTTGGCCATTTTGCCTGGTGTGAGGGGAAGTGTCTCAGGAGTGGCTTGGGGTCATCAGTACTTTGCATTTACGTTCTTGTGTTCCTGTTCTTTGGCACCTTCTATCTTGGGGAATGGCTCTCAGAGGCACCAGTGTGCTTGACCTTGTTTGTGGTTTCACTCTTGGCCTAGGTGTGCATGCCTGGTAGTTGGGTAAATCCCTCAGCCCTTAATTCGGTAGTAGAGTCAGGCAGAAGCCCATGCTCCAGCCTTTCACCGCTAGGTAGGAACAGCCAGACCCCTCAGGTGCCTGCACTGGGTGCCGGGGGTGGGGAGGGGTGGGGGGAAGGGTGTCGTCTGAATCCAGGTTTGGGATTGCTTCCTTAGAGTGCACTTCTGGTGGAAAAGTTTGGTGTTCATGGCCAGGAAACACTGGGCTGTTTTGTTCTGGTGGAGGAGTCCTTGGTAGGAGCAGCTGAGAGCAAGGATTGGATGTGACAGTTGGGTGGCTTGTGCATGGTGGGAGGCTGGTGTCTGAAGGCCCATGGCCATCTGATGAGTGTCCCAAAGAGAGCAGCCAGGGAAGGGAAAGGCCAGTGCTAGATTTGTCCCACTCTGTCCCAAGAGCAGTGGAGAGAAATCGGCCATGTAGAGCCCATCACGAGGAAATCTTTCTGACCAGGAGAACTGTCCCAGAGGGGGTTGGCTGGTGGATCTTGTTGGCCTCTGAAGTTCTGACTGGCACTGAGATTCAGGAAACTCAGTCTGGTCCATGAGGAACACATTCAGGAGGGATAGGGTGCCCAAGAAGCCTGTGGGGGAGGGGACAAGTGGTGTGTGGGGTGGGGGGAGTCACCGGTCACTCAGGAAGGTGGCCTCATGGGCAGTAGGGCTTCTGGAAGTGCCCCCAGGTCTGAAATGGTCTGGGTGTCCAGGTGGCCCTGTGGTTGGACTGTTGTGGGCATTGGTCTCTGTTTCTGCCCATGGGCAAAGTGCCCTCTTACTGAATCTCTGCCTGTTTGTGGCTTGGTGAGCAAGATGTTTGAAGAAGTAGGAATGAGGGGAAAACTTTAAGCCCTCATCATTGAGGTTCATTTGATTTATCTTGAGTATCTGTCCTTTTAGTAACCAGACTCAGTTTGATACCTGCTAAGGCTTCATACCTTTGCCCTTGTCTGGGGTCCATCAGGCAGGTGACCACAGGTAGGAATGGAGACAGCAGTAATCTGAACCTCTGCACGACAGGAGGGCCCTGCCTTGGCCTCACAATGGTGTATTTGGTGCCAAGGGCCATTCTCCCTCCCCAGGACTGCCTTGTTTTCAGCCCTGGGGACAATCAGAAACCTTGGTCTGAAGCCACGGTGACTTTTCAATCTAAGTGTAGCTGTCAGGGCAGGCCCAGCTTTGCTTTAAATTCCAGAAAATGCAAAAAAAATCTTTAATTCAGAATTTTAGAGAGAAGAAACACATGACAGATGTAAAATATAACTTTTGGAAAAGATTAAGAAGGGATTTTTTGAGCTCATTGTGCAACAGGTTAATTTCAGTTGTCATGGGTGTCATCGGGCAGCAAAAGCAATAAAATTTGTCATTGACTGTGCTAGACTTGGGAATCGGACTTTCCTGTTCCTTGGGGTGGGGAGCCCTGAGCGTGAGAGACTTGGCCGCCTTGGCCAGTTTTCTCCCAGGAAAGTTCTTAGTGACCTGACCTACTGTCTTCTTACATGTTGAGCTCATTCTCACTCCTTTCTGTGGACAGTCCTGTGTGGGCAGAGCTGGCCAGGCCTCTGACGTGATAGTGCCTCCAAAGACCCTGGGCTCGGCTCCTCTGAGTGGGATGGGTGCTTCGGTGGCTGGGAGGGGCAGCCTGGGAGGAAGGGAGATCACAGGCACAGCTCTTGCAGAAGGCAGGAACAGCATAGAATGTCCCAACGTTGGGCTTGTGAAGCATCGCTGGCTTTGGGATACACCTTGTCTCTGGCTGTAAGACCAGTTTTCCTTCCCTAATTGAGCAGGTGGTGCATTGTTAAAAACAAACTTGCATTGGCCAGTGTGGGAAGAGGAGATCCCTTTGTTAAGGCCAAGGGCTGTGAGAAGCCATTGTTTCAGAAATGTTTGCTTTTCCAATGGAGTTTGTAATGCCACAAAACTCTGACATTTCTTTGGAACAGGTCAGTCCTATGAAATCCGGATGCTGGACAACCGGAAAGTGGGAGATATGCCTGAGATCAGTGGAAAGTTGGTGAAGGTGAGGGACATCCCTTGGGGTTCCTAACTATTGTTTAACAACTCCTCAGTGTGAACTCAGTTTTGAGGTTTTCGTTAAAAGCTTTAAACCTTTGTACATAGGTACTTCATGGCTGTGGTCAGCACCTGCCCTCCACACATCTTGGCCTCTTGCCTGGGCTGGAACCATCATTTATTCATTCATTCATTCTTTCATTCATTCATTCATCCATCCATCCATCCATCCACTCTCTAGTTGGCAAGGTTAACTTCCGGCTGGCTCACACATTTTTCCTGTATTAGTCCTCTTTAGAATCAAACTGGTTGCATTTTTCCCATGATTTAATCTACTTTTGGGTCAGTGGGTCTTATTTACCACTCCCCATTTAAAAAAAATCTCAGGTAATAGTCCCTGCAAGATAAAATGTAAACACTGCCATTGTTTTGTAAGATATTTGGTAAAGGGCCTTTTCCCTCAAGTGAGTAGGGTGGAGAGCCCAGAGTCACTCTGAGCTCCAGCCAGAGATGCTGATGTCCAGGGCCAGAGAGCCCAGGGGCCCTGCTGGTTTCTTTCCTTGGGCTGACAGGAGATGGAGGCAGGCAGTAGGGGTTTGGGCTGACTCTCATTGGAATCTTCCTCTGCTCTTTGGAGCACTCTGCCAAGGGTGTCTAGCCTCAGTTTCCTCAGACGTGTTCAGTGCTCTTCTTGGGGGCTCTTTGCTAGGCCTTTGGGCAGCTCTTAAGACCATATGGTAACAGGGCCTTGTCTTTTGGGGAGCTAAGGGAGAGGGCAGAAGGAGCAGCACTTGGTGTATCACCCTGGAACAGCTTAAGGTTAAGAAAGGGGGCAGAAAATTCTCTGCATCTGCTTCTGACTCCCAGGATCACCTCAGGTAAAATCCTGCCCTTTCTCTTCTCTGGGCCTGAAATCTTCTCATCTGTAAAGTGGGTCATTTGGATCAATGGTCTCTAAGAGCCCTTTTAACCTTAACTTGGGGATCATGGACAGCATGGTGCAGTCACTTTTTTCTTTGTGGTCCTGAATACAGTCCCACTACTGACCGGGATTTCCTACTAAATCAGGGTGGTTAGCTGAACAATGTCCTGACCCAGGAGTAAGGTCTTGTGATGGCTTTTACCCTTCAGCCACCCTGGCTTCAGTGCTGCCTTCCCGCTGGGGCTGTGTTCCATAGGAAATCATCCTTGTAGATTTATTGTTAAGTGCTTTTGGTGGAAACATAAGGTTTTCTTAAGCGCTGGGGTCATCCGTAGTACTTATCTGGCCATCTTCCTAAGTCACCCTGGAGTCTTGGAAATGTGTTGTACAAGGCACTGAGCATGGTGCCTGACACGTATCAGGTGTGACTGTTAACCGTGATACCTAAAGCTGGACTCTTGCAATCCCAGAAAGGTTCTATTTGCTTGGGGGTGCCGTGTTTCTTGGTTTCTGTTTTTAGATTTTAGGTGTTTGTGAATAGTAAATTAGCAGAAAGTCAGAGTGCTTCTGGGAACGAGGCTCTCTTAGGCCATTCCATCCTCTCAGCCTGGCTGTTGAGCAGAGGTGTTTTCTCTCTTGTCCCTGCAGAGCACCATCAGAGTTGTGTTCCATGACAGACGCCTCCAGTATACAGAGCACCAGCAGCTGGAAGGCTGGAAGTGGAACCGCCCTGGGGACCGGCTACTTGATCTCGGTGCGTGTGGTTGGAGAAGCTAGTCCAAGGAAATTCACCCATTGGTAATCTGGTGGTGGCAGCAGCAGCTTGGTGTTTGGCAAAGCTGTCCTTCTCATCAGGGGATGGCTCATAAGCCTTGGGCCCAAGCTTATTGAGTGGAGCTGAATTCTCTTCTGAACCATTGCTGTTGCCCCTGGCAGCATCTCCATATTGATAATTAAGAAACACAAAGGGAAAAGCTCCCTAATGTTTAGACGTTTGAACAGGGCAGAGAATAGATTGGTCATAAGCCTCTAGGGTGTAGAGTTTATGAGAAAACAATACATTTAAATTTAAAAAAACAGAAATAAGTGATGTGATGTTTCGTTTTTAAATTCAAGACAGTAATTTCATGTAGCTTTCTTTCTAAAAAAAATAACACAGATGTTCCAGTATCTGTTGGAGTGGTTGACATAAGGACAGATCCAGACCAATTAAATGCGATTGAGTTTCTCTGGGACCCTGCCAAACGCACATCTGTATTTATTCAGGTTTGGATTTTTACATTATTGGAAGAATAATAATTTAGTCATTTGAAATCTCATGATACATTTATGGGATGTAATTTAATTTCCTTAGACTCTTTCTCTTTTTAAAAATCTTGTTTTTCCTCATACACATAAATTTGGTTAAGTTGGCTGGTAACATTAGCGACTTCCTTTGTTTTTCCAAGGCTGTTCATTTTAAAATCTTGTTAACTTTTCCTGTTAGATGATAGAAATCAAAGTTTCTGGTTAATTAGAGGCTAGGACAAAGGTTGCCATTCCTAGAATTTTTAGTGGGTTTATTACCCCCCAGTAGAAGAGACAGGATGTCAGCTGAAGCCTTAGAAGTCAGTATTGGGGCTCAGCAGAAAGTGTGGTAGATCCCCAAGATCTGGCCATGCTTTGGGCTCTGCTGCAAGAGAACCAGAAGTGTGTGGGGGTAGGCGAAGGGGGAGGGTGAAGAACCCAAGAGAGCCCTTGGGGCTGCAAAGGAGATGAGCCTCCAAGGGTTGCTAGCAATTGAGAACACCTTCATTTGGGAGGCAGGAGTGGGCAGGTGATGGGGAGAGAGGCCCGGCCGGCATGGCATGGGCCAGGGAGGATGTTGGTCCAGACGGATGGACAGGGCAGGATCCAGATTGTGAATGGCTTAAAGGCTAGATCTATTCAGTGGGGGTGGGACTGGGGGCTGCTCCTGGAGGTGTCAAGCTGGTACCATGTGACACCTGGACTGATCCAGAAGAGACCCAGAGGATTGATGGCGTGGGTTCTGGTGCTTGGCTGGTTCGAGTGGGATGGAGGTCTGGAGCCAAGGGCCTTGACTCAGTGCACTTTCCATGTTTTACAGGTCCACTGCATCAGCACAGAGTTCACCCCTCGGAAGCATGGTGGAGAGAAGGGGGTTCCTTTTAGAGTTCAAGTTGACACTTTTAAACAGAATGAAAATGGTGACTACACAGATCACCTGCACTCAGCCAGCTGCCAAATCAAAGTTTTTAAGGTAAGAGACAGAAACCAGGCTTTGGTGTGAGGCCCTTGGCTTCTAGACTGGCTGTGGTCGCTTTTGAGCAGGTGCTGCTCTGTGCAAGGGGAGATACAGCCTTTAGATGAGGCCTGGTCCTTGGGAGTGTGTGCACTCACACATGCCTTGACTCCTCACAGGAACCTGGGAAGGACACTTGGACACTGGCATTGACCCCAAGGCTGCTCTTTGTCACCTACCCTGTTGAGGCAATGATTGTTTTTTCTTTTAGCCTAAAGGAGCAGACAGAAAACAGAAAACAGACCGAGAAAAGATAGAGAAGAGAACAGCACATGAGAAAGAGAAGTACCAGCCCTCCTATGGCACCACCATCCTCAGTGAGGTAATGTGGTATAGTACGCTCCTTCCAGAGGAAAGCAGGCTAGCTGCCTGGCACCAGAAGTATGGGCTGAGTGGCGTGGGTGGGATGTGGGCAGCGCAGGGGGAGAGAGCCAACCCTTGGGGCGGGCACCAAGTACAGAGGCTTCCCGGGGACCCCGCGACCACCCGCACCGGCCAGGCCTCCCCTCACAGATGCATTGAGACCCTTGAATGCCAGCCAGTGAGTCCTTGAGCTGTGTTTGCCCTGACTAGGCATGTACTCGGGGAGTGGATCTTTCCTCGTTGTCTAATGAAAAGCAATTGACCCCCCTCTTTGGTGTTTGTCCAGATGAGGCTTGAGCCTATAATGGAAGCTGCAGTTGAACATGAGCAGAAAAGGTCCAGCAAGCGGACTTTGCCAGCAGACTGCGGCGATTCTCTGGCAAAGCGAGGCAGTGTAAGGGACTTCGGCTTACTTTTCCTTGTGCAGGATGCCCTGGGCAGTGTTAGATCTAGGACTGACTTCCGTGGTGATGAAGGGAGCCCAAATTCTGACAGACAGCCTTGGCTGAATCCAATCTACTTTGTGCCTCTGCTTCAGGGAAAAGCTTCCTAAATCTAACACTTGAAGCCTGAGCAAACAGTGTGCACAGTGTGACCCTAACTGGGGAATGTGGGAGGGGGAGCCCCAGCCACACACCCCCGTCTTCCCTGTTCAGAAACGAGCCCTGTGATTCCCTTAATGTCAGTGGTGACCATCGCTTTCATCTCTGCCTGCCATTGAAAAGGTCTGTTGCTCTCCCTGTATATTTCTGGTAGTGGCTGTATAGCATTGATGTTTAAAGACATGATGGTAGGGAGTGTGAAACGTCCCTGTTTTTGCCTCCTTTCAACCTGTTCATGTCTTGTGCTGGGCTTAGTGGGGCCAGAGTTGAGTGCTAGCTCTGCTGCTCTGGGCCCCTTGGAGCTCCTCATGCCTCCCAGGCTCCTATAGTGACCTACGTGTCCTCCATCCTAGCTTCACTCCTGGATTCTAGATGCTTTTTGAGAAATACTTTACATATCCTACCCCATTTCTCTAGATCAAGTAGTTACATGTAACTTGTCAAACCTATGATTTCCTTGATGGATCTCCTCCCTCCACCAATGCAAGACACCACCCTGATCCAGCTTAGTAAACAGTATGAGTTACGAGGCCAAAAAACCCAATTATCACCTTTTGGCCAACCTGGCAGTAAACCTCAGAACCTGGCTGGACTGGTGCCCCATTGAACTGAACTTATGAAGGTCAGAAGGAGGCATCCATCAGAAAAGAGGAAGACGTTCTCATCTCTGGACCAAGGAAAAGGCAGGCGTTCTGTTGCTTCTCTGGGTGGCATGTGTCTGAGGCGCATGGATCTGACCAATGCCAGGGGTGGGCCTTTGGACACTGGTCTCATGAGACTCCCCCAACACTCTTCTTTTAGCAGAGTTAGGGAGGGAGAGAGCAGACTGCAGTAAAGAGCTTGGGGGACTTTACCTCAGAGAAGCAAAGGAAACCCAGGTCCTCTATCTCTGCTCATCAGCACCAGAGGCCTAAGTTCTTAAAAGGACCTAGAACTTTCTAGGGAGTAGGATTTTGTTACTGGTTACAGAGCCCATATAAACCTGTTGCACCATGGGTGCGGGGGGCGGGGCGGGGCGGTGTATGAAGTGTCAGGCTCTGTAAGGGATTTTTTGGTTTGTCTTATCATCGTAAAAAGAGTCCTTGATGACATGCAAGAGGCTTCTGATCCTGGAGGGTTCTGGGAATTTATTGGGCCCTAGCCTCCTGGCTTTGAGCTGCTTTGTGTGAATATCAAGCTTGGCAGTTCCTTGTGCATCTCAAAGCTGTGAAATGTGCCTGGGGAAGAAGCAAACTCCATGTTATTCGTGCAGGAGAGCAGAATGACTCTCACGTGGGGCCTGTATTTTTCCATCTTGCTCCGTGGAGAGAGAGCATAGGCCTGAGCAGGGTCTTGAGAATGAAGCACAGGCTAGTACCCCAAACCCATGCTAGGTTCTTCCTTTTTGAAATGAGGGAGTTCTTGCCATTGTGGCAGTGTCAGGACTTCCAAGAGCGTTCCCTTCCTGCCTGCCATATGCTTGGCTCTGTGGACCCTAGTCTAGACTAGGCAGCAGAGGGCTCGACCTCCCCTCAGACCGGTGACAGCCATTGTTGGCCACTGGGTAAGCACTCATACTCCCTCAGCCAGGCCAAAGGGGTTTGGTTCTGTGGTTGTCAGGTGGGCACTTTGCACTTGGCATAACAAACCTGTTTTTAATCCTTTGCCTCAATACATGGCTTTTTTTAAATCAAGAGCTCTATCCCTCAGAACAACCTCGCTTTTCCCAAATTGATTACTTTCTCTACTCCCTCTGGTGTTGTTGCCTTGCTTGGCCTTTGACCCCCTTGGTCACTGTATTTGGTGATGGACAGTGCTCTTGTGGCTACCATCTTCTACCACTGTAGGTATCTCAGGGAATGGACCTTGGTCATTAAAAACATAAAATAAAGGGGTTGTAACCTGAAGACAGCCCTAATTACCTTTGGGATGATGATGGTGCTTTTCATAGATTTGAAAGCCCAGCTGCTCCCAGCTGTGGAAGGAGATGATGCTAGAGCCTTGGTGGCCTGTGCGAACCTTGGCACACATGTGCTTTTTCTTTTTCTCTATCTAAAGGAAATTTCAAGACCATGGTGGCATTAATTTTGTCTTTCAGCCTCTGCAGAAGAAGACACTTAGATCCCCTGTAATTCCCAGTCTAGGGATAACCAGACTTCTGAAAAGAAGTTGAGAGTAGGTGATAAAACCTGAGAGGTTGTGTGAAGTGGGGAATGGACCTGAGATGGGCAGAGCCATAGGAAAGCGCCCTACCATCTCTGATACCCACACTTCAGGAGGGGGCCCTTGATAACTGCCTGTCTCTGTAGCCATAGTGGCATTTTGGTTCAAGGAAAGGCCTAGATTCTGATCCCTCTCCACCTCTGGACCTCACTTTCTTCACTGATAAAAAGTGACAGTTGGACCAGAACACCCACAGAAGCCTTCCACTCAAAGCTCCAAGGTCTCCAGGATCAACGATGAACCCTTCTCACTATTTTCCTCTGCAGTAGATCCAGGCAGGCATCTGGGTACTGTAAAGCCAGTCAGCAAGCCTGCAGTTGTACAGATGCCTGGCCTGGGATCCTACTGAAGAGAAAATAGAAAGGGTTCATCTTATCCAGGAGACCTTGGGCTTTTGAGATGCTTCTGTGGGGCAAGTGTCATGCTGTGGATGCAGACCCTGGGCCCGTCTCCCTTTTCCCTGGCCTGGAGCCCTGCACAGCTTCTGCTGAAGCGAATTGTTCCTGATTGTCTTTATCAGCAGTAACCTTGTGTGAGAGATACTTCTTTAAATTTATATGTGTGTGTTTCTATGTGTATCTAGCATAGTTTTTCCAGGAATATCTTTTAGTTGCTACCTCCTTTTTGCTGGGCCTCTTTGTCTAGTTCCCAAGGCTGCTGGGAGCTCTTTTGAAAACCAAGCAAGCATCGGTTGTGAATCTGGCCTCCTAAACATTTAAGGATTTGAGTGCTATTGCCTCTAAATGGAAGTCTTCTTGGAGCCTCTTTTATTTCTTCGGGGGTCACTAATTACCCAGTTGCAGAGTTGAGAGTCTCAATTCTGGGGTAAGTGCTAAGGATGATTCTTGTTAACGCTCTGACGGTGTTGATCAGGTTATCACTTTGTCAGCCTTGAGCTCCCAGTAGGACCCGGGCCCACTGCTCATTGCAGTGTCTTATGGACCACCTGCAATTGAGGCTATGGGCTGGGGTCCTCAGTCCTCTTGGGGATTCATTTTGTCCGTCTGGATCAGAGCTAATTATTCTGTTCCAAAAGAATGTTTTTGAGTTTTTTTCCACCATCCAGAGAGAGGCTACGAAGGGACATTTACTTAATAGCAAGGATACTGCTGTACCTAGGGGAGAGCTGACTTGCTAAGGCTACTCCCTGGCATGGGACAGAGAGGATTTGAGTGCTCACGTTTCAACTTCCATATCTTTCTGGTTTCTCTGTGTTCCAAGTGTGCCTAGTCAGTGTTCCCCAGTGTGGGCTGTGGACAGGCATGCAGAAGTACCTGAACGAGGTTGTTGAGCCTGCACTGAAGGTCTAATCTCCTTTGTCTTGCCTTGTCAGATGTTTGCACCTCCCAGATTTTCCTGTCCTTGCTAGAGGAGTATGATTGGGTCATGACATTGGTGCTTAATTTCAGTAGAAACAGAAAGTATTTTTTCTGTCCCTTGCCTGGGGCAGCATGAGGAGCCCACGGAACTCCACCATTGGCCAGGAGGCGTTCCGTTCTCTGATTTCCACTTAAGTCATTTTCTATGTCCTCGTTGCTTTACAAGAATAAGAAGCCTCTCTCAGCAGGTGCTGGGCACTGATTCTACCTCTTCAGTGGTTGGTCTGGTTTCTCTTGGTTCAGGGCTGCCCTCAATGGGCACACAACCCACTGACTATGTCCCTGCTAGGCCATGATGTCCCACACTCCTCTGTTGGAACTTGGCCAGAGTTGTGAAATGTATTCTCCTTCCTCTGGCCCATGATATACGCCTTTGACTCCCTCGGAAGGGGGTGGGGACCTCTCCCTTTCTCCCTTGGGCTCCTTATGCCTGGCTTATAGCATATTATAAAGGAGTATGGGAAATGTGAACACAGAGTGAACAGTGCAGCTCAGCCCCACCCCACCCGTGGTGGAGGAGGCTGAATCTCAAAGGCCTCTCCAAGAATTGAGCCTTGTAGCACTGAACCAGTGCCTGCTCTACAGGTTTCTTGGGGAAGCGGAGATTGAGGCAGAAGTGATGGCTGTAATATTTACCCTTTCACACTCTAGTGATGTTTCACTGGCGTGGCCATTCTTGCTTCTCATCCCCAAGCTAGAAAGAGAACCTTGGTCAGTGTTGGGTGACATTCAGAAATGCAGTTTCCCTTGGCTGGACTCAAGTCAACAGTTCATTTGTCAGTGAAGAACCAAAGATTAAGAAATGACTTCCCTCTCTTTCACAAGCACCTTAGTGATCAATGTACATGGTTCTCGTTCCTCCTTAGTGCTCCCCATGGTCCGTCACAAGTGCAGCTTACGTCAGTGATAACCCTGCGCCTGCTCCCACTTCCTCCTCTGCTCAGCAAAGCACCCACAGCGTCCCTGAGAGGTATGTGGCAGGCAGCTGGAGGCAGTGCTCCATCAAAAACGGTCTCGGGGAAAGGACTCTTTTCCTTCAGTGGGGAAATCAGTTTTCTTTTCCAAATGTTAATGGAGGAAGACCTGTGAGTCAAGCTAGGACTGTCATCCTTGGTGATTGTGAGCCTCCCCTAAGGAGCTTTTCCCAAACCAAGTAGCTTCTCATCTGGTGTGGCTGAGGCAGATGTGATGATGTGCTGTGGTGGTGGGCAAAAGTTGGGGGTCTCTCCCTGTGTCTCTCTTTCCCCATCTCTCCCTCCCACTCTCCCCCTTTCCTCCTTTCACCCTCTGCAATTTGAAATCAACTTGGAGCAAGGTGCTCTGACCGGTGGCTCTGCCACCCTCTTTAGCTTATAGCTGTTACCAGCATGTGAATGAAGACTGAGGAGAAGGACAGATCAGACTGGCTCCCAGGGAAGCAACTCATGTGGCTCAGGTCTAGAGTTCCTGCTTTGCAGGGTGTTTGTAGATGGTGAAAACTGGTACAGACTAAGCTGTCATCAAGTCCCTGACCCTGACAGAATCAGGCTGGCTCTTCAGTAACCAGCTGCTTGGGCAGCCACTTAGCATTGGGTGGAATCTGGGCCACAAACTCCTGACATCTCGAGAGATGGAAAAATGATTCCAGCAGTAAGATGTGGATTTATCTTCATTTACTCTTGGCCAGCATGCTCCATGGGCAACTCTCCTCCTGCTTATTATATATGCACATCGTCATCTAGCTTGCCAGTGAAAACCCAGTATTGAGAGTGGCCTCTGGGAACCTGAACAGGGTTGTACTGTCCAGGTGCGTTTGTGGCCTCTTTTGAGCATGGATTTGTTTGGTGGGTAGAAATGTTTGGAGGGAAGAGATAGAGGCAGGGCTGCCCTCGGGGTATTCTCTGGCATCTTAGCCAAGCCAACTGATTCGGGTCGTTCTGTTCTTGGGACTTATCCCTTTCGGCTGGGTCAGGGTATGTGTTTAAGGGGGTGAATACTTGAAAGGGCTTCAGGAGCACTTGAATAAGAATGCAGACCTTTGCTTGAAAACCCCCAAAGAGGAATGATGCCCTGCCTCCCAGGGCAACCCATCCCCTACTTACCAATTGGTATTAAGCCTAAATTTGCTCCTTTGTGCTTCCATCCCCAAGTCTCTGGTTTGGCTCTTTGGACAGGGGCTAACTGAACAAATCTGATCCCTCTTCCATAAATGAGCCCTTCTAGTACTTGAAGATACCTTGTGTCTCCTAGGGTATTCTCTTGTCCAGGTGAAATATCCCCAGTTCCTTCAGTTTAGTCTCATGCGACCAGAACTTGTTGCCCCTTTCCACTTCTGGGTGCTCCTAGACTTAACACTGACTTCCAGATGAAGTAGGGGGACTGTCACCTCCTCGGTTCTGGGAGCTCCACCTCTCTCAGTGCACCCCAAGGTTAGATTAGCTTGGTCAGCTGGTGCCTCCCACTATTGTCTTGGGTGGAGCTTGTAGTGGTCAGTGTTTGCACCTTCTGAATGACCACTTGTCTGTCAGGCCATGACTAATGGGCTGCAGAACCTTCTCTTCTAATGGGAGGAGTTCTAACTTTTTTAGGGTCAAGATTTTGTTGATTAGATTTGTTAAGGTCTTTTTCCTTTCCCTGGATCCCTAATCTCAATTTCAGTAATTGATTTTGTTAAAAAAAAAAAAGACAATTAGCATTTTGTTTCTTTTCTTTGGGTTTCTTTCACAGTATTTCCTTTCACAGTGGGTCGCTTGGTCTCAGAGACTCCTTCCAGCTCCATATGTAGGGCCATGTGAGCTAGAGAAAGCCATACTTAAGCCATGGGCCTTCAGAAGGACCATTTTGTCCATCCCATTCAGTTTAGAGGAGTGTTGCATAGTTCATCAGGAGCAGACCCCTCATCTCATGACTCCAAGTCTAGGACTCTGTCTCAGAGACTGGGCTGGATGCTTTTTGATCTTGCCCAGGTCTTGGGGGTCTCCTTATGATTTGGGCTTTTGGTTTCTGGGTGACTCAATCTGGTCTTGCTTAGTCAGATTCGATATAAAAGCTCTCCTCTCCCTTCCTTCCTTCTCCCTAGCAATTCCTCCTCCCCAAACCATCAAGGAGAAGGAATTTCCCAAGGCTCCAGTGAAGTGAGTATCTCTCTTTGCCACAAGTGATGGTCATACTTTGTTGGGAAGACAGAGCCAGCCTCCACCAGCCTTCTGTGGGTATTGGTGCTGCCAGCAGGGGGAGGCAGTTTGGAATGTGGGGGGCAGCTAAATGTGGGCTCTACATGCTGCTCTCTCCCTACCCCAGCAACTTCACCCATCAGCCACCATCCAGGAAGCCCAGCAATGGCTGCTCAGGCACAGGTTTGCCACCTACGCGAGACTCTTTGCCAATTTCTCAGGTATGTCCTGCTCTTTCTCAGCAGGGGCTCTCGTGCCAGTCATCAAGCATTTGCTTTGGCCAGGTGCTGTGCATATACCAATGGACATGGGGCCACAGGGCCCCAGTGTGGATTGCAGGATACTAGGGACAGTTCTGTTTTCATGAGATGCCCCATGAGAAGATTTGGATATAGAAATGTCATCAGTGGGGCTTTCTCTTTTTCTACCTCTTAAATTTAAAACTCAAGTCCCATTTGCAGTGCTTATTTGAATGCAGATAATCTGCTTTTTTATTGTGCCAGAGCCAAGGAAAGCTTGTGTGTAAGAAGGAACTTAGAAAAATGAGAAAGTCCTTTATCTTCACTGGGGAAAAGGGCAGTTTTTGAACCTGTGTTGGCTTGTCCTTTGCCATTCAACATTGGAGGGTTTCTAGCTGATCTCCATATTCCTGAGATGAATGTGGAAAAAAGGCAGGTGTTTGGGATACTCTTAGGTGAATTTGTAGCCACACCTGCTTACTGCCTGTGCTGGCTCATCATATACAGAGAACCCACCTGACAGCCAGCCAGCTGGCTTTGGTCTGAGGTCATGATGGGGCATAGTACCAGAAAGTGGACTCCCAGGAAGGCCTGTGTTTCTTATGAGGGGCAAACCTTCAAAGATGGAAAGGCAGCTCTGTTCCTCATTTCTCTTAGGGAAGATTGGCCAAGGGGCAGTCTTGCTGGAATCCCAGTTTCAATGAGCTACCTGAGTCATTAGTTTGGTAAAGTTGGAAATCCCGAAAGAACCCAGGTGATTATAGTTAGATTTATCCAGTCTGTTCTAAAGAAAATGAGCTTAGAGATGTGAGTTGTGGTTGTTGAAGAATATGGTCAGAGGTCAAAGGAAGCCCCCATCTGCCTCTCTTTGCAGCCTTTCTCTGGGTTTCCAGTGTCCTGGGTGAAGAATGCACTTTCTGGACAGGAAGCTGGCATGGGAGGAGGGGCATCCCCATGGGAGTTCTAGGTGATATCTCCAGTCAGAATCAGAAAAATGGCCCCCGTGGTTTGTAGCTTTCAGGGGCAGTCCTATCACTCCTTCTTTCAGGTGCAGATTTATTAAAATTGACAAGAGAGGACCTCGTACAAATCTGTGGCCCACCTGATGGCATTCGGCTCTACAATGCACTGAAGTCAAGGTAAGAGAGAGAGGTTCAGGGGCAGCCTGAGTGTGCCTTTCTTCCAGGGAGAGAATCTCAGCCTTCAGGAGTTGGGTTGGGATTCACCTGCTGACAAGAGTTGGTGTGCTGGTTGCCCTCTGGGGAGTGGGCAGTCCTGGTCACTGTGGCCAAGAAACAGAGCTTCTCCTGTTGGCTGCTGATTCCCTAGAGTTGTGGCTAGGGGACAGGACTTGGGGTTCCACGATCAACGGATTAGCCTTAGATCTAACCCTAAATTTGGAGTTTGGAATTCAGATCAGCAGATTCAGGGACCTGGGACCGTTGGGAAGGAGGCAGTAAGCGAGGTCCTGGACAGAGTGTCGACTGAGTCAGAAAGGTCTCAGGTTCTGTCTTGTCATACTCTACCTCTCTGAGGCTCATTTTCATTTTTAAATGGGGATAATACTAGAACTTGCCTTACCAGGTTGTCTAAATGAGATCAGATTGCAGTTTCCAAACTTCAAAGTGTTACCCAAATGATAACTATCTTTCACTTGTTTGTAGTTTCATTTGTGTTTTCTAAGTAATCCTCATGTAAGAAAAGGTGACAGCAAGGAGACAGCTGCAGCTTTCTCATTACGTAGCATCTTGTGCCTGCAGGACAATTAGACCTCGTCTCACCATGTACGTCTGCCAGGAGCAGCCTCAGGGTGCCCAGCCAGAAAAGCAAGCAGATGCTGGCCAAGGAGATCGCAGTGATGGTGCAGTCTATGGTATGTATTCTGTAATGCTTGGGGCTTAGGAGGCAACTCTCTCAGGGCCTAGGAAGCTGAGTTGCTAACACCAGCAGCTGGACGTTCTTTTAGGCATCCAGTGGTGGGGTATGAGGAGATGGGGCTCGGAATGCTGGGAGCAAGCTCCGAGTGCACAGGGAGCAGGACTGGGCCTACTTTTTCTCCCTGTTTCTCTTTGAATGGAAGCTCCTTGAGGGCAGGAGTTATTCCCCTTTGGTATTTGTGACCACAGAGCCTCACACACTGTCATCCCTGATAGATAAATGCTTGTGGAGTGTTGGAGAGGAGGGTCTTGTGCAGAAATCTTGCAGTCACATTTCTCCACGTAAGGACTACTTAGAGAACATGAACATTGCCACCAAGAGGCGGGCCAGGAAAATGCTTTGGTTCATCGCTGCTATTTTAGACAGTAGATTTCTCTTGACATATTTTACTTTTATGTTGCCTGTACATCCCCCCGTCTCCTTCCTCCTCACTGACCATGGACTTACCTCTTTTAACAAAATTTTTTAAAAGGAAAAAACAAAGCAAAACCAGTCAGCGCTGCAATAGTAATAATGGTGATAATGATGAATTCGACCCTATATGCCAAGTCTCCTCCCTGTAGATACCTCCAGGCCTCTATTTCTGGAAAGGATGGTCTTCTTTAGTCTTTTCTTTGGAGTCTGGCCTGTTCACTTTACACTGTTCGTTTTACAGCTTTTTTGTATTGTTTTGTACTTCCATTTACATTGTCGTCATTGTGTTTTCTTGACTCTGCTTACTTCGTTTTGTGTCGGTTAACGTAAGGCTTTCCCTGCTTCTCTATAGTTGTATTTGTCAGAGGGCAGAAAATCACATCAAGAAACTTAAAAAATAAACAAGGGGAATCACACAAGAAGAAATAAAAAGAATTTATGCCATCTACTCTCCTAGCTAAACTGAATACACGAAAGAAATAAAAGACTACCTTCAAAATTACAAAAGGCCCATATTTAAAAGGGTACCATGTAGAAATGTTAAATGCTATATAATCTCGGAGAACAAAGTAGAACCAGATGTTAAGGAGTTAGCCACAAAACTCCAATTCTGTCCCAATGTACAGAACAAAGTTATGTCCAAAAATTAAAAAAGCACCCTGCCATACTTCTCTTATCAACCAAGTATAATCCTGATACCTAAACCAGGAAAGGATAAAGCAGAGAAAGAGAACCTATAGATCAGTATAATGAAAGAACATTGATTCACAAATTTTAAATGTAATTCTGTCAGACAGACTACAGCAGTTTGTTCAAGAAATCATTATGACCAAATTGGGTTTATATCAGGGATGCAACAGTGGTTCAGCGTCAGAAAAGCAGTCAGTATAATTATATTAAAAATAACATCCCAAACCACTCTTCTTTCAGTAGAGACAGAAAAGACCTGTGATGAGGTGCTAGGTTCAAAGTATAGGTAAGTGAAGTCACCGGACGTTTGTTAAGTTTTCTGCCATTTCCCAAGCTAAGTGCTAGAGATAGAAAGAACCACAAAAAACTGTTCTGTCCCTGCCTCTGGAGCTCGCAGTTTGGTGAAAGAGATAACATGCAAATAACTGCAGTGGAGACATGTATGGATATCGCTTGGTTTTAAGAGAGGAAAGGCATTATCGCTAAGGGAGTTTGGAAAATGGTTCTTGTTTTTAAGAAAGGCTTCATTCCCTAAAATTGAAATTTTAGCTGAGACCTAAAGGAAGCCAGGAGGCAGAGACAAGGAAGGAGGGAATTCCAGGCTTGAGGGACAGGCAGAGAAAATGGCTGGATCACCGTTCAGAGCGTATGGAGAGAGCATTCAGTGATGGAAAAGTAGGAGGAGGCTTTGAAAAATCCAAATAGAATTTGGCGGCTCTTGGCACTGGTGTTTTACTCAGTACAGTCCCTTTGGAGGCTGAATGAAGGATGAACTGCAGGGAGGCAGATGCCCCTCTGGCAGTATTCCAGACATGAAGTGATGAAGGTCTGCTCCAGCAGGGCTGGGTCAGGAGACGAGGGGTTGGATTGGAGAGATGGTTCTGCAGAGGGAAAATCAACAGGCCCCAGCCGCTTCGTAGCTTATGTTCTAGAAGTGTTAGCCATAGCAGAGCAAGAGAAAGATGGGTATAATGACAGACATTTGTGGAAGACCTGACCTTCACTTAGGAAATCAATAAACCATTTGCAACAGAAACTGCTGCAGTGTTGCAGGTTAAGGCTACAAAATAAAAGCCTGGACAAAACACTACTGTTTCTATATGGTAACAGTCATATAAAAGGAATTTTCCTTCAGAATAACTATAAAATGCATAGAATGTTTGACTGTTAATGTACCAGAGCACTGTCAATATTTCGACAGCTTCAGTTGCAAAATATTTCTTAAATTAGAACTTTAAAAGCTCAAGCTCCTGGCAAGGCTGTGCCAGCGTCAGTAGAAAATGACCGTTGCCAAAGGCAGTTGTGCCAGTGTTCATGCTATATGAGTTCCTGTAAAACAGATACTTTGCAAAGCTAAAGAAAGAAAATTGTAACAAGAATTTGGAGCAACTAAAAATCCACTGTGAGAATTTACTTTTTAAAAAGTCAGGATAGGAGAGAGCTTAGCCACTTATATCCTTTTAACTGAACTCTAGATTGGACAAGCACTGCTGAGGATATGAGTGCAGCCCCGAACCATCCACCGCAGTCCATTCAAAGTGCAATTCGAGTCTGAAATATCACAGTCAGCTCTTCATTGGTCTTGCCACGATGGGATGTGTGGCTTTGACAAATAATCCAAGCAGATTCTTTTGATTCCTTGAAATTGAAGAGGTTTTGAGCAGACAGTTCATTTCGGGTTAGAAGGAAAAATAGCACGGAGAAGGATTGATGTCAGGTAACGGAAGTGGTCAGAGGATGGATGCGGTCTTCATCCAACTGTCTTTACTGCTTTTATCTAGAGACAGAGAGGGGAAGCCAGCATGACAGTAGACAGACTCAACCCTGGTGCCGGGAAAGCCTGAGTTTGAGGTTTCATTTCTGTGACATGGGCTGTCATACAGCACATTTAGTGTTTATTTTGTGCCAGGCATTGCTAAGTCCTGGGGATAGAAAAAAAGACTAAAACCTCTCGTCCTCAAGTAGCTCACATTCTAATGGGGGTGGGGGGTGCAGTACCAACACGCAGGATATGTACAATGTAAGTGGGAAGGAACTTTAAAACAAAAGGCACTGGGGAGGGGGTGGTGCTAAAAAGGCCCCTGACAGAAGTGAGATGGGGCCTCTATCTTGAAGGAAGCCTGAGATCTGAGAGTTGAAGGTGAGATGACATCTTTCACAGCCAGTGTAGTTGAGTTTAGGGTTTGTTGAGGAGGAGTAAAATGTGCAAAATAGAAGAAAGGTGATAGGGAGCTCCTGGGGACACTTTATTGAGTAGGGTTAAGAGTTTAGGGAAACCATCCTGGCCACTGAGCAGCGGATGAAATGGAGTGGGGAAAGATTGGAAGTTGTGAGACTCATCAGAACAGGGCCCTGTTGGCAACCTTGTGAAATGCCTTTGGATCCCTTCTCAGAATAGTGCCTTTAAGAATAAAATTAATAGGATTGAGTCCTGGGCCTAGAATCAGGAAGGCTCCTTTACCAGAGTTCAAATCTGGCCTCAGATACTATCTAGCTGTGTCACCCTGTTTGCTTCAGTTCCCTCATCTGTAAAATGAATTGGAGAGGGTAATGGCCAACCCCTGCAGTATCTCTGCTCAGAAAACTCCACATGGGGCCCTGTAGGTTTGGACGTGACCGGCGTGACGGAGCAACCGCGTGGAAGGATATCGCTTAGGGTTCAGTAGCCAGACCCCGAGCACTCCTGAATTAGAAGAATATTGTGCCACTCCAGGTAAAAGGTCACAGGCACCTGAACTCAAGTGCACATTTGGTGTGTAGAGTATTAGGGGTGATTGGAGAGATGTTGTGAAGGGAGAAGCACCACGATCTGACCATGCCGGATTTGTGCAGTGAAGGTGAGGGAGCACTTGCTGGGACCAGTCACTGGGGAAAAGATGATGGAGTTCTTTTTCAGCCATGTGGAGATGGTGATCTTTTGGGCCATCCAGTCACTGATGCAGGATGAGAACTGCGTCACAGGTCTAAGAATTGTCTTTGTAGAGGTCGTTCAACTCATGGGAGTGGATGAGCTAGTGTTATGGGAAAGGGAAAGGCAGAGCCTTGGAAGAGTGAGCATGAACTGGCTGAAGATCTGGCAGAGGAATGGTCTGATAGGAGGAAAAGCAGGACCAAAGGAAGTCTGTATTGAGTGTTTACTGTGTACAAAGCCCAGCACTCAGTGCTGGAGATCCAGATAGAAAAGGGAGGCCACCCTGCTTGTTCTCTGATGGGGAGATGAGAGTGGGGAGGAAAGAGCTAACATCCGTCTCTTTTGTATTGTTCCCCCTCACCAGATCAGATTGTTTTCTGGTATTGAGCCATTTGATAGTGCCAAGGGCTGTCAGTTTTTTAAAATTGTTTTATTTTCCAAATTATCACCCTCCCCCCCAATCAGAGAGATAAGAAAAATAAAACCTATTAAAAAATGTGTGTAACATATAGTCATGTGAATATGTGTGTACATATGAGTTCTGCATCAGTCATGTCCAAAAGAAGGTAGTTCAGAGGAGTGAGCAGCTGGGGCTGCAACTCCCCAGGATGGTGGCAGACGGCACCAGCCAGGCTTCCACCCTGGCTCTTCTCAGGGCTCTTGGGCTCAGGGTCTGAGGGGGGGGCAGTGGTGGTCCAGTGGTAGGAGTGGTTTGACTTGCCTGCCATGGGCTGCCTTCTGTCTTTCCTCAGCAGGCCTGACTGCTTCAGGCAGTCCAGCTGGTTTGTCCTAGGTGTGGCATTTGGTGGCCATGACTGGCCCCTTCTCAGGATTGTTTCCCTGAAAGATTGACTCTGAGAGGGAAGCTAAAAGTAGGGGCCAGTGACTTTGGGATGCTTCTGAGCCTGTCTGTGGGGAGGTTAGCAGTGATTGCTGGTCGTCATGGGCTCCCTCTTGACTATGATTCCTCTTTGCCATGATGGCTTTTGGGGCTTCTGTCCAGAGAGGGTGTTTGAGTGTCCAAGGCTGCAGAGAGGTCAAGGAGGCTGAGGATTGTGACATGGCTATCCAATGTGGCAGTTAAAACACTGGTCACTTTGGAGAGAGCAGTTTGAGGTCGGAGGGTTTAGAAAAGAGAGAGGCCCTGGAGGGAGGGACAGGAGCAGAGAAAGTAGAGGCCAGGTGTGTTTGTAGGGGGCAGGCCAGGGTGGGGATGGGGAGTGTACTGGGTCAGGAGGAGATGAAGGAGGAGGAGGCAGGATTCTCATGTCCAGCAGCTCCCTTAGGGAATGTGGAATGGGCGTAAGAACCTCCTGTGTGCCAGGCACTGGGATAAGCCCATTTCTCACTCATTTGATCCTCACAACAGCCCTGTGAGGTTGGTAGTCAGCATTATTTTGCAGACAAGGAAACTGAGGCCAAGGGAGCTTAAGCAGCTTGCCCAGGGTTTGGTAGCTGTTTAGTGTCTGATGCTGGATTTGAATCTAGCTCCCCTTGCCTCTGCAGCCAGGTCTTCGAACATGATTATCCTCACCCTGAGGCCATGGATGTCCTTCCTGCTCCAGGGGTCTCTGCCTACTATGGACTCTTTTCACCTTTCTCCAGGTCCATTAAAATACCTCCTGGTGAGCTCCCAGACTCCCAGTTTTCTCTCCCTGCAGCTGCCATGCTGGTATTCTGAAGGTGCTCGCTCCTTGCTGCCTTTATGATAAAAAGATAATGCCTTTTCCTTGGCATTTAAAACCCTCCACACTGGTTCCCTTTTCAGATTATTCCCATCCACACCCTCCACTCTAGCCCCACCCCAGGTCAGTGACTTTGTCCTGCTTGGGATTCTTTGTGTCTCTCAGAATCTGCCCCTCCCCTCCCTTAGTGTTGCTTCTGTCAGGCATAGGACACTCCAGCTGACTTGCTCCCTCTTCCACTTAGCTTGTAAGCACTTCTGGCTCCGTAAGGGTTGTGGAGACTTCCCATTGAACTGACTCAGTAACTAAGTGAGAAGCTGGCCTGGGTGGGAGGACCTTGGTGGTTTTGGTGTCTGGGGATCATTTTTACCTCCTCCTTTCGTCCTGCCAGTCTTCCAGCTAGGTTATGCATGTTTGAACACAGGTGTCTTCCCCTTATGCTTTCTGAGGAGGGCGGGGTTCTGATTTCTTGGCCAGTCAGGGGAACTGTTAGCCACTTGCCCACAGGCTTCAGTCAGGCTGTCTTCACCTGGGCCTTGCAATCATCCCATTTTATAGATGAAGAAACTGAGGGGTAAAAGGTCACAGAACTAGTAAGAGTCAGAGCTCAGACTTGTTCAGTCTGAGAGGTCCCCAAGGTGGGTACAGGTGACACCCTGATAGGCCCTGGGCAAGGAGCCTGTATCAAAGGGGGCAGGAGGAGGTGAAGTTGTCTCTGCCCACCCCCCCCTTCCAGGGCCACTTGCTGCTGCACAGTTCTTGCCGCAGCTGCATCTTGGTGTTTCTCATGCTTTCAGTTTATCACGCGATCTACCTGGAAGAGATGGCAGCCTCAGAAGTGACACGGAAATTGGCATCCGCATTCAGTGTTCCTTTGCACCAGATTAACCAGGTGTACAGACAGGGTCCCACTGGGATTCACATTCTCCTCAATGACCAGGTAAGGCAGCTGGCCTGGCCTGGCGGTGCTAGTGGCTGACCCTCTATTGACCACAGAACCGGTGTGATTCCAAGGCCAGGTCTTACACTAAGGGGAGATTGGTCATCACCCTTTAGTCTGAACTATACACCGTGTCCAACTTCCTCTGTGACCAGCAGCTCTGTGGTGGAGGGGAGAGAGCGTTTGGACGGCCAGGCCCCTTCAATGTGACTGGATCCATGTGGCTACTCTGTCTGTGTCCTTGGGTGAGAGGGTCAGAGCCCAGCGGCTTTTCCATCCACGTGCACCCGAGGGTCCCAAGGGCAGAGGCCCCTGACTGCATTTCTGAGTGGTTTTGGATAGGAGTAGCCTAGATGACAACACATGGCTTCTTCTTGTCAGCAGGACCTTCTCCTTTCTTGTGGTCAGGGCTCATTGTGCTGTCTCACACTTGCTTCATCTTTCTAGGTGGTTCAGAACTTTCAAGATGAGAGTTGTTTCTTATTCGCCACTATAAAAGGTATCTTGTGTGCCTGGGAGAGCGTGTCTGGGTGTTGGGGCACTTCCATCTGTGGGTGTGGCTGGTGCTCTGCACTGTCCTGACACTGTCCCGAGGGAAGCCTTGGTGACTCCTTTCTGGGCCTTTGGGGTCCAGACCTCAGACCTATGGGTGGCAAGAGCTACTGACCAAAATTTTCAGCATTTTTGATGGGTGGCGGGTGGTGCTTGATCTAATTCTTCAGGAGAGGGGGCCAGGTGAACAGAGAGCACTTAAGACAGCCCCAATGTTGAGAGGTAAAGCTGATTCACCCCATTTGGATCTTGTACAGCTCTTCTCTGTGCCCCAACTTTCCCAGTGATGCGGCCAGACGTCTTGAGACTTTCCTCCCACTATCCCACAGTCACAGCCCCTTGGCTTCTCTGTCAGAGTCCCTTCTGTCCTGTATCTGGTGGGGATGAGGGCTGGGGCTGGCAAGTCAGGGTCTTTGCTGCAGGACTGAAAGAGGGAGGGGTCAGACAGGGGCTTGGTATATCCTCCCTTTGCATGTTGCATGTTGAACAGAGCCTTGGGCCACCCTGCAGCCACAGGCAGCCGTCTCCTCTAACTCTGCTTTTCTGTCCCCCAGCGGAAAATGGTGAAGGGTTCCATATCATTTTGAAATGAAACCAGGCATGTGCTGGTTTTGCCTCAGTATGAATTGAAGCTTCACTTCACCTTCTGTGTATGGAGACTGGACCTGAGGGGCCCTGGGATTGGACTTCACCGCTTACAAATGTTTCATATTGAAAACATGAGGTGACCTTTGTGATGCGCTGCCTGAGAGGCGGACTAGCTTCTCACCACTGCCCTCACCATCAGTTCTCCTGGGAGTACGGAGGTAGATGCGGACCTCCCCAGGGCTGTTTGCCCTTGATGGGGCGCGGGAGCCACCTCACTCTCCATGATACTGTGTCTGGTTTGGAAATGAATGTAGCCCTTTCTGTGCCAGTTTATTTGTCCGGTGACTTGGGGAGGCCTGGGGGCAGAGGAGCAGGATGCAGGGACAAGTGAGGTTGAGAACACCACCAGCTTGTGGGTCAGGCCTCCTCTGTGTCTGAGTGTGTGTGCGCATGTGAGGCGTGGGTGGAGATGTGCGACTTGGAAGCCAGCTGCAACCAGACACGTCCCTGGGCCACATAGTCATTGGAGTATGTTGGACGCAGAACCCTTGGAGTGGCTCCCAGTACCCTCAATTCCTTGTTTGAGGGGAAGCTCTGCTCATGTCAGCTTTTTTCCCTGTTTTTGTCTTTTTCCCCCCCCCTTTTTTTTCTTTTCTTTTTAAATGTTGATCTCCTGGCCCAGATGCCAGAGAGGCGTAACACAGAAGAAAACAGAAATGTTCCTGGTGGTAAGAGCTTGGCACTTAGTGTCAGAGGGACTTAAAGGCCACGTGTAGTGTCTACTCCTGCTGTTCAGTCCAGGTGTGCCCAGGTGTGGCGGTCCTTGGCCCTTTGTCTCTGGGGGCATTAGAACAGGGTATGGGCCTTGGCTTTCCCATCAAGTAAAGAAGCCATTTTGGGATCTTCTCCCCCTTTGGGCCAAACTATTCACAAAAGTGAAATCTGGGATCATCTTTCAGCTCCTTTGCCTAGTGTAGTATTATGTGCTGAGGGTACACATGTTGGCTTTTGTCCCATTATAGTTTCAAATCTGGTGTGTGCATGTATGCATGTTTGGACCCATGTGGCTTTTGGGGGGAGAAGGCTAGGTTTATATCTTTCCTCACTGGGACAGGGTCCAAGTTTTAAAAATTCTGTAGTGCTTCTGTGGAGATGCTACAGAAAACTGATCCTCACCAGTGGTAGAATTTCATTTTTCCCCTTTGAAACTTCTCACAATGCCCTTGGGACCCAGAGAGGAGCCTTTTCATGACCAAATATTTCATTCCCTGGTATCAAGGTAGGGGCAAGGGAAGCCAACAGGTCAAGTTCAGTGTCTGAGGGCTTGTTTGCCTGTTGGTGACCCTTGGGGGTCACTATTCAGACCTCAGCACATAGCAACCACTGACATGGACCCTTCGCATGGTTTCTAAATTGACCCTACAGTTTGAGAAGTGGGGAAATTGCCCACTTGAATCTATCAAACCTCAGATTTCACAGAGGAAAATTGTGCATCAGTTTGCCCTGGGCACCTGGAATTAAATGATCACACCAGCAAATTGCTGTTTTAAAGAGTGGGATGTACACATTTTAGTTTAACTGTAATAAATGTTTTCTGAACATTTTGCAAATGTGTTTCTTTTCCCGCCATGTTAATGGTGCCCCTCTGTGCTTCTTAGCCAGACCTCAGAGAGAGCTTCTCTGGCCACTTTTGCCCTTCCTCCTCTACTGTCTCTGCTGGCTGCAGGATATGGGAGCTGAAGACAGACAGGCAGCATTCCCTCCCTCAGACCCCACCAGGGAAGTCACTCCCCACTTTTCCTACATGGGGGTTGTGTCTCTGTTTTTAAGGAGACATGGTAAAAAGTCTTTGAGTACACAGTTGGAGACCCATGAGTCCCGGGGCATTGCTGTTCATTAGACTTTTGCCTCTGCTCATTTTCTGCCTCAGACAGTCAGTGGTTGCCCAGAAGCATCAGAGGCAGTGGGCCTTCCTTCACTCTGTCGTGGCGAGATGAAGTATGCAGTGTCTTTTTGTAAAGGAAGTGTCTGTCCCTGTGTCAGCATTTAAATAACAAGAAAATCTGTGTGTATGTGTGTGAGAGTGAGAGAGAGAGAGAGAGATCATATAAGCTTTGCTCAGAGATGTGTCCTCCCGGAGAGTACAGCAATAAGCCCCCTGAACTCCATGTCTCTGACAGGTCCATGGCAAAGCCACTGGGATAAGGAGCCAAGTAGTTTTGTTGGTCATGAAGTGGAGGCTGCTATGAGTGGTATTGATGACCATGCAGCCTGTTCCCTGGATGGGGAGAGATGGTCTCTTTTGCCTTATAGCATGAGTGCATATGTCAGGGTTTGTATGCTTTTTAAATAAACTTGGAAAAAAAATGGTCCCATTCTGTGTTCTCTGAACTATTTTTTACTGTCTACTAAATGAGTGGATTAGAAAATCTTGCCTCCCAATTCTTTCTAGCCAGCTTGTTTTCTTGAGTGTGCCCCAGAGCTGGTCATTTGTGCACATTATGAAAACGAATTCAACTCAGTCTTCTCTGCAGCTAGTTAGGATGAGCTTGTGACGGGGTGAGAAAGCAAGGACTGTTTGGGCTTGTTTTCGAAACTCAGAGATGGTCATATTCCCAGGCAACAGGGAAGGAGCCAGAAAACAAACATTGAAGAGGATGGTGGAGGTGAGGTGATTTGCTGGAGAAGACAGGGAGGAAGGACTCACCTTGCTTGGTGAGGAGAAGGTCTAATTATCCGAGCCCAGTGCAAAGGAAGAGTGGTGGTGGTGGGAAGGAAAAGGGGCTCTTTGTTTTCTAGGAGATGAGATGCTCAGCCAGAAAGGCGGGGAAAGGGATGCCTGTGGGAGGTATAGGAGGAGAGGTCACTGATTACCTTTGGAGAATGGGCCAAGTGCTGAGGACACAGGAAAAAAATCCAAAGACAACCCCTGCTCTTAACAGGAGAAACAACGGAGGAACAGGGTAGACCAAGTCTGTATAATGACAGTGCTATTTTAAATTGATTGTTCAGAGATATGCAGGTCAAAGTACTAAAATATTTTATCAAGAAAAATGGAAATTCACATAAAGGAACAAGGGAGCAAGACTGGAGAGTTGTGAAAAAAGTGAATAATAGCCAACATTTCTATAGCATTTGCAGTGTTCCAGATATTATGCTAAGTACTTTATAAATGACCTCATTTGAACCTCAAAACAGCTGGAAGGAAGGTGCTGTTATTATTCTCATTTTACAGGTGAGGAAACTGAGGCACGCAGAGGCAAAGCTATTTTCCCAGGGTCACACAGTTATTAATGGGTCTGAGGCTGGATTTAAAGGTAAGTCTTACTCCAGATTGGATGCCTATATGCCGCACCACCTCACTGGTCTGTGCATACCAGATGGCAAGCTACTACTGCTTGCCTCTACAACCAGTTGTGATTAAGTCAGTTTGGTAGCAAAGAAGAGAGAGGTTGATACATGAAACAAATTAGCTCCACAACGAACAGTGTTTGTGGACTTGAAGATCCCAGATCCTAGAAGGACTCACTGATTCACTGTTCAACAAAAATGGAGGATTGGGCAGCAGGACTGCTGAATGGAACGTTTAAGTTGCAACATTACCAAAACAGAGAAGGTCACGTCATCCAGAAATTGAAAGAGGAAGAACCTTTTTTTTCAGGTCTACAGGTAGTATAGTTCATGACGAGGTGAGAGAAGGGATCACAAGATAAAATAGATGGTTTTGATTCCATAAAATTAGTTTTTGCACAAACATTTAACACAAAATAAGGGAATGGACAAGTGGAGAAAAGATTCTTTGCAGCATCTTTCTGAACAAGGTGTCATATTCACAGTATGCAAGTGATTCACATTTATCAAACTAACACCAGGGATTAGTTGGTTTGTTGGCTCTTCTTTGTTCTCAGAACCAAAATCATATCAATATGTTAGAGTTGTTATAATGCATGTGACTGCGGCTGATGAGACTCGGAATGCTCTACCATGGGTCAGGCACTAATAGTCCATGTGAACATTTGTGGTGGATTCTCTACATTTGCGCATCTTGTGTTTCTTTTGAGCTACTAGAGTTCTTTGCTTATAGAGCAGTTTTCTCTGATATGGGCATGCTATACTGGGCAATCCTGTGCCAGTGTCTCATGTCACACAGTCAGTTCCAAAGTTATTAAAAGAGACAGTTTCCTTGGGTGAGCTCTCTGTAAAGTAGGTTTTTTGGCAACCATACATTTGGCATTTGAACGTGGCCAGCCGTTAGGAGTTGTGGTCTCTTCAGTAGAGTTTGAATGCTTGGTGACTTAGCTTGAGAAAAGATCTCAGTGTTTGCTACCTTATCCTGCCAGGCGATCTTCAGAATCTTCCTAAGACAATTCAGATGGAAGTGATTTAGTTTCCTCGCACGGTACTGATAGACTGTCCAGGTGTGGTTGGTTGGTTGTTGGCTTTCATCTTCAAAGAGGACCAAAGTGACATCACCGTTGTAAAGTGAAAATTTCAGTGTGTCCATCTGTGGCTGATCAGACCAATACGAGCTCAGAATGCTCTACCAGAGGTTGGGCACAGATAGTCCATATGAATATTTGCGCACCCTGCGTTTACTTTGTGCCGCCTCAATTCTGCTTTGCCCAAAGAGCACAGAACCTTTACTTATGTGGGCACACCATGCTGAGCAGTCCTGTTCCAGTGCCTTCCATGTTGCACAGTCAAATCCAAAGTTCTTGAGAGAGACCTTGAGAGTGTCCTTGTGTCATTTCTTCTGGCCACTATGTGATCACCTGCCCCATGCAGGTTCTCCATAAAATAATCTTTTTGGCAAGTGTACATTTTGCATTCGAACAATGTGGCCAGCCCATCGGAGTTGCGCTCTCTGAAGCATAGTTTGAATACTTGGCAGTTCAGCTCAAGCAAGGACTTCAGTGTCTGGTACCTTATCCTGCCAGGTGATCCTCAGAATCTTCCTAAGACAGTTCAAATGGAAGTGATTCAGTTTCCTGGCATGGCGCCAGTAGACTGTCCATGTTTCTCAAGCATGTAACAATGAGGTCAGCACAACAGCTCTGTAGACCTTCAGTTTGGTAGTCACTCTAATACCTCTTCTCTCCCAAACCTTTTTTCGGAGCCTCTCAAACACTGAGCTAGCTCTGGCAATGTGTGCATCAACCTCATTGTCAATGTGTACATCCCTGGAAAGTACACTACCAAGGTAAGTGAACTTATCCATAGCATTCAAAACTTCTCCATTTGTTGTAACTGATGGTTCCACATATGGATGGTGTGGTGGTGGCTGATGGAGCGCCTGTGGGTTTTGTTTTGGTTTTTTTTGGTGTTAATTATTAGGCCAAAATTAGCACAGGAAGCAGAGAATTGATCCATACTTTGTTGCATCTCAGCTTCAGAGGCTGCATTGAGTGCACAATCCTCTGCAAACAGAAAATCATGCACCAACACTCCCTCCACTTTGGTCTTGGCTTGTAACCTTTTCAAATTGAAGAACTTACCATCAGTGTGGTAGTTGACCTTGATGCCATGTTCATCCTTATTGAAAGCATTTGTCAACATGGCTGAAAACATCATGCTAAAAAGCATGAGAGCAAGCACACAACCCTGTTTCACTCCATGGGTGACTGGGAAGCATGAGAGCATTGTCCATTATCCAGAACCCGGGCAAACATGCCAACGTGAAATGGATGTACAGTACTGATGAACTTCTCTGGGCAACCAAATTTTGACATAATTTTCCATAAGCCCTCACGACTAACAGTGTCAAAGGCCTTGGTCAGGTCTGCAAACATTGTGTACAGACCTCTGTTCTGCTCCTGGCATTTCTCCTGGAGTTGTCGGGCAACAAACACCATGTTGACTGTTCCTCATCCCTTTCTGAAGCCACTTACACTCTCAGGTAGATGACCATCCTCCAGGTGAGGGATCAACCTATTAAGGAGGACTCTAGCAAGAATTTTGCCAGCATTGCCTAAGAGACAGACCCCCCCTGTGATTGTCACAGGATGATCTATTCCCCTTACCCTTATAGAGATGGACAGTGGAGGCATCCTTGAACTCCTGAGGGATAACTTCTTTGGGCCATGTAACCTGCAATATTTCAGTCAGCTTTTGTATGAGCAATGGTCCCCCTACCTTGTAAATCTCAGCTGGAATAGAATCAGCACCAGGTGCTTTGCCACATAAAAGGAGCCTAATGGCCCTCAAAACCTCTTCAGTTGGAAGTTCAGCTAAGGAGGGATTGACTTCAACCTGAGGTAAATGGTCAGTGGCCTCAGCATTGATTGATGATGGTCTGTTGAGAACACTATGGAAGTGTTCAGCCCATCTCTCTAGGATCATGTCCTTATCACTCATCAATGTGGCTCCATCAGCACTGAGTAGTTGTGAAGCACCATAGGTTTTTGATCCATAAATAGCTTTCAGGGAATCCTAAAAGTGCTTTGGATCGTTACTCCCAGCATAAAACTGAATTTCATCTGCCTTCTTACTGAGCCAGGAATCCTGCATCTCTCTAAGCTTTGCTTGTTTTTCTTTTGATGGAATTAAATGCTGCCTCCTTAGAGGTGGATGAACTCTCCTGCTGGTAAATCCTATAGAGTTCTTGTTTTTCATTTAGCAGCTTCTGAATTTCCCCATTATTTTCATCAAACCAGTCTTGGTGTTTGCAAATGTTCTGACCCAGATGAGCAAATGCAGTGCTGTGCACCAAATCTCTGAAAGCTGCCGACTCCTTTTCTGCTACACTGTTACCAACTGTGTGTTGGCTCAACTTTCCCTCCAAGTTAGCAACAAATTGTTCACGCTCAGAGAAGAGCTCTAATTTGTTGACATTAATTCTTCTGGTAGTCATTTTGCCTTGGGGGAGGCACTTTTGATGAATGCGAAAATTTAGCTTAGAAAGGATAAGTCTGATCAGTCCAGCACTCTACACCACACGTTGCCTTTGTCACTCTCATATCTTGTCTGGCTCTTCTTACAATCACATACAGCATAGGCATATAGCACAGTCAGTGGCTCTTTAGACCTTCAGTTTGGAAGTTAGTCTAACATCTCTCCCACACTTTCCTTTGGAACTTTCCAAACACTGAACTAGCTCTGGCAATGTGTGCGTTTACCTCTATCAATGTGTTCATCCCTGGAAAGTATATTGCCAAGGTAAGTGAACTTATCTACAACATTCAATATTTCTCCATTTGCTCTAACGGATGGTTATGTATGGCTGGTGGAGCACTTGTGTTTTCTTGGTGTTAATTGTTAGGCCAGAATTAGCATAAGCAGCAGAGAATTGACTCATATTTTGTTCCATCTCACCTTGAGAGACTGCATTGAGTGCATAATTATCCACAAACAAAAAACCATCACCACCACTCCCTTCACTCTGGTCTTGGCTTGTAGCCTTTTCAAATTGAAAAATTTACCATCAGTGTAATAGCTAACCTTGCGGCTGTGTGTATCCTCACTGAAGACATCTGACAACATGGCTGAAGACATTCTAAAAAGCATGAGAGCCAGCACACAGCCTTGTTTCACTCTATTGGTGACTGGGAAAGCGTGAGAACCTTGTCCATTATGTAGAACGTGCTGTCATAAAGTAATTGTACAGTGCTGATGAACTTCTCCAGGCAACCACATTTTGGTGTAATTTTCCTTAAGTTGTTATGTTTGACTATCAAAGACCTGGTCAGGAATACAAACATTGTGTACAGACCTTTGTTCTGCTCCTGGAGTTGTTTGGCAGCAAACACCATATTGACCATTCCTCGGCTCTTTTCTGAAGTCACACTGGCTCTCAGGTAGATGACCATCTTCTAGGTGAAGGTTCTGCCTCTTAAGGAGGACTCTGGCAAAAATCTTGCCAGCAATGACTAAGAGGGAGACACTCCCCCCACCCCACCCCGTGATTGTCACAGAACAATCAGTTTCCCTTTATCTTTGTAGAGATGGACAGTGGAGGCATCCTTGTACTCCTGGGGGTAACCTCCTCTTGCCGTATAACCTGGAAAATTTCAATCAACTTTTGTATGAGCAATGGTCCCCCTACTTTGTAAATCTCAGCTGGAGTAGAATCAGCATCAGGTGCTTTGCCACACAAAAGGAGCCTAATGGTGTTCAAAACATCTTCAGCTGGAACTTCAGCTAGGGAGAGATTGTCTTCAATCTGAGGTAAAGTCAGTGGTTTTAGCATTGATTGATGATGGTCTATTGAGAAGTAGAGTCCGTCTCTAGGATCATGTCCTTGTCACTAATCAAGGTGGCTCCAACAGCACTGAGATGCACCATAGGTCTTTGGCCCATAGTCTTCAGGACATCATAAAAACACTTTGGATCATTACTATCAGGATAAAACTGAATTTCAACTGACTTCTTACTGAGTCAAGAATACTGCATCTCTGTAAGCTTCACTTGTACTTTACTTTTGATGGAATTAAATGCTGCTTTCTTAGAGACAGATGTTCTGTCCTGCTGGTAAACCCTGTGGAGTTCTCATTTTTCGTTTAGCAGCTTCTGAATTTCCCCTGTCATTTTCATCAAACCAGTCTTGATGTTTGCAAGCGTTCTAGCCCAGATGAGCAACTGCAGTGCTGTACACCAAATCTCTGAAAACCACCTATTTCCTTTTCCACTCCACTGTTACCAACTGTGTGTTGACTCCAAGCTAGCAACAAACTATTCCCGCTCAGAGAAATGCTGTAGTCTGTAAACATTAATTCTGGTAGTCATTTTGCCGCTTTTGTTGAATGACAATATTTAGCTTGGAGAGGATAAGTCTGTGATCAGTCCAGCGCTCTGCGCCACACAGTGCCTTTGTCACTCTCACATCTTGTCTGTCTCTTCTTAGAATCACATGGTCCGTTAAATGCCAGTGTTTGCTGTGAGAATGCATCTATGACATCTTATTGTGTTTAGGTAAATGGAAGACATTGTTGGTGATGAGACGAGATGAGATGCACAAGTCTTCAGTAGTAAGTGACTGTTGCTCTTGTTTCTGGCTCCATTTTTCCCAAGAACTGCCTGCCAAGTCTGGTAGTCTGAGCCTACTCTAGCATTTAAATTACCCAGAATTATAAGCTTGTCCTCTTTTGTCCCATTGATGATGAAGGTCTCTAGGTCTTCATGAAATTTTTCTTTGACCTCATCAGGGTTCATCATGGTGGAAGTATAGGCAGTTATGATGATGGTGTGGTGCTTTCCTGCAAGTGGCAATTATATTGTCATGAGCCTGTCATTCACTCCTTTTGGGAGACATACCAGCTTGTTGATGAGATTAGTTTTGATTACAAAACCTATGCTAGCTTCACGGGGCGTCTCTTCACTGCAGTTACTCCAGAAAACCACATATCCAGCTCTAACCTCAGTAATCTGGCCTTCATTTGCCAGCCTTGTTTCACTCAAGGCTGCTGTTTAGATGCGATACTTGCCAGGCTGTCTCAGCAAAAGCTGTTCATCCTTCAGGTCTATCGATTTTATGTTGTCTATGAGTGTGCACACATTCCATATGCCCTGATGGTGAGTGGAATCGTTTTTACAGAGGTTTTTGTACATTTTTTTGTTTTCACTGCAGGGTGGGATCCCTGACTGCTGTGGTAATCAGACCATGGTTGAGTATGCATACTGTTTTAGGGCACGTTTTCTAGTCCCTTCCACACACCAGGTGGTATGCAGTGTGGTCCTTAAAAAGCCACTTGGAAACACAGAAGATTGTCAAATCCCACTGCTGCTTCCAGTGAGAGGACAACCCTATGGCCCAGACTGCCTGTGTGCAGGATTGTGACTACAGCTCCCAGTATATCCTCACCTGCTGCTTCATCACTTGCCTCTCACCACAGGACTTTGAGGTCAGTTTAAGAAAATGGTAAAAAAAAGATTAGGGTGATGTCTTTTGATTCGTGTGGAAATTGGATTTAAGTAAGACAGAGTTGCACAGCAATATCAGCTTCTCTCTTCCAATGTCATTAAAGTCCAGTGGCAGGACAGAGTCAAGATGACTAGTGATAGCTTGAGATGCAGTGGATGACCTTAGCGTCTCCCATGTCTAACCAAGCTCTAAGCACTTCACAGTGTCTGCTTCAGCCACCATCATGACATTTGGAACAAATTCCTCTCATCCGCCCATTCCTCCTGGGGAAGTCTTCATACAATTGGAGTAGATACCTCCCTAACACACCAATGAGTGTGAGACCCGTGTGTGACCCTCAGCCTGGTTTAGCCCATTTGCCAAAACAATGTGTGTGGCCGCTGCATGTGCTACAGCTTCTTGGAGCCGCAGGTGAGAATTAGGTGGATATCAAAGGTGGAAAGCAGCCCTGAAAAGGGCTCAGCAGCCTTCCTATCATAGGTAGTAGTCTTCCTGGAGCACACTATATACTCCAAGACCTACTGAAGGAGACAAGACCAGGGATAAATGGTCAGAGGATGTGGAGAGAAAGTATTCAAAGAAGAAATCTAAGCTCTCGATAGTCATGTGAAAAAAGGGGCTCAGTCACTAATAATTGGAGAAATGGTCATTGAAGTGGTGAGTCCACTATGTGCCAGAAAAGGGACTTGAAGGCAGTCCTTCCCAACACCCAGGATATCTGCTAAAGGATAAAAGCTCCCTCGACTTGTTGGGGAATCCGTGATCACGAAGGAGGTGAGGTATTCCCTCAGTTAGAAAGTAGGAGAAACTAGTTTTGGTTTCAAGCTATCCCTGGGAGGTCTTGTCTGCTCACGCAGCCCCTTCCTTTTCCCACTCCTACTCCCACTGCCAGGTTGGATCCCTGGGGTGCTGGCTGCATTTCTCCTCTGGTTCTAGGAGTAATCACAAAGGCTTGGGATGCCCTGATACAATTGGCTGGAGCCCCCATTCTGGTGTGTTCGCTCCCTCTGTACCAATCTCACTATCATGTATTGGCAATCATCATCCATTCCCTTTTTTTTTTCTTTTACAAAGAGATATTTACTAAGGAGATGATATAGAGAGGCATGTCACTCCTGGGGGGAGCATGAGCACCTTTACCATCAGTATCCCTGACCACTCTGAGTGAATGCCACAGTGCACATCGCCCCACCCGAGGCAGAATACAGGATCTTGTCCAGGTCTGGTCCCTGCTGAGTCAGATCCTCTCTCAGGTAGTTCCTGCTCAGTCAGCTCCGCATCCTCATTTACCAGAGGTGGCAAACAGGGAGACACATGGTCAATGTGGAAATTGTAATCGTGACTTTTCTTTTTTGGAGAGAGGTGTGGAGATAAAAATGGATTTTTGCTAATTAGAAACAAAATTTTAAATGAAGCCTACAGAAATGTGTGTGGTGTGCTTGTGGCTTTGGGTCAGCCACAGAAGACTGGTAGTGCTCTCCACCCAGAGGCTAACAGCAGTGTTTGCCTCACCCCCCAGGAAAGAGACACCCACTGAGCCAGTCAGGGTCTTCCTTAGGCACCCTGAGTCCCAGCTCAGCAGCAAACCAAAAGGCTTTTGTTTACTGGAGCTCAGTGTATGATCTTCCTCCTTTAAAACAGGAACTCCTGGAAGGCAGGTCTTTTTGCCCACTGCCTGGCATGGGGCACGTGGTTAGGTAGCTTTTCACTGATGGTGTTCTGTGTGTGTGTGTGTGTTTGCAAGATCCTGCAAGACCCCATCAGCCTTAGTCCTTTTACCTCATCACTACCCTGTGCCCCTCTGATCTGGAGGGTAGAACCATGAACTCCCAAACCTCCATTCATGAAGGAGGCTCAGGCTAGCCCTTTCTTCATTTCCCACTGACTCCTTTGGATTCTGTTCCCCACCCCCCCACATCAGGCACCTTCTCCCTGCTCCGTCTTCCCCCGTCAGACTGGAAACTCCCTGAGGACAATGTCTAGCTTTCTTTTTGTATTTCTTTTCATGTTCCCAGCACAGCTCCTGGCACATAGGGTGCACCTGATCAATGTTTCTTGAGGAATTGTGTTATTGAAACTCTTTCCCCCATTTTCTCAAAAGCTATCAAGCTCCAATGTCTAAAACCTTAATATTCCATCTGGTTCTTAAAGCTACAGTACCAGTAACTCCACCCTCTGTCTGGACTTTGTGAGACAGATGTTACACACCATTTCCCTGAACTTCAAGTCTTGGTAATGTGTCAAAAGAAGAAATGAGGTTTGTCTAGTATGACTTGCTCTTAGTGAGCACTGTTTGGCTTTCTAAATGTTTACTAACCATTCCTTTAATCATTAATTCTAGAATTTGGCAGGAGTCAAATTCTCTGTGACCATGTGAGTCTACTATGAAAACTGGAAAGAGCCTTGAGATTTCCCTCTCTGAGCTGAATCCTGAGAGATTCAGTTTTCCATGGTTTTCAAAGGTTTCTATTCACTGGGCACTGCAATCACACCAATCAACAGATTTTATGGGCCAGCATCTCTCACCCGGTGTGTGGAGCACCTGATAAGGTAGTTCAGTGACCCTGGCCACTCTTTCCACATCGATCTCTGAACCCTACCTGCCATTTCTGGCCTGCCCTTCGAATCATGGTCACACTCCTTGGAAGAGAAAGCAGGAACAAAGCAAGTGTGTCATTTCACCTTCCGTGTCATTTTCCCGTTCACCCTGAGCCGCCAGCGGAGCATGCCCCGCATGTTAAAAAGTCCATATGCTCGTCTCAGCATGTCTCAAATGTGAGTTTGTCCGAGGCCCTTGATGACCTGGCCTCACTTCCATCTTCTCTCAGTTGGTTAGTAAGCTCCCTATGCAGCCACATCAGTCTCTTTCTAGAACTACCCTTTTCTACCTCGTTAGAATTATGTCTATGTATCTTTATGTGTATTGCGTATGTCGTGTATTTTTAGAATGTATTCCTGAAAGCTACCTACCCCATTTGTGACAACTTCCCTTGTAAAATCTTAAGCCTTGGCACTCTATATTTCCTTTGTATCTAGAAAAGTCAGCTTTGAACACATCTCTCCCATTATCCAGGGTAATGTCCCACTGTGCCCACCTGTCCTTTCCTCTACCATTAATTCTGAGATGAACCAGTCACTTCCTGCCAAGGGTCCCCTCTTTTCTGTTCCAGTGCCCTGGCTCTCCTTGTCAGTGACAATCCCAGTTTTCCTTCAGCTTCCACTCCGGCCCGCATTCCCATCTCTTCCATACCAGAAGCTTTTACTGCACCCTGGGAACCATGGTAGGCTCTGATAGCTGAGGTTTCTTTACATCACTGTTCTCAAGCCTCCCCTTTGCTTCTTGGCCTCCAGTTCCAGACTGAGGTGCTGTGTGCAGTCACACTCTCCTTCCCCTTCCTGGATTCCATTTATGTGTCTTCTCCCATGCTGAACCCATATCCCACAGCCCCCCAGACTCTGGATTAAAATGTCATGAGAAAATGTCTAACAAAATAAAGAAAACTACAGTTCAACAGAAATCATGTTAATTAGTGGTCTGCTAAGTCAGTTTGTGGCCTATAGAATTATTTTGATTGGAGTTTGTCACCCCTGTCCTAGAGGAGAGAAACTGCCTTGCTTACTTGTATTTGCATCCTAAGTGCTTGGCACATGGTAGGCCCATCTACCTATCTATCCATCCATCATCTGTCTTCCAAAGAGTGATCTTATCAGTAAGGTAAGCCATGGATGCTCTGGCTGTCCTGCTTTTGGCAGAGAGAAACTCTACCCATAAGACCTGGGAACTAAAGTCCCTGGTTTCAAATCCTGCCTGTGCCTGCTATGGTTCTGTTTCCTAATCTATAAAAGAAGACGGTTGGTCTCTGACACTCTGGTTGGATAATAGATGTGTCCTGTCACCCAGATTGGTGGTGTTCTCTGAACTCCTCATCTCTTTCCTCCTTCTGTCTATGTGGTCTATAGTCTACTCCCATGACAATGTTACTTCTGCTTCTCCTTTCATGAATCCGAGATTTCTTCTCATGAGTATGAAGCAGCATGGGGGAGATGATGTGGCACTCAGGGCTGTTCAGGAACTCCTATTTGCCCCCTCACCCTTCTCCTGATTCAATTTTTTCAGAGATTTTCCAGTAAAAATGCTCTTTCTCCACTCTGGGAAGAGGCATCAAAGACATGTCATTCCTATTTTTCTTTTTTTAGCTCTGAGCCCCCACCTAGAGACAGAATCCCATCAGTGTTAACTCTGCCTTGATCTCTTGGCTGGGTCTATTTCCCTGTTAGGTGCCCCCTTCTTACTACGTTCCTAATAAGGACACCATTGGTGTGATGTCAATAAAGACAAATCAAACTTTAAAACAACACAACAGAACTTCCCTATGTCCAGAAGAAAAGGCTTCTGGCTCCCATGAAGGAATTCAAAGAAAGGAAGGAGAAGCAGGTTTCCCTTGGGATGTGTCTTCATTGCAAAGTCCTGAGGCCAGATCAGATGTACCAGCCTGACCCTCCAGCCCTTACCAGCATTCCCTATTTCTGGCCAGAAGCTGTGATTTCTAAATTTTAAACAGAGGTCTACAAATGCAAATTCCATTATTAGAAACTTTCTTGACTTCCCCAACTTCCATTCTCTTTAGAAAACATGACTTTTAATTGACCAGGGTGATGAAAACATTGGCTGTGCCCTTGGACATCGGTCTTGGTTTTTTCCACAAGCCTTAGTAATTGCTGGCTATGTTTTCTTGGTTCTCCATGTGAATCGTTGGAAGTAATGAGTGGAGGGCAGAGAAAGAGAGAGTTGTCACTCCAATATTCTCTCAGACAACAGGAGCAGCTTTTGGGGAGTGGAGAGAGAAAGGAAGGAGAAAGAAGAATGTGTGGGGAGGGTAAATGAAGTGGACTTCTAGGAAGGAGGAAGGCTTGACACTAGACCAGGAAGGAGTAAGGGGCTCTCACCCCCCTTGTGTTGGGGCTTGGGGTCCAGGAGCCAGTTCAAGAGGTACTATCCATCTACCTCAGAGTTCCTACCCTAGAAGGACTGCAGATTAAAGCTTTCCTGCCATACAGGATGGTATCTGCAACCTTGGGACAATGAAGTTTCTCCTTCCCACCTAACAGTGATGGTTCCCTGCCCACCATGCTAAAACTCTCAAGTATCTCAAACCAGGAAGAGATTAGCTGTCCACTCCCCTGGCATTTCCAGGCATGGATTACTCAGCACAACTGAGCATCAAAGCAAGGGGAGTGACAGGCATGGTAGCTGTGCCTCCCCCCAGCATAGATGGATGTCTGAGGGGGACAGATGAGTCTGGTCTGTTCCAGGAAGTCCTGTTCAGGAGGATAGAGACATGGGTGTTAAAGTCTAGGGGTGGGGCATATGGCCTCCAGGATCAAGGCCCCAAATACCCCAAAACTGTTTGCACTGGGTCTTCTCCCAATGCCATGGCTGGGATGTACCCCTTGCAAGAAATGATTTCCTGGGGCAGGGGATGGCTGTGGGCTGTGGCTGCTTTTTGTGACTGAACCTTGGCTCCCAGTTACTCTGGACAGCCTTGCTGCTCTTGCCCAGGGACGTGCTGGATAACTTCGTAAATTGTGCCGTGCACCTCCTGCCTGGGGCCCCACTCAGAGTCACACATGGGCCTGCTGGAAATCTAGAAGATAGACCAATAGAGGAAGCATTTATTAATCCCTTAGAATGGGTCAGGCTCAGGCATCATCACACACAGGTAAAGGGCAGATAAGCAGTGGCCCAGCAGGCCATGACCATGCCCAGGGTCTTATTGTGCCAGACACCATTAGGGGCTGCTTGCTAGTCTGGGCTGGCTGCTATGCTCCTGATTATGGCACCTGGGAGCTTTCTGGGGGACATGCCCCCTCAGGGTCTGGGGAAGTCAGCCTTGGCCTGACTCATACTTGGGAGCCTTGTATCCAGGCTGCCCTCAAAGGTGTCGAACACCTGTGCCCGAGCCCAGCTGCAGCTTCTGTTCATTTCCAGGGAGGAGTAAAGGCAGGTAGAATTCCACCCTCCTCCCCACTTTCCTCTGCCCTTCTGATCCCCCCCCCCATATGTACACACACACACACACACACACACACGCATGCACGCACCCTGGGAGCAGTGGAAGGTTCTGGAAAGGCAACAAATTCATAGATCCCAAAGTCAGCCAGGGCATCTTCATGGCCTGAAAGAGATAATGCATCAAGCACTGACTAAGCACCTACTGTGTGCAGGATGCTCCTGCCCTCAATCAGCTTCCATTCTACTGGGGAAGGACCAAGGTGAATGATTGGGGGAAGTGTGAAAATGAGAGCACTCACTATGGCAGATCAGGGAGTCAATGATTAAATGCCTCCTGTGTACCTGGTGCAACCCCTGCCTCTCGATAGGAGGCAGTGGGGAACAGTGGTCAGTGTACTGGACTTAGAATCAGGACCTGGGTTCAAATTCTACCTTTGACACTGACCAACTGCATGACCATCAGTAGCTTCTTTATCTATAAAATGTAGACAGACTCATTGTGAAGATCAGCTGAGGTAATGTATGCCACATACTGTAGAAATGCAAGTTCTCCTCTCCCTTACTCAGGGATACAACCTGCACATCTGTAAAGTCATATAAATGCAAGGTGAATTCTAGGCCAGGGCATTAGCAGCAGGAGAGGGCAAGGGAGGAGTGTGAGCCCTCCAGGTGTGGGGGATGGCAAGTGCAAAAACCCAGCAGTGGGAGATGGCACCTAGTAGGTGAGGAACAGCGAGTCACATGTATAGAAGAGTGATGAGGAATAAAGTGGAAAGGGTAGATTGGGGCCTGTGAACAGGTGATGGTGGCCTGAATGAGGATGGAAAGACTTTAAGCAGCAAATGGCATCTGTGGCTTTGACAGAAAATGAGGACTCTACAAGGCAGAGGTGAGGAGGGCATGCATTCCATGGTTGGTACACAGCATGTGCAAAGGTGTGGAAGTGGGAGTTCAGGGACCAAGACATTTTGACTGGGACCTCGAGTGATTGAAAGAAAATCATGGGAAAATCTGGAAGAAGACAGTGGAGAGCTTCAAAAAGCATACTAAGGTGTTTGTGTTTTATCCTAAAGGGTACGGGAGCTGCTGAAGCTTTCTTGGGAGGGGTACAGTATCAGAACTAAGAAAGGAGAGGAGAGATTGGAGGTGAGAAGGCCATGAGTCCAGAGGAGAGGAGATGGTAGTCACTCCACAAGCTTTGGCCATGAATGGGGGAAAGAGTGGAGGAAGGCTGTGAAAGGATGACTTTGAGCTTTGGACAAGGGGCAGCAGGTCTGAGATGCAAATGAAATCCTCAGGAACTGTCCAGAAGGCAAGTGCTGATGGAGCTGGTGAGAGGTAAGGGCTGGCTATTCATATTACTTGGGACTCCTTTGTGTAATGGTCATAGCTTATGAGGTCACTAAGACTCTCCCAGGGCAGATTGCTGGGGAGATGAGCATGACTCCGTAATGGAGACTGAGCAGCACGGTCATACAGGTAAGAGGAGAATCAGGACAGAACAGGGGGCAGAGGTGGTCAGAAGCCATGGGAGGAGAGACACAAATGGAATGCAGGCCATGGGATCCCATTTAATAGGTTGGGAGAGTCCAGAGGTGGAGGCCAAAGCTCTGCTGGAAGAGGCAGCCAGGGGCCTTTGGGAGGTCAGTGAAAGAGTGGTCCAGAGAGGAAAAGATCTCCTGAGGGTGTCAGGGGTTATGTCAGGAAGGCGGAGGCCTGGGCAGGTAACAGCAGGTGAAGAAACCTCCTGGAAGGAAGAGGAAGGGAAGGACCTGCCAAGAAGGATAGAATGAGTCTAAGCTGGGGATTGCAGAGGGAAGAGCAGGATGAGCTGTGGCCACAGCAGCAGAGAATCATCAGTTAGGGAGAAGGGGAAAGGCTGTTTGCCATGAGGAGAGTCCAGTGGAGATGAAACGATGCATTTGTAGTAAGTTGTGAGTCCAAGGCTGGAGGAAGAAGATGGAGTAACTCAGGGCTGGTGTTTGGCAAGATAAGCTCAGGGACAGGATGAGGGGGAGAGAATGGAGGATGGTGGGTTTGGGTTGGGCAAACTTAGGGTCCTGCCTGGGGGGAGGGGAGCTGGGCCAGAGCAGGGCAAAGGGCTGGGGTTGAGGTGAGGAGCATTAAGGTAGAGGGAGAGATGAAAGGAGAAAAGAGGAAAAGTTCAGAGTCCCTAATGGGAACAGCCATGGTGAGGGTGGCACTGAAGTTCTGACCATCCCTGTGGGTGCCTGGGGTGCAGTGGAGACAAGTCTTGGAACACTGAGAAACTATGGAGTCACCCTTGAGGAGGCACTATTAGTATGCAAGTAGAGACTGAGGGGAGTGAGGACCCAGGCAGGGAGAGTGCCCCAGCAGGGCTTCTGGGACAAATGATGCAGATGGAAGGAGCAAGGGGGAGGGACCCAGGGCTCTCCTCCTCCTCGCTCCTCTGTGTACACATCAGCCAACTCACTCCAGCAGACTAGCTTCCTGAAGGGAGGGGCTGCCTCATTTTTGTCTTTGTACGTCTTGCACACAGTAGGCACTTGATAAATATCAGTCTAATTGGATTGAACTGACTCTGAACATGCCCCCACTTGTTACTGCGCCCTGGGTGAGAAATCCTATGAGACAGGGCGCTGTCCCTCCGCGGGCATCTGCTCACCTGCACACGGGTGCAGCTCAGATGCAAAGAGCCCTCAGAGAGGCTGGGGGCGGAGATGCTTCATGACCCGACACCTCCCACCTCCCATGACTCCTCTTTCCAAGTAGAGACCACCAATACCCGTCAGCCTGACCCTCCTAGAAGACTCAGGAAGCCTCCATCCCCTCCCGAGGCCTGAGTCACAGACAGAGATAGTGCCAGGGAATGGCACAGAGCCTTCTCAAGGGCTGACTGCAGAGGGCAGCTGCCAGCAAGCCCTTTTGCCCTTTCCTCTGAGCCTGGGGCATTTGCTGCAGCCTGTGGGGCCAGAGAATCCTGCAATGGCCCAAGGGAGGCAGCCCCTGGGGCCTGGAACAACTCCAACCATCTGGAGCAGCTGGTGTGGCTGGTCACCTGAAAATGTTTGCGCTTTCCCGTATTCGAATTCTGACCTGAGGAAAAGAAATAGACACGTGTGGGATTTAGTGTCATGGGAAATATTCCCAAGGCACACTTCTGGCCCAAGACACCGTGACCAGGTCCTTACCTGCGTGCGTGCTTCTGGCAGATGACTGCAGCCGGAGCACAGAGACAGAGAGAGACACACAGAGAGAGCTCAGTGAGTCACATTGGCTGCGAGGAGCAAAGGCAGGAAAGTCTTCAAAACAAATGGGACCTACTTTGGCAGGGTCGGCATTTCTTCCACAGGAAAAAGCTGCTCATGGCTGTGATCAGGAACACGGAGATGCCCGTGATGACGGCCAGGGATGACTTCCCTCTGCCGGTGACCTTCTCTAGTCCTGGGGAAAGAGTGGACCTCAGAGGGTCTCTGAGCCCAGGGGCACATTTAGGACAGAGTGAAGGAGCTGTCCCCACTGCTGAGGACTTGGGATGGAGGAGGCGCTCTACCCAACACACTGCCACAAGAGCTTTGGTGTTAGAGTCTCATAACCCTAACCCTGACCCTAACCACTTACCTGCTTATCATTCTGGGTGTCCAAGAGATAATACCAATGGACATGCACTCTCATTGGACAGACAATGGGCCGCCTTCATCCAATTGGTTTTTCTCATGAACATGTTTAGGCCAACCTACTTCGAATGAGGGGACAAGTTTAAGCGTCTGCAGTGTTGCAGGCCTCAACACAAGCAGGACAAGTTAATCAGCTGCCCGAAGCATCTGGAAGCCAGCAGAGGGCTCCACCTGTTGGTGTCCTGGAGGCCTTCAGCAGTCAGTCTGGTGTAGCCTATGGCCCCCTTCTCAGAGTCACATTTTTAAGTGACTGAGTGGAGCACCAGATTGCAGCTAGAGGTTAATGAAAATAAAGATGTAACTGTTTTCCACCCAGGTTCCCAGACTCCCCCTTCTCTGTGGGCTCTTCTACACGAGTGGCTAATGCCTCAGTGAGCCCCGATCCGTTTCATGTTTCTGTGGATCACCAGAGGGCCAGCCAGTCAAACAGTCTCTGTTTGTCTTCCTCAGGACACTACGGTTTGGGGCATATGCACCAGAGACACTTTGCGCACAAGGACTCTGTAGGGAAGCATTGTCCTCCGCTGAGTCACATGCCTTCTGAAAGTCAACAAACCGTGAGCTCTTTTCTCTACATGTTTCAGTCCACTGCATGAATCCCTAGATGTGGTCTGCTCTAGAATCACATGGATGCTTCCTTCTTGTACCTTGGTTAAGCTATGATGGTATCGGGGGGCCCTCACAGAAGTTTTATATACGAAGGGAAAGTAGGTCTGTGATTAGGGAGGTGGGGACCCATTTTTGGTAACAATGAGGTCTGAGATCGCTTCCAAACTTCTGGTAGCCTTCCGTCTTTTAGATATCTTGAGAATGAATCTCTCAATACCCTCAAAATAATGTTGCCTTCTCTACATGGCCCAATGGATAGAGCACTGGGTCTGGTGTTAGGAAGACCCGAGTGCAAATCTGGCTTCAGATACTTACTAGCTGTGTGACCCTGAGCAAGTCACTTTACCTCTGTCTGCCTCATTTTCCTCATCTGCAAAATGTGGATAAGAATAGCGCCTATCTCACAGGGTTGTTGTGAGGATCAGCTGGCCTACTTAGAATCCTACATCCTTAGGCCCATGTAGAACTTTCACAAATTTTCCTGCTGGGACTCTATACATGTCACTGGCCTGAATATTTGACAGGAGCTCTTTGCAGTGTGGAAGGGCACCCCTCTCACCAGGGCAAGAACCAAGTTCTCTCTTTTCTCTTCCTCCTCTCTGTCTCTGTCTCTGTCTCTCTCTCTCTTTCTCTCCCCCTCTCTCCCTCTGTCTCTTTCTCTCTCATATCTCTCCACAGACCCTTGCTGTAAGGGACTTCTGAGGCCATCAGATCTAATCAGCTCATTTTACAGAGGAGGAAATTGAAACCTAGGGAGCCTGGGAGTTGTCCAAGGTCACACAGTTCTCCCCAGGTCCTCTAACTCTTAAGTTCTTGGCCCCAGGGTCTGAGGCACACAGTCCAGAGCAGAGACTTTGAGTGGACTCCTTGTCCTCTTGCTGCCAAAGGCCCTGGGGACACGTCCAATGGCCCAGAGTCGCCTCTGTCAGTGCAGTTGCCCAAGGAACCTTAGCAGGTGTGCTGGGAGTGGGCGGACCTGTGCTGGAGGAAAGCCTTCCTGGGGGCCTATATTGTGCCCTGGGCTCCAAAGGTTTTCCCTTCCCTTCTTTGACTTCTCTTGCCTCCACACTGAGTGTCTACTCCTTTCCTGGCCTTGTGTTGTGGGCCAGTCAGGGCTGCATTACTCTTGGGGTTGATATTGTCCCCAGGGTCCTGAGCTGGGACTGCATGTGGGTCCTTTGGGTTTGGGGAGAGCTCCTTGGCCACTTTAACCTCCTTGGTGTCAGCTTTTCCCTGTGCTAATCTCGTATTTAATTTCCTTGGGACTTGCTTCCACCTGGGTGCATTGGGATGGGTCTTGGGTAGACCAAGTATGTTCCAGGGTCACCACAGGCTGCATGCACAGTGCAGAGCCTCAGGTTTGGAAGGGGTCCTGGCTCTCTACCTCACTATCTCCACCCTCCCTCCCCTGGGGCTTTAGAATAAGCTGTGCCTTTCTCCCCTCCCAAAGTCCCCAGTGCAAACACTCTGTGCCTGACCTTAGTTAAACAAAATTAAATCACCTATGTAAATACAGACAAGTAAGGCTAGGGAGCCTTGCATCCAAGGAAGCCATATGGTGCAGCCTACATTTCTGGGTCACAGGGGAGCTGCTTCCCTCTCCAGATGGTCAGTCAGTCAGTCAACAAGAATTTATCACCCCCAGCCCAGTCAGTGTGAAATCCAGCAGGAGGCGGCAGAGTTCATGGCTGGAGGACACAGCTAACCACATAGGGAGGACCAGAGGATGGCAAACAGCAGCTCTTCCTGGACAACTTGCATGGAGAAGCCCCTCTGAAAATGGAGGAGACCCCCCACCCCCAACCAGGATCTCCAGGATGCTCCACATTCTGTGCAGGTCAGCACAGATTCAGAAGTACTCATCACTGGAAGAGATTTGAGTATGGCAGATGAATCCAAAGCAGGAACAAATGAATATTTCAAAGGCTTGGACTAGCTGAAGACTGGGGTTGTCCAAAGGGCATACTAGGGAAGAGCAATGGACCAAATTAAAGGAAATGTCTCAATGTGTTAAGGCATACAAGACACTGAAATGTGTAGCAGCACAGACAACTTCTCAATCATCTTCAGGAGGGAAATCAAACTCAGTCATCTTCTTTCATCATGGTGGATGCTATCTAGAGGTGAGTCCAATGGAAGAGGGCTTCCCTTGGGGGGATGGGTTTGGTGAGTTTCTCCAGATGCTCCTGGCTGCTGACTGGCCCAAGCACAGGGAGATGAAGGAGCTTCCTGGGTGAGACAAAACCCTAATCATCTACATGGGAAAAACCAAATGGATGATGAAGGTCTGTTGCCCAGACTACAAACTTCTGCTTTGCAGCCAGCACATGTTGTCCCCATGGTGGTCCAGGGGTCTGTGATGGAGAACTGGGCCTACAGGTGAGTCATCAAGGATACCATCCACAGATGCCTTTTCACACTAAGAGTTCCTCAGTGAGCCTGGGTGGCTGCAGACCACAGAATCCCAATGTCTCTGAAGTATCTCAATAGTGGGAGGTCCTGAGGATGGGAAGGAGGCCGGAACAACTCTGTGTAAGCAATGGTGTTTTGGGCAGCTTGACTGGAGTGGGGAGGGGTGGCCTCCTTCACTGAGCCCCAAGGGCAGCCCAGGGACCTCAAGGGAGGCCTCCTGCACCCAGGAAGTCCTCATCAGACTCCCACAGAAGGACAAGGAGGAGCCATGGATGGGGGAGGGCCCTCACCAAGGAGGTCACAAGCCCATGGGCATGTCATGATGTGTGTAGCATCCCACAAAAGGAGCACATGGGGAAGGCCTTCATAAGGCCTACCTGCCCTTTGGAGATGCGAGTAAGAAGGGTCCTCACCAAAGCCTCTGGACTCACCTGGAAGACCTCACTATTCATCTCTCTCTCTCTCTCCCTATCAACTGGAACCCAAGACTCCTCCCCAAAGTCACTGGGATGTGACCAGAGTAGGCTGATGGTCAGAAGGGAGAAGTGTCTCTGGTTACTTGGTTAATGGAAGCCGCCCTCAAGGTCACCTGGATCAACTTGGAGGGAGGAGTTTCAGGACCATGATTCTCCAAGGGCCTGAGCATCCTTCTTACTTGGGGTCACTGAATTTGACCCTGAGGCCTAGGACCATGCTCTGTCTGACTGAATCTTGTTGGCACTGTCCATTTTCCTAATCCACTTTTCTCTGTCGTCCCTCTCTAAGCAGGATGCTTAGATTAGAATAATCTGGGACAATTTATTAATGAGAGGTGGCTAAAGGGTCCTACAGTGCACAAGGCACCCAGCCCAGGAGTTGGGAAGACCCGAGTTCAAATCTGTCCTCAGACACTGACAAGCTGGGTGACCCCTAGCAAGACCCTTCAGTTCTCGCTGCTTCAGTTTCCTCATCTGTAAAATGGGAAACGTAACAATATCAACCTCCAGGATTTTTGTAAGGATCAAATAATACTGGAAGCCCTTCCCCCAGCTCAGCACATAGTAGGTGCTCTATAGATTCTCATTCCCTTCCCTGCCCCCTCCACAACGGAAGGGCCTTGCCGCTCTGTTCTTTGCTCTGTGGATGTTGTTGGTGAAATGGCTCCAGGAGCCTCCGAGCCTCTGCTCCCAGTCCCTCCCATCACACCCACCTGCTGTCCTTGTTTACCATCATCACAGATGGCTGATCTGGGCACAAGTCAAACAGGTTTGCTGGATTTCTCGAAAAGGTGACTGTCTGACGTGAAGGCTGCAATCATCTGGGGTCCTTGGTAATCAGACCTTAATCAAATATTAGGAGCTTGCAGCATCAGGAAAATGCTTTGGCTAAACATTGAAGGAGGATGGACAGGCAAGGGAAACGAGGCCCAGTCCGTAGATTCAGGTCATTTTTCATTCAAAGAAAAGAAAGTCAAGCTAGAATTGACATTTGGGTTATTTTACTACTGATGATGAAAAATCCCCTAAATCCATTAAACACAGAAAACAGAAGGTGTGGAAACAGTTGGGAGGCTTGACAGAGAAAACCCCAGACTTTGGGGAGGCCCTAAGGCATTGCTCTGTCCTAAATAGCCCTCACTGGGCCACTGGAACTCACAGAGAAGAGGCTACAGGACCCATCCGCTGAGCTCTGCTTCTGGCTCCGCATTCTGGGAGAGGGAACAAGTGACAGCATAGCATTCTTTTGTCCTCGTTGGGCTGCATTCCTGACTCTCCTCCAAGACCCTCTGCGATGCTCAGAATCTTCTCCAGCCCTGCATGACCTCACACATTGAAAGCCCCCCACTCCCACCCTGTGCCCCTCTCTGCATGAAGTACTGCATCCAGTTCTGGGCAGTCCCTCCTAGGAAGGAGGTCTTTGATAAGCTGGAGAGTTTGGAAGGAGAGCTGCAGGTGCCATGAAAGGCCCCAAGAACTGGAGGGCTGGTCCTCAAGGGGCCCGTGATTACTGTGTGAAAAGCTCTTACCTAGAGGACCCAAGAAGTCGGCCCTGTTTGGCCCAGAGAAGAGAATCAGAAGCAACAGGGAGAAGGAGAACATCAGCAGTTAAAAAAAAACCAAACACTGCCACCAAGACCAACTGCTCATGGCCAACTCTTGGTGACTCCATTTGGGATTTTCTTGGTAGAGATACTGGAGGGGTTTGCCATTTCCTTTTCCTTGCTCATTTGACAGGTGAAGAAACTGAGGCAAACAGGGTGAAGTGACTCGCCCAGGGTCACATAGGCAGGAAATGTCTGAGGTCAGATTTGAACTCAGGAAGATGAGTGTTCTTGATTCCAGATGCAGTGCTCTGGGCACTTTGGCACCCCCTAGCTGCCCTTCCTAACAGTTACAAGCTCTCCAAAACCAGGATGGGCTGTTTGGTCCCAGGAGCATGGGGGGAGACTGTGGAGAAGTAGGTTTAGGTTTGATATCCAGATGAACTTCCTGCTAAGTAAAGTGTTCTGAAGGGGGAGTGGCTATCTCTAGAGGCAGGGGTCTCCAAGCATCACTTTGGGCCTGGACCAGATGGCCCCTGCGATCCCCTCTAACCTCTGAGATGCAGAAAGACCATCAGGCAATTGTTTAAACATCATGGGGAGTTGAAGAGGGAGCTAGAACTCAGTGAGGGAGAATGTCCCCTGCTATGGGCCCATGAACTCTGCTCCAATCATCTTCAAAACTGGAGAATGCGCTTTGGCAGGGATACTCTGTGAGCATTTGGAGAAGCTGAATCCAGGGCAGGTCATGCCCGCCTAGCCTCATTTTCTTTTAGTAATGTGTCTTCAGCTTGTGGGACCAGGGAAATGCCCAGAGTTTCTTGGGCTGACGTGTTCAGGGAAGACCTTTGGTGTGATGGCTGCCAAGCCCTTTTTGGGGATGCTTTCCACCTTTGGTGTCCACTTGTTCCACCCAACTCTTGGGGCCACCTGTGGCTCCAAGAAACTACAGCATGCACAGTGGCCACACCCCGGTATACTGTTTCAGCAGACCAACCAAATCAGCTTGAGGGAAATCAAAGGGTCTCAAACCCATTGTTGAGTTAGGGGGATGTCTACCCCAAGCATGTGAAGACTTCCTCTGATGGAATGGGTGAATGAGAACAGTTTGTTCCAACGGCCATGAGGGCAGCTGAAGCAGGCAATGTGGAGCGCTTAGAACTTGGTTAGACACCAAAGACGCATCCTGGGCCACTGCCAGCCACCTTGACTCTATCCTGCCACTGGACTATGATGACTCTGGAGGAGAGAGTGAGTCTGACCACTTTGCGCAACTCTGCCTCACTTAAATCCAATTTATGCACTCAAAAGGCATCAGGACGGGAGGAAGAGATGCTCCCCACAAAGTTACCAACCCTGTATGCAGGCCACGGGTGCTAGAGGTATACTTGAGAGATTTTAGCCAAACCTCGGTTTCTCCTGCTGTTCTTGGGGAGAAGATGGAGAGAAGTGGGTGAGAGGACAGTACAAGCAGAGAGATTTGGGATGGGCCACCTGGTGGATCCAAAGAGAAGACATTGCTGAAATGTCACTAGTTGGAACCCACCTGCACATGGATCTTTGTTCATAATAATACATGATTAGGAGAAGGAGCACCTGGTGTAGGAACTGACCCCCTCAGGCCCATTGCAAGGTCCCAGGGAGTTTGTCCTGGGCTTAGTAACTTGCCTGAGCTGCCATGGTGATCCAGTATCAGATATGGGCACTGGGATCTGAGCTCAGGTCTCCCTGACTTCTCCCTAGTGCATGTATAAGAAAGTTTGAAATGGGCTAAGACTGACCCACCAGGACCACACTGCCCGAGCATGCCGTCCTGGGCTTCCAGGCACACGCTGTATCGGAAGGGAGGACATCAGAGTTCAAATCCCCTCCTGCACTTGCTACAGCTCTCGGGGTGCAGAGTAGGAGGTCAGAGTGGCGCCCCCGCATGCGGCTGCCTCCGAGACATTCCTACCTTCTCCAGCCCAGGGGTTCTTACCTAGAGACGTGATGATCACGGTGAAGTGCGCCTCCCCTCTCCGCCCTGTGACATTGTTGTAGGCACAGCACGTGTAATCAGTGCTCCGGCCCAGGCTCTCCGAAGCCACCTCCAGGTGGGGCCCATGCTCGATCACCTGAGTGGAATTGTCGTCCCGCTGAATCCACGAGTAAATGTTGGGGGGATTGGAGTCCGCGGAGCAGTCAAAGCGGACGGCCTCTCCAAGGTCAACAGTGAACACCTCTCCTACTCTCAGGCCTCGGTCCGAATTGACTGTGAGTCCATAAGGCCCATCTGCATTAGAGGAAGAACGGAGGAGAGGCGAGGCTCAGCTTGCCAAGCTTGGGGGCTGCTGGGTAGCAGCATTTGGGGGCCCACAGACAGGGGCTGAGGCACCCACCAGACCACCTCAGCTCACCATTCCCTTCCATTCCCGTCTCCTAGAACATTCATGGTGGAACCCATGAGCTTAGCCTCGTCTGAGTAGCTAGCGCTTCATTGGAGAGCTGACCGAACCACAGGTCAGACAGGCTTGAAATCCAGGCCTCCATGCCAGAGCCCCCAAAGCTGGCACCCAGAACTGGAGCAGGGGGAGGTAAGAACCATCCTGGCTGAGCTCTCTGCCCTGAAAGAGGCTCATCTTGGGACAAATGTCCCCTCCTAAAGAGTGAGGCTAATGGCACACCTTTATGGAGTGCCTACTCTGTGCCAGGCATTATGTTAAGCATTTTACAGATTTGATCTCATTTGATCCTCATGCAAACCCTGAGGGGAGGTTGCTATTACTGTCTCCATTTTACAGTTGAAGAAACTGAGGCAAACTGGGTAAATCACTTACCCAGGGCCACGTAGCTAGTAAGCATCCGAGGCCAGATTTTGGCCTCAGCTATTCCTGGCATCAGGCCCAGAGCTCTGCCCACTGCACTATCTCGTCGGCTGCCTCATGATTACAGGTCTGCTTTCCCCAGTCTTCCCTCCAACCGGCAAGAGCAGCGATATTGCTTGTAAGAGGGCTGGATTTCATCCACAAAAGGTGGTCCCCACGTATTCCCTAAGCTTGAGGCCCTGAGATGAGGGCAAGCATCTAGGGTGCTGAGGTCCTGCTTGCTGCTACTACTTAGCTGTGTGACTTTGGGAAAGTCCTCTCCTCTCCTGCACCTGTTTCCTCACTGGTAAAGTGAGGAGCCAGGCTGGATGACCCTTCTGATGTGCTCTGGCTCTTGGCATGCTGGCTACTCATTCTCGCTGTACCAGGGCGGTTTGTGGAAGAATGAAAGGAAGGCATATCTCACAGTGACTTTATACCAAATCTCACTGTGGACCTGACAAGGGTCTCTCTTTCACACTGTCTTAACTGCAGACCACATGCCAGTTCTCTCAGATCACAGCCCCTGACTCAGTGCAGGAGGACGGAGAAGTTTTGGTGCTGGGGGAGCCACCCAAGGCGTGGGAATTCCAGTCACTGGAGGGAATTACAAGAAGAAAAGGAAAGTCACTGGATAAAAGACGCTGAAGGCCCTCCCTGAACATCCATCCACTTAATATGTCTCTGGCAGCACCCCTTCCCCCATCCCCCATCCCTCTTATTGACCCCTCATCTTTATTGGCTGAAAGCTGCTGGTGAACTGGGGATTAGAAGGCAGAGCCTGGGAGGCTGCTGCCCTCTTTGGACCTGCCACTGTCTGACCTGTTATCCCCTGAATATGATAACACAACAAAACCAAGTCCCCTCTCCAAGGTCAAGGCAGGTCCCCTTTCAGCATCTGTACTGCCACATGCAGACAAATGAGATCACCACAGATGCCAGTGTTAGCAAATGGCTTTAGCCCTCCTGAGGGACTTTGGCTACCTGTTCACAAGTCCGAGCGATGAGCTCAGCTGCTGAACCCAAGAAGGAAAGGAAGATGAGGAGGAGGAGGCCTCACCTCTTGTTCATCCCTAGTATGGCTCCAGAGTGTCCACTGAAACAGTGATATTTGGAGCTTGGATTTCAGGAGAGGAGAGGAAAAGGTGGGGGAGAGGAGGAGAGAGAGAGAGAGAGAGAGAGAGAGAGAGAGAGAGAGAGAGAGGAGAGAGAAGACAGAGGGAGGAGGGAGGAGAGAGAGCAGGAAAAGGGAGAGAAGGATAGAGAAAGGGAGAGGGAAAGAGATTGAGAGAGAAGGAGGGAGAAAGAGGAGAGAGAAAACAGAGGGATGAGGGGAGAAAGAGGACCTGTCTGCAAGTCTTCTCATGGATACTGTCCTCCCTGGGTTTCCATGATCCTCCCCTGCACCTCCCTCTTTCCTTTCTCCTCTCTCTCTCTCTCTCTCTCTCTCTCTCTCTCTCTCTCTCTCTCTCTCTCTCTCTCTCTCTCTCTCTCTCTCTCCCTCCCTCCTCTCTCTCTCCTCTTTGTCTCTTTGTCTTTGTCTCCGTCTCCATCTCCCTTCCACTTCCCTCCTCCCTTTTTGACTGTTCCTTTTCAGTCTCCTTTGATGGCTCATTGCTGCAGTATTTCCACCAAGACTCGGCGCTGGACCCCCTTTACACCTTTGGGGAACACCTTCTGTCTCCCCCATCTGAGGCTTATGACCAAAGTTACATTGAACAAGGGTGTTTCTGTTGGGTTTTCTTCCAGGGAATATTGCCCCACAGTTGCTGGTGGCCTGGGAGAGAGTTTGTGGGAGGAGTGCTTTTGCATAGATCTGGCTGGACTGATTACATGTCTCCCCCACTCCCCCAACTATTTTGTAAGATGATGTCCTCTTGTTTGTGAGCGATGGTAGAAGCTGGCCAGTTTTCCTCTGACCCTTCATGGAGGGGCCCTTTACGTTGGATTAGAAGATTCTCCAAGGAATGAAGGGTGGGAAAACTGTCCCTTCTGGCCAGGAGTTTCGATGCTCTTGGTCACTTCTATTGGTGTGATATTAGGCGTGAATGGGGAGACGCCAATAAATATGGTGAGTTCTCTGTTCACCTTGATGACAGGGCAAGGTGTGGGAGGGTACCTTTCACGCAGGTTGTCATGTGCTTTGCCACCTCGGGAGGGGACATGGGAAAGGACTCCTGTGGCTCCCAAGGACTGACTCCCTCTGTAAAAGTGAGAAGATTGTACTTTTCTCTCGTTTTCCCTATTGGACTTCCAGAACTGAGTGTGACAGCAGAGGTAGAGGAGAGAGTGACTTTCTCCCCTTTCCCTGACAGCTTTCAGCAGAAGCGTGTGACAGAGTACTCCTGTGCCCGGGGGTGGGTGGGTGAGAATACTTCAGGATACTTCCTGAATCCCACTTCCTGTGCAGAGAAGGGGACTTTGAGGATCTTTGATTTTCCAGGCAGGGTTATTTTGGAATCACATCTAGCCTGAGAAGGGAGCTCCCCAAGGAAGCACCAGCTCTGAGAGTTGCTTCGTGGGGGTCCGCCAAGTTCAGAAATTCCTGAGTTTGACTGATGGGTTGGCAAGCTCTCCAGAACTGATCTTTTGTCCCTTTTATCCTTTATTGGAAATATCGGCTATTGGGGCAGGGAGGGGAAAGTGACAGAAAAACCAAAGGGGTCAGTGACAACTAAAAAAATTCTGGAGTCCAAGCACTTGGGCCCTGATCTCTGGGAGGACCAAGATGCTCAACAGTGCACTTGTTGGGAAGCAGAGATGCGTCACTGGAGGGGAGCTCTGTGTTCAGTGAACCAGGCATTGCTGGACACTGGGAGTCTGACTAGAAGGGGAGGCCTTGTTCAGCAGCCCAAGGACATTCACTTTTGGCGGGGAAGGGGATGGACTATTTGAGGGCTTTATGTTTATTTGTGAGCATTTGCTGAGTGCTTAGCATCCCATGCATTTTCTGCAGGGTGAAATGAATGCCACTGCATTCCCATTACTCATACTGAGTGCCTGGGCAAGACGTGGGGACCCTGCTTCCCACATTTGGGAAGCCCTAGATATTAGCTTGGACTAAGCTTTGTTTTGGAGACTTTCCTGGAATAACATTTCAGGATCAGGGCAGAGTAAAAAAAAGAGTCCTCCCCTCAGGAGGAGACCAGTCCAGGCGAATCAGTGGAGTGCCTCGGAGTAACAGATTTAAATATTCATAGTACTAATGCTAGAAATGAAACATTTATATAGTAAAGCCAGAGGTGTCTCCTCCCCTCTTTGTATCCGTCTTCCTCTGATCTCCCACCACCCACAGCGTCATGTGGCACAGAGCTCCTCTGGGTTCATCCGACCCGCTGACTTTCCCATAGTCATCGTCTTCTGCATCAATCCTGAGCTCCTGGGAGTATGTCTGACCCTGTGATGCCAGAGTCACAGTATTTGTCCTGGGGATAAAAAACAAGGCATCTTTCCTTCTTTCTCTTGAGTCAACAAGGTCCGTGCCAGGTTCTGGGCCTTAGAGGGGTCTCTTGCCCAGCTGCTTGGAATCTCTTTCCCTCCCTGCCTTCTCACTGTTGGATGAGGCGCTGTGCCCACGATTCCCCCGCCCCCAGATCTTCTGTAAGAGGATTTCCCATCTGCTCTCCCTGGGGGTGCCCATGTTTGCCACATCTCTCCACATGGTGGAATTCAGCAAGTGTGTGCTGTCCAAAGAGCAGGCCAACTCCAGATTCTCAGGTTCCAGGCTGGGGCAGCTGACTTCCCAATGGAACGTCGATCTAATAGATGCGCTCTCTGTGACCTCCATCTCCCAGATAAGCCTGGGACACTTTTGTCAAAGGGGCCGTCTGCATGGCCCATCCTGTGGGCCTTCTGATCCTTCCCAGCTGTGCCCACCTGGAATGGGATCCTTATCAGTTCCAGTTCCCTTCTATGCCTACTCTCTGTTGGTCCCAGTCACCTTGTTCCCCACATTCCCCTTCCTGGAAGGCCTCAGGTTTCCATTTCTGGGAGGGGGCCTGGTGGGAACAGCACAAGGTTGACCCCGGCCCCATATTTCTGAGGAATGATGACCAAGGACCCTGGCTCGATGCCAGCCCCTGTTCCGGACGTGGGTTGGGGCCTCCTCAGATCCCTGCCCGCAGGCTGCAGGGTTTCCATAAGGCAGATGTTACTGCCTGACACAAGGTGATTAAGACACTCTGTACCTGCCATCTGCTCCCAGCAGGGTGGTGGTGGCTGTGCCCACACAGTCACCAGAGGTTAATGGGAACAGGTGATTTATCAGCCTAGAGCCACAGAGGAAGCAAACATTTCTCTCTGGACAAAGAACTCATTTCTCCGGGAGCTTGTGATCCCCGCAGGGGCTGCCCTCTCCTTGTTAGGCACTTTCATAATCTAAGTAACCACCTCTGCGAAGAGAGAGAGTGCACATGATGCTGAGGTGCCTAAAAATGACCATAAGAAAGAGCCACACTTTAGCCTCTGGACCTTGCAGAGGGAGCCTGGGGCTGGGGGGCCATTCAGTCGCCAATTGGGGGATCCTTCTCCAATCTCGGTCTCACACCAGCCCTGGCCCTCCTGGGCCAGCCTAGCAACCTTGCTGGGAATCTCAGTGTCCTCTGAGAAGACGGATGCAATATATTGGGGAGAAGGCCTGAGGACAGCTCCCTGGCCACCCCAGAGAGCCTGTCCCAGGGAGACCCAGGCCCTCCTGGCCAAGCACCATGCTGACACTACCCTGGTCAGGTATCCCTCAGGGGGAACATGAGGGTGACAAAAGCAGCACATGGAGCCACCATCCATCTATGGGCGTGACTCCCCCCGAGACAGTGACTAGCCATGTGGTGCTGGCTGACTTATATTCTGAGCCTCAACTTCCCCATCTATAAAATGGGCTCACCCTCACAGGGAGCATGGTGGAGAGAGAATTGTCGTCATCACCGTCACTGCCATCACTGTCATCAATTATGGCCTCATGACCCCAGGAGATCCATCTAGAAGTCAGAGCAGCTTTCCCCCAACTGACCTGAGCCCAAGGTTGACCTCTGGTGATGTGGGGGGCAAGAGAGACAGCCCCAAGGAAGCTGCTGATTCTAAGGGGCACTGCTGAGGTGGCCAGACGTGGCCTCCTGGACATCTGGGCAGGCCCTGGGCCTTCTTCCCTCTGCCGCCTCTGGACAGCCCAGTCCATGGGATCCCCTGCCCTCTGTGCCCTATCCAAGAGCTCATGGCACCCCCCTACCCCTGCTACAGAATTCATGCAAACAGAGACCCTGTGGCTCACCTCGCCCTCCCTTCTCATTCGGTCTTGGATGCTCCTTCTAGGCTCCTTTTCCTCTGCCCATACCCTGCCGCAGGCCCTCATCACCTCACGCATGGATGACTGTGATAGCTGCTGTGTGTGGGGGGTAGGGGGGTAGGGGGGGGCTGCCTGCCTCCAGTCTCTCTCCCCTCCATTCAGCCTCCCTTATTCAGTATGAATTGCTGTGGCTCCCTAGGGCCTCCAGGGTCAAATATAAACCCTCTGTTTGATACCTAAAGACCTTTGCCATCTGGCCCCATTCTGCCACTCCCATTTCTCTAGACAAATGATCAGCCTCATGCCCTGAACTCAGCATCCCCTCTTCCCCAGTCCCTGATTTGGTACTAAGTACAGAGCACAATGCTTTGAGAAGCCAGGGCCCAACAGAAAGATGCAGATCGATAGGCTGTGGAAGTCCTAGGGGTCACGGGAGGGAGGTCCAAAGGCACTGAACTTGGGGTCCTAACTTGGGGTATCAAGGTGGGCTTTCTGGAGGAGGGCACCTTGGTGTGCAGTCTGAATGGCTGAGCAGGAATCCAACAGGTGGAGAGGAGAGAGGACCTCCAGGCCCATTTGCCTTTTTTATGGAGGCCAGGAGCTGGACCACCCTGCTCAGAAGATTATGAGACCCAAATTCTAGAGACAGAAGGGAGCTCAGAGGCCAGCAATTCCAACTTCGAATTTTACATAAGAGGAATTTAGAGGGGAGAGCCTGTCTGCAGGCCCCATAGGTGGGAAGGGCCCAGGAAAGCCCAGGGCCTGGTCTCCCTGTACTCCCTTGTGCCACAAACACTTACAGTAGATGGTGGGCACCAGGGCCTCACTGTACATCTCACTGACGGCATTTCTCACCAGGCAGCGGAATTCCCCCAGGTCGGCTTTTGTCACAGGGGCCATGTGGAGGATGCTGTGGTCGAGGGAGAAGCTGTGGGTGGCACTAGCCCGAACTGGCCACTCGTCTTTGAGCCAGTGGTAGGTGACCCGCGTGCCAGCTGCCACTACGCATGTCAGAGTCAGGTTACCCACATTCTCCACAGCCCCAGAGGAAGGCTGGGGGTGCACGGTGGGTTTTGTCACGGGGTCTGCAAGGCCAAGAGAGCAAGTGAGTTCTCCATGAATCTGTCCCTGCTCCTTACTCCTTACTCTTGTCCCTGAGGGGCAAGAGGTCTGTAGCGCTTCTCTGGGGAGATTGCCTTCACTTGGCCACTTTCCTTTGGGGCGCTGACTTTTGGACAGCTGTGGCCAGACTGTGTCCACTCAGTCACACTGACCAACCCCCACAATTCGAGCCAATGACAGGTGCTCAAATGTGGCCTCAGAGGCTTGCTAGCAATGTGACCCAGCCCTGCCTCAGTTTCTTCATCTGTAAAATGAGGACAGTAAGAGCATCTTGGGGAGCACATGAGATCATATGTTAAAGTGTTCAGAATGGCGCCTGTGCGCAGTAGGAGTTCTGCTGCCTGATCCTCAAGGGCCAGGAAGCTGGGGGTAAAGGGACGGGAATAAGGGCAGCCTGGGAGGCTCGGCCAGTCCCCAAGAGGCAGGGGGAGGGGTTTGTGAGCCCCAGGCAGGCCAGGTTCTGGGATTTGAGGGGTAGGGTTAGGCATGACTGGCTGAGCCACAGTGCCCATGGGAAGGCGCTCACCATCCACAGTGATGAGAATCTTCTGATGGGCAGACACAGTCCCATTTCCCTGCACATTCACATTGACCTTGACAATGTAAGTTCCCTCATCGCTGAAATGGAGTGACCGGATGTGCAAGGATGCATTGGGCGGCACCATGGTGAACTTGTGCCGGTACTCCAGATCGGGGACCACGGACCTGTTCACAGAGCCCAGCAGGTATTTGGGAGTTGTCTGAGGCCTCTGGAACAGCCATATGATCTGGACGTCTGAGGCTGGGGCCTGGAAGCTGTAGACCACCGGAAGATAAAGCGCTTGACCTTGGATGCCGTGGACTGTGGCTGAGGGCACGGTCACCATCAGCCCAGAACACATGCCTGGGGAGGAAGGGAAAAGAGGGGCAGCCACTGTGTCGAGGTGGCCTCTGAGCCACAGGGTCAGTCTCTGGCACATGTCTGGCGATGAGGAGGAAAGCCAGGCACATGGCCTCCCTCCATGCAAGTACCCTTGGGAAGGTTGATCCATTGCAATGCCCAGCACCAACCTTCTAAAAATGCAGAAACGTTAGTGAGGAGACCCGCCAGCTTACATCCAGGTGGGGTCAGAGAAGGCCACGGGCTTGTTGACTGGCTGATGGGGAACGCGATTAGGGATCTGGGCATCTGTTTGTTCCAGGGCCAACGCGAATTGGGTTCTTAGCTGTCGACATTACCTGCATCGGACTGGCCTTTCCTAGCTCTAGGACTGTCTTCTGACACCTTCCTCCCTTCCTGGACTCTGGGCTCAGTCTTCCCTCCTGGCTCTTTCCCCATGTCCCAACTCCATTCATTTCCTTTTTTTCCCCTTTAATAGCATTTTCATTTGAAGCGGTCTTAAGTCAGAGCCCAAGGAAAGCTCCTCCCCTCCCCCAAGTCAAGCAACAATCTCACGGAAGTTTGAGGAACTGGAAAAAGCCTTCGTTCCCATCAAAGGAAAAGGTAGGGGATACAAAAATAAGTATTTTAAGAATCACATTTGTACCTAAGCAACACTCTTACCTCCCTCCTATGGAGAGCAGGGACGTGCTTGCCTTTCTTTAGATCTCCAGGGCTAACCCTAACCCTAAATGGCATGCAGTAAGTGCTCAAGAAATGCTTGTTGGCTGACTGAGAGCCTGACTACAGGACACCTTGATGTAGGAAGCAGATGGCAAAGGGCCTGGAATACGGGTCAGAGGAAATTGTGCTTTATCCTGAAGACTAGAGGGAGACCCTGCCGGCCGCCAGCTACTTCCCACCTAAATGTCTGTTGTTTCTCCTAACTCTGCCTCACAGATGCTTTGAGAAGCCAGGCTCCATTGGAAAGATGCAGCCCAACATGCTGTGGGAACCCTAACCCTAACCCTAACCCTAACCCTAACCCTAACCCTAACCCTAACCTTAACCCTAACCCCCCTGGGTGGCGGGTAAGGGACCTACTTCCCTACTTTGCAGAGAAAGTGTTTCTGAGAAGCAGCCTGGGAGAGTGGAAAGATCCCTGGGTCTGGAGGCAGGAGAGCTGGAATCCTCAGTCACGGGCATGGAGACAGGGTGTGGCTGCTGTGCATGCTCTGGCTTCTAGGAGCTGCAGGTGAGAGCCAAAGGTGCACGAGCAGCCCTGAAGGGCTTGGCCTCCCTCACAGCACAGGGGCTGGTCGTCCCTGAACACTCCAGGTATGCTGTATACGTACACTTGCATGCACACAGACACAGACACAAAGACACACACACACACATAGAGACAGACACATACACAGACACACATACAAACACATACTGTATTCATCCTTTGTTGCCGAAGAAGACCATGCCATCAGAGAGATGGTGACATGACTTGCACTTGACTATTTTGAGTGAGGGAGGGCTGTGCAGGTCACCAGCCTCACTTCTCTTCCAGAGCCATCTGGATCCAGTGACCAGATATTCATCAGGATGACCCAAGATGCACTGGGTCATCTTGGGCCTTTTAGGCCAAGGTCTGTGCAGATACTCACTTAGGGTGAGGTAACGCCCATTCATTGAATAGGCCTGTTATACACACAGATAGACATATGCACATACAGACACACAGAGACACACACAAATACAGATACACACATACACAGTCACTCACACAGACACACATACACAGACGTGCACATAGTCACACACAGACACACAAACACACACACACATATAGACACACACAGACACAGACACACATACACAGATACACACATACACAGTCACTCACAGAGACACACACAGACACAGATGTGCACATAGTCACACACAGACACACACACACACACATAGACACACACAGACACAGACACACATAGACACAGACACACACATACACAGTCACTCACACAGACACACACATACACAGACGTGCACAGTCACACACAGACACACAGACACACAGACACAGACACACACAGACACAGACACACACACCCCTCTAGGAGTCGCAGGTGAGAGCTGAGAGGCAAGTGGACGAGCAGCCCTGAAGGGCTCGGCCACCCTCCCACCATCTGAAGGTCTTGGCTCAGTGCAGTGACTGGGGGGGATTGATGCCTTGAGAAGATCACTCTGCGCTCTATTTGTAATGGATTGTTGGAGTCACAAAGTGTGGCTTGTATCCTGGGGTTGGACCACAGAATGTTGTTGGCCTCCTGGGCCCTGCCCTTCTCTGCTGGTCACGCCTCCGCCTACCCCAGTTGGCTGAGCCTCATCATTTACTTGGGGAGAAGGTGTCATGGTCCTTTGTACCAACAGGAAAGACCCCTTAGTAAAAACCACTTAGTCCATCAACATTGGTCCAGGGCCTTCCTGTGCACCAGGCCCCATGCCAAGTGCTGGGGATACAGAAAGAGACAAAAGACAGCCCTTGCCCTCCAGGATCTAATGGGGAGACAAAAAACAGACCTAGACACACAGAGGAACTCTCTGCAGGACCGAGGGGAGGCCTTGGAAAGAAGAGGGCTGGGGGTGGGCTTCCTGTAGGAAGTGGGATTCTAGTTGAGACTTACAGGAAGCCTGGAGGTCGGTTGTTGGATTGAGGAGAGAAAGCGTCCCAGGCCTGGGCAACAGTGGGAGAGAATGCCCAAAGCAGAGAGTTGGAGGGTCTTGTCATGGAACAGCTGGGATCCCTGGAAAGGGAGGAGGGGGCAGGATTATGAGGGCCTTGAATGGCAAAGAAAGCACTGTGGTCGGGACAACTAAATGATTCTCAACTGTTCATTTGTGGGGGAAGCAATCTGGCCTCAAGACAGGGTGATCGCTGACCCCTCGGGGGGCCCCCCTAGAATTCCGAGGGGGCACCCAGGACTCATCTGTGAGAGCGAGAGATCCATGGGCTACAGCCCTCTGAGACCTGAGACTTGGGTGGGACTCCTCCTGTGATTTCTGAGGTAGAGGAAGAGTGGGGACCTGAGAGGTGCCTCCTCAACAGCCCTGCTCATGACCTAATGAGCTGAGCCCTGAGCCAGGAGGGAAGGATAAAAAGGGAAAGGTGAGAAGGAGGGCCCCGGATCCTCTCCAAGAAGAAGCCACTGGCTTCACCCACGGTGCTCCCGGTGCCTGTCCAGTAAAGGACATACTAGTCTCCTGGGCTCATGGCTTTTACATCTCCTCAGACACAAAGAGGCCAGGGGTCAGCAAGGGATAAACGTGTTGAAATTGGGGCAGAGTCCAGCCTTTGCCTGAATGTTAGGAATTTTCCCACTGGGGGCTCTGGGCTACGGTGACTTAGCTACCAACTTTTCATCTCATATGACTCCGGGAAGTAGAAGAGGAAACCTCTGGGCCAGACATTCTGTTGTTCCTAGGCCAGAATATGAGGTGATGGCTGTCCACGGGTGTGGCTCATGTTTGTAAAGGAGGGCTGCTCTGTGCTTACTTAGCAGGGGGCAAATATCTGGCCACTGGACCCAGATGACTCTGGAGGGGCAAGAGAGGCCGGTGACCTTGCACAGCCCTCCCTCACTCGAATCAAAGTCAACTGCAAGTCATGTCATCATCCTGATGTCGGGAAACACCACAACAGCAGGGGGCTGGCTACTGCATTGGATAAAGGACTTGGAATCGGAGAGTCTTGAGTTTAAATTCTGCCTTGGATCCTTCCTAGCTGTGTCACCCTAGGCAAGTCACTTCCCTTCCCTACTGTGTACCCCAGGGCTAATAATCACACCTACCCCCCAGAATGATTGTGTTTCTTCATAACCCTAATAATACGGCCCAGACGTATTCCCTCAGTCTCCAGCTACCCGAAGGGCTGCTGCCAGGTTGGAAGGCAGATGATGGAGACCTCCACCCAGCTCTGCCTCAGTTTGCTTTGGGGATTTGGGAAGGGTCACCACTCGACAAGCCTGGTAGCCTGTGGGCTGAGTGGTGCCCCACTGTTTGGTGCCAGTGATCAGGAAGGGGAGCAGGAAGGGGAAGAGAAGGGGTGTTCTTGAGAGTGGTTCTGAGATTGCCAGGCCTGGAGTCAGGCTCATCTTCCTGAGTTCAAATCTGGCCTCAGACACTTCCTAGTTGTCACTGGGCAAGTCACTTCACCCCATTTGTCTCAGTTTCCTAATCTGTAAAATGAGCTGGAGAGGGAAGTGGCAAACTGCAGTATCTCTGCTAAGACAGTGCCCAATGGGGTCCCAAAGAGGCTGCCAGGACTGAACAACAACTACCACAGGAAGCTCAGGGCTGTATCCAATTACATTTAATTAGATTATAGGTTTTTTCAAAATCTTAAAATAAGAATTCCTTAGATGACCTTTTAAAATGGTGTTTCCAGCAATAAATCAGCAAGTTATCTGCTGGGGTGGATTTTCCCAGGAGTAAAGAATTCCAAGCGCCCAGCTTGGGCACTGCCACTTGCATCCTGGGCACTCTGTATTTTCTCTCTCTGGGGATACCAAGAACCTGGTGCTGGAAGCCCAGAGACAGCGACTGGAAGGGCAGTCTCAGAGGAGCCAATCTGAGGCACGACTTAGGACCCTCCCTCACCTATAGGAGACACAAAGCCCACAGCCAAGGCTGAGGCTGCCGAGTCCCCGGGGGGCCCGCAGGGAGCCGTGCAGCGAGCAGGGCCTTAGGCTCCCCCACAGTCATCGCCCCCAGCATGAAGGGAGACCTGCCTTTGGGCTCCCGCTACAGACTCCGGGCGTGTGCAGAGGCATCCCTAATTGGCCTTGGCTCCCCAGTGATAACCACTTACCTACCCTCTCTAGCCAGGCAGGCAGGGGCCTCCAGCCCCTTTGGATCTCTGCCAGGGCAGGGTGGTGGGGTGGTGAGCCCAGTCAAAGCCTACCCCATGAGGTGGAGCCCAAGTCCTCTGCCCCACGGCCACTTGTTTTCCAGCACAGTTTGGAGAGCCCCTGAAGCCCTGTGTTAATTATAAACACGGTGTGGGGCCCCTCCCAAAGTGACCTCTGGGCACCTGGGGCCCCAAACACTCAGCCCTCTCCTCCCCATCTGTTGACAGAAAACAGACTGGGGTGGGGTGGGGAGAGATGTTCTCAGGAAGCTAAATTGAGACCCTGGAGCTGGGGCTATTAGGGACTTTCCTCCTCCCTCTGTTTGGAAAGAGAAAGCACCTGGAGGCCAGGGGCTGAGGCCCGCACCTCTCCTGTGGGGAGGTGGGGAGGATGAAGGAGGAAGGGTACGGCCCTCACTACCCCTCAGTGCCCCCTACCTTACCCCACCCTGCATCTCATTGTCCCCCACCTCTCGAACCAAGCTGCCCTGTGGGGAGGCCAGCCAGGGTCCTGGGACCCCACATGGTGACTGGGCTGGGGCAGCAGGAGCCTCTAAAGCTGGGGGCTGACCCAGTTCCAGGGACTGCATCAGGGGCTTCTCAGCAGCCCCTTTGACAACCTGACCAGACCAAGCCACCGCAGACCTGTTCCTGGAGGGGGAGGCCAACGGAGACTCAGAGATTGTGATCTTGGGAGGTCCGAAATGTCTGGGGACTCCAGCCTGCGCCCCCTCCCCACTTCCTCTTCAAACAAGTGCACACTCTAGGCACTTAGTGCTTGCTGATGGCTTGACTGAAGTGGGGTATCCTGGGCCTGAGGAGAAGATCTCCAGGCAAAGCCCGGTCCTGGGTTTGGGGGCCTGATGTTGGCATTCTGTGACTCTTGGGAGGTAAACTGCAGGGCCACTTTTCTGTCTGGAAAATGGATGAAGCAGGAAGGGGATTCATGTTCCATCCCTGCTTCTCAGACTTAAGGACTTACTGGCCTGTAGTAGAGTCCAGGCACAGTGTATGGGTTTCATCCAATGCACTTAGTGAGACAGCATTTGTAAAGCCCGCACACAGGCACCAGGCATTTAGTAGGTGCCTAATATGTGCCAATCCCTCCCTCAACCCCTCCTAAGGGACAGGCTCTGTGCTCAGTGATGGATCGGGCTGGGCAGTGGAGTCAAGCAAGGCACACATGGGGTGGACCTTCCTCTCCAAGACTCACAAGGAGGGGAGGAGAGACACGACGCAGACACTGGATCAGAACCCAGCTGTCTATGTGACACAAAGCCAAGAGGCACCTAAAGTGTTTTGGGATCTTCTAGCTAGGGAAATCTAGGAGGCAGTTTTGGCACCCAGCTGCAGCCAAGGTCCAGTCATACACCAGGACATCATCAATGCCCAAGCCCTCCCCGCTGCCTACCTTCCCTACGGTTGTCAAGGACCCTCCACCCTCCGGTGCCTCAGGCTTGACCCCTCAGTATCTCTCATCCCGTTTCCAATATGGTGGCCAGGCCTCTGCAGCATCTCACATACTCCCCCTTGTCATCTAGGACATGGCCACCCCCTGGTGCTGGCCTTCATGTCCTCCCACCTGGACTAGTGCAATAGCCTTGGGGGGAGGGGGCTACCTGCCTCTGGTCTCTCTCCACTCCAATTCATCTTCCATTTAGCCACCAAATTCTGCCCACAGCACACTGCCCATCACCTCACCTCCTATTTCCTCTTCAGCCATCCCTGGTGGCCTCAGGATCAATACAAAGTGCTGCTTGGCATTTGAAGACCTTCATAACCCTTTCCAGTCTTATACCTCACTCCCCAGGGGGCACTCCTCAGTCCCATGACCCTGGCTCCTGGCTGGTGCCCCCTGTGCCTGGAACCTTCCCTTCCCTCTGCCCTCCAACCTCTCTTCGCCCTCCACCCCAAGCTACAGGAAAGCAGGGAGGAGCCCAGGGTCCAGAACCAGGGAAGTGTGGCCACCCCTACCCCGCCTCCCATATCCCCAGTCCCCGATCCTTTCCCTCTAGCCTCCTGCCTGGGCCTAGAGCACTGCTGCCAAATGGGGAGCCTTGGGTACCCCAGAACCCCCAGGGTGGAAAGGCTCTTTCCCTCTCTCAAGAGTTCCAGAAGCTGGACTCCATAAAAGCAAAGCCAAAGCAAAGCCAAAGTTCCTTCAGTCCTGGAAGGAGCGTGGCCAGTGGCCCTGGGTGACCAGGGATGGGCTTTTCTAAGAATGATCTGTGGCCCTGCCAGGGGTGAGGTATGTCAGGGTCCCTCCTAAGCCCCCTGGAAACCGGCCTCAAGGAGTGAGGCCCCGCCTTTCTCAGGGATGACATCTTTGTCCACTTCATTTCCACAATGGGGACCCTGGGGGGCCAAGATGGCCGAGAGCAGCAGGAAGGAAAGGGGAACAAGAGGCTGTTGCTGTCACAGCAGAAGGGGAAGTGAGAGAGACCTTGCTGGGCCCCTCTGGGAAAGAGAACAGGCCCTAAGAAACAGCCTCTTTGCAGTGCAAGGGGCTGCTTCCCCGACTGTGCCCCACCCCAAGACCTGACTGGGGCCGGGCATCCTCCTGCCTCCAGACCCAGGCCCTGTGGCTCACTTCCAGACTGACCCTGGGCTCCAGCCCACTCTATTGACTCCTGAGAGCTGAGACAAGGAGACCAGAGAGGCCAAGGTCCCACCTGAAGCAGTCCAGGAGCAGTCTGCGGGGTGTGGGGGCTTACCTAGAAGAAGGCAGTACAGTTGGCAGGGCAGGATACCCCTCCAGTGCCTGGGTCTCTCAGTGGGCTCCATGCCAGCGGCAGGGCCCATGGAGGCAGGGCCCTGCTCCCGATGGCTCGCTGCTTGGGCTGACAGCTGCCGATTGATTTGTTAGGGAAATAAGCCCTGAGATAATCAGCCCCTCCCTCTGAGATCTGAATATGGCCTGTGTGTATACAAAGGATACAGGGGGAGGGTCGAACACCTGTCAGGTGGGAGGTGCCTGCCTCCCATGCCAGTCCGGGTTGCCCTGGGGCTGGAGGAAGCTGGGCAGCACAGTGGTCAGCCAGCTGGCATGTGTAGGCGGGTGGAGCCCTCCTCCCTGCCCGGCCTGGCCAAGCCCTTCCTCTGGAGGAACCTCAGTTTCCTTCTCTCAGGCCCTCCCAGCTCTTGGGACCCCAGTGTCCACCATCAAGAAAAGCTCGCAGGGGATCCCCATTGGGCCACCTTGTGGTTTTCTGAGTCCCATGGCTCCTGAGGAGGGTGTCAGTCTGCCCTGGGCCCCAGCCGGGGGGCCATGAGGGGCCGGAGGCAGCGGTGCAGGGGCTGGAAGAGAGCCTGGCCTAGGCCCAGGACTGCGGGAGGTTGTGCCTATGGATGGGAGTGTTGGCTGTGCATTCTCTTTAGGTGTCCCAGAGCCTGGCACGTAGGAGGCTCTTGATAAATGGTCATCGGTTGTCTTTGTCAAGGGCACTGCCGGCCTGGTGGGGGGGGGGGGGCTGGATGGTGCTGGGGGGGATGGTTTGTGTGAACACCCCAACCATTTGAAGAGCCTTATTTGTGGGCTCAGTTCCAGGCCTGGGGCTGGGAGACAGTGGATACCCACATCCTGGAAAGGGGACCCGGGCCTTGGGGGCCCAGATCTCTGGCCCAGAAAGTGAGGTCCTGGAAGTGGGTAGTCAGCGTGAGGAGGCCCCTCGGGCCCAGGCCGAGTGGGCAGTGACCTGGGGTGTGTGTGAAGCGCTGTCTGGACAGGACTGTCTGCCCTGGGTGTGTGTGCGTGTGCGAGTGCTCCTGTGTGTGTGTGCCTGTGTGTGCGTGTGCTCCTGTGTGTGTGCCTGTGTGTGTGTGCGTGTGTGTGCACCTGTGTGTCTATGTGTGTGCGTGTGTGTGTCTGTGTGTGTGCTCCTGTGTGTGTGTGCACCTGTGTGTGTGCACCTGTGTGTCTATGTGTGTGCGTGTGTGTGTCTGTGTGTGTGCGTGTGTGTGTCTCTGTGTGCATGTGCTCCTGTGTGTGTGTCTGTGTGTGTGCACCTGTGTGTCTATGTGTGTGCGTGTGTGTGTCTGTGTGTGTGCCTGTGTGTGTCTGTGTGTGTGCGCCCATGTGTGTCTGTGTGTGCGTGTGCTCCTGTGTGTGTGTCTGTGTGTGTGCACCTGTGTGTCTGTGTGTGTGCATGTGTGTCTGTGTGTGTGCTCCTGTGTGTGTGCCTGTGTGTGCGTGTGCTCCTGTGTGTCTGTGTGTGTGTCTGTGTGTGCACCTGTGTGTCTATGTGTGTGCGTGTGTCTATGTGTGCATGTGCTCCTGTGTGTGCGCGTGTGTGTCTGTGTGTGTGTGCCCATGTGTGCCTGTGTGTGCGTGTGCTCCTGTGTGTCTGTGTGTGTGTCTGTGTGTGCGCCCATGTGTGTCTGTGTGTGCGTGTGTGTCTGTGTGTGTGCTCCTGTGTGTGTGCCTGTGTGTGCGTGTGCTCCTGTGTGTCTGTGTGTGTGTCTGTGTGTGCACCTGTGTGTCTATGTGTGTGCGTGTGTCTATGTGTGCATGTGCTCCTGTGTGTGTGCCTGTGTGTGCGCGTGTGTGTCTGTGTGTGTGTGCCCGTGTGTGCCTGTGTGTGCGTGTGCTCCTGTGTGTCTGTGTGTGTGTCTGTGTGTGCGCCCATGTGTGTCTGTGTGTGCGTGTGTGTCTGTGTGTGTGCTCCTGTGTGTGTGCCTGTGTGTCTATGTGTGTGCGTGTGTCTATGTGTGCATGTGCTCCTGTGTGTGTGCCTGTGTGTGCGCGTGTGTGTCTGTGTGTGTGTGCCCATGTGTGCCTGTGTGTGCGTGTGCTCCTGTGTGTCTGTGTGTGTGTCTGTGTGTGCGCCCATGTGTGTCTGTGTGTGCGTGTGTGTCTGTGTGTGTGCTCCTGTGTGTGTGCCTGTGTGTCTATGTGTGTGCGTGTGTCTATGTGTGCATGTGCTCCTGTGTGTGTGCCTGTGTGTGCGCGTGTGTGTCTGTGTGTGTGTGCCCATGTGTGCCTGTGTGTGCGTGTGCTCCTGTGTGTCTGTGTGTGTGTCTGTGTGTGCGCCCATGTGTGTCTGTGTGTGCGTGTGTGTCTGTGTGTGTGCTCCTGTGTGTGTGTGCACCTGTGTGTGTGCACCTGTGTGTCTATGTGTGTGCGTGTGTGTGTCTGTGTGTGTGCGTGTGTGTGTCTCTGTGTGCATGTGCTCCTGTGTGTGTGTCTGTGTGTGTGCACCTGTGTGTCTATGTGTGTGCGTGTGTGTGTCTGTGTGTGTGCCTGTGTGTGCCTGTGTGTGCGCCCATGTGTGTCTGTGTGTGCGTGTGCTCCTGTGTGTGTGTGCCTGTGTGTGTCTGTGTGTGTCTGTGTGTGCGTGTGTGTCTGTGTGTGTGCTCCTGTGTGTGTGCCTGTGTGTGCGTGTGCTCCTGTGTGTCTGTGTGTGTGTCTGTGTGTGCACCTGTGTGTCTATGTGTGTGCGTGTGTCTATGTGTGCATGTGCTCCTGTGTGTGTGCCTGTGTGTGCGCGTGTGTGTCTGTGTGTGTGTGCCCATGTGTGCCTGTGTGTGCGTGTGCTCCTGTGTGTCTGTGTGTGTGTCTGTGTGTGCGCCCATGTGTGTCTGTGTGTGCGTGTGTGTCTGTGTGTGTGCTCCTGTGTGTGTGCCTGTGTGTGCGTGTGCTCCTGTGTGTCTGTGTGTGTGTCTGTGTGTGCACCTGTGTGTCTATGTGTGTGCGTGTGTCTATGTGTGCATGTGCTCCTGTGTGTGTGCCTGTGTGTGCGCGTGTGTGTCTGTGTGTGTGTGCCCATGTGTGCCTGTGTGTGCGTGTGCTCCTGTGTGTCTGTGTGTGTGTCTGTGTGTGCGCCCATGTGTGTCTGTGTGTGCGTGTGTGTCTGTGTGTGTGCTCCTGTGTGTGTGCCTGTGTGTCTATGTGTGTGCGTGTGTCTATGTGTGCATGTGCTCCTGTGTGTGTGCCTGTGTGTGCGCGTGTGTGTCTGTGTGTGTGTGCCCATGTGTGCCTGTGTGTGCGTGTGCTCCTGTGTGTCTGTGTGTGTGTCTGTGTGTGCGCCCATGTGTGTCTGTGTGTGCGTGTGTCTATGTGTGCATGTGCTCCTGTGTGTGTGCCTGTGTGTGCGCGTGTGTGTCTGTGTGTGTGTGCCTGTGTGTGCGCCCATGTGTGTCTGTGTGTGCGTGTGCTCCTGTGTGTGTGTGCCTGTGTGTGTCTGTGTGTGTCTGTGTGTGCGTGTGTGTCTGTGTGTGTGCTCCTGTGTGTGTGCCTGTGTGTGCGTGTGCTCCTGTGTGTCTGTGTGTGTGTCTGTGTGTGCACCTGTGTGTCTATGTGTGTGCGTGTGTCTATGTGTGCATGTGCTCCTGTGTGTGTGTGCCTGTGTGTGTCTGTGTGTGTCTGTGTGTGCGTGTGTGTCTGTGTGTGTGCTCCTGTGTGTGTGCCTGTGTGTGCGTGTGCTCCTGTGTGTCTGTGTGTGTGTCTGTGTGTGCACCTGTGTGTCTATGTGTGTGCGTGTGTCTCTGTGTGCATGTGCTCCTGTGTGTCTGTGTGTGCCCGTGCGCGTGCGCGCCCTTTCGGGTGGGCGGGGCAGGGCGGGGAGGGGTCGCCAACGTGGAGTTGCCCTTTGACCTCCCGGTGACAGTAACCCAGGAGCCCAGGCTCCGGGTTCGAGTGTCCGGGGCTGTCCCCTCGGTGCAGGTCAGACAGGCTCCCCTCACTCCTCACACCTCCAACCCGGCCCCCAGGTGGCGCCCTCCCACACCCAGCCGCACCCCAGGCACGGGGCGTCGCCCCGCCCCCGCCCCGCCCACGGCGCCCTCCGGCCTCGCTCTGCTGTGGTCCCGCCTCTTTTCCCTGGCTCTCCATTCTCCGAACTCTCCGATGCTTATGCCCCGCCCCCACTTCAGGTCGCAGCACTCATACCCTGGCCCCGCCTCCTCCTGGGCCTTATCCTCTTGGCGTAGCCCACGGGCCCCCTCCCCCAACCCTCCGGCTCCTCCCTCCCGGGGGCCCTGGCTTCGCCCCTCCCGTGATGCCTCTTGGGAGTTGTAGTTCGAGCTCGGGAATTACACTTCCGGCTCACGTCCCACGTGCCTGGGTGAGAACTACGCTTCCCAGCATGCCCGCGCCTTCGCTGCGGGTCACGTGAGCGTCCACCATGGCTTCCTGGTGCGGCTCGGGCTGAGGCGGGTGCGGGCCGGACCTGAGTACCCGCCCCAGGTGTCTCCCCCCTCCCCCACCCTGACCTCGGACCGCGGAGCCTCCTCCCTCTCCTTCCCTGCCCCCCGCCCCCACCATGCAGAAGATCAAGTCTCTCATGGCCCGCCAGGTGAGTCGTGGGGGGCGGGGGAGGGTTGGGCGGCGGGTGCGGAGGGGACCGAAGACGGAGGGAGGACCCGCCTGGGCAAAGGCGCGGAGGTCCACGCTGTGGACTCTGCGGGCTTCCGGCCCCGCCCTGGCTCCTGGTCCTCTCAGGGCCTCGCGCTCCAATTTTCCAGGGATGCCAGACCCCGCCTGCCTCAGTTCCCCCCCGGGGCTGCCGCGAGCATGCCCCGGAGGACCCAGACCAAGGGGTGGGGGGGAGCCGCCGCGAGGCCGCAGGTCGGATCGAGCCTCGGTCTTCGTTCCAGGGTCTCAAGAGCCCGCAGGACAGCGTCAGTGACCTGAGCCCGGTGGAGCATCTCCGGCTGCCCAGCAAGGTAACGTCGCGGGGCCCCCGCCCGGGGCACCCTCCCTCGCCCTCTCCCCGGTGGGTGGAGGAACGCGCCCATTGTGCGCCAGGCTCCTTCCCCATGTTAGCAGGGGGGAAGCCTCGGGGCCCTGGGGGAGGCACACGGCCCTGGGACCCTGAGGGTGGAGCCTGGGGGCGGGGCTCGAGCTGGGCTCCCCTTCGTGCCTGCGCCCCACTTTCCCTCTTGGTTGGCTTTAGTTCTGCGTGCGCTGCACGTGTGTGCGCGCGTGTGCTTGTGTGCAGTGCGTTTGTGCGTGTGAGTGCATGTTTGTACATACGTGTGCGTGCGCACATGCACGTGTTTGTACGTGTGTGTGCCCGCACACGTGTGCATGCTTGTGCAGTGTACAGTGTAGATGTGCATGCACATGCGTGCATGTTTGGGCGTGCATGTGTGCAGTGTGCATGTGCATGCACATGTGTGCATGTTTGTGTGTAGTGTGCATGTGCCCGCACATGTGTGCATGTTTGTGTGTAGTGTGCATGTGCGCGCACATGTGTGCATGTTTGTGTGTAGTGTGCATGTGCCCGCACATGTGTGCATGTTTGTGTACATGTACAATGTAGATGCGCATGCACATGTGTGCATGTTTGTGTGTAGTGTGCATGTGCCCGCACATGTGTGCATGTTTGTGTACATGTACAATGTAGATGCACATGCACATGTGTGCATGTTTGGGCGTGCATGTGTGCAGTGTGCATGTGCGTGCACATGTGTGCATGTTTGTGTGTAGTGTGCATGTGCCCGCACATGTGTGCATGTTTGTGCATGTTTGTGTGTAGTGTGCATGTGCCCGCACATGTGTGCATGTTTGTGTGTAGTGTGCATGTGCGCGCACATGTGTGCATGTTTGTGCATGTTTGTGTGTAGTGTGCATGTGCCCGCACATGTGTGCATGTTTGTGTGTAGTGTGCATGTGCGCGCACATGTGTGCATGTTTGTGTGTAGTGTGCATGTGCCCGCACATGTGTGCATGTTTGTGTACATGTACAATGTAGATGCGCATGCACATGTGTGCATGTTTGTGTGTAGTGTGCATGTGCCCGCACATGTGTGCATGTTTGTGTACATGTACAATGTAGATGCACATGCACATGTGTGCATGTTTGGGCGTGCATGTGTGCAGTGTGCATGTGCGTGCACATGTGTGCATGTTTGTGTGTAGTGTGCATGTGCCCGCACATGTGTGCATGTTTGTGCATGTTTGTGTGTAGTGTGCATGTGCCCGCACATGTGTGCATGTTTGTGTGTAGTGTGCATGCGCGCGCACATGTGTGCATGTTTGTGTGTAGTGTGCATGTGCCCGCACATGTGTGCATGTTTGTGTACATGTACAATGTAGATGCGCATGCACATGTGTGCATGTTTGTGTGTAGTGTGCATGTGCCCGCACATGTGTGCATGTTTGTGTACATGTACAATGTAGATGCACATGCACATGTGTGCATGTTTGTGCGTGCACGTGTGCAGTGTGCATGTGCCCGCACATGTGTGCATGCTTGTGCACGTGTACAGTGTAGATGTGCATGCATGTTTGTGCGTGTATGTGTGCGCGTGACTGTGGGCCTCTCACAGCATGGCCCTGAGGCTGGAGTCCTGACAGCAGGCTGGCCATGGACTTCTCCTCTGGACCTTGCTCCCCGGGGGTCCGGACCAGCCCTGGAGCCACCCCAGGGCCGTTGAGAGCCTGGCGGGCCTGGGGCACGGAAGCTTGTCCATGGCCGTTGAGCCCCCTTGGCCCCTTCCTCTGGGGTTGGGAATGGCAAAGGCTCCTCCCCCAGATTTACTGGGGCGGCCTGGTGACAGCGACAGGCCAGCGTGTGTGGCCTCTGCCCGTGTGCTGGTGCGTGTCTGCGCGTGGGCTCTGTCTCTGAGAGCCTGCCCTGACGTGGAGAGTTCTCTGTCTGATCGTCCTTCCTCCTGTCTGTCAGGGAAGAGGAAGGCCGCTGGTGTGTGGGGCACCAGGCCTCGAGTTAGGACGTGGCCTCAGATACTTCCTAGCGGGGTGACCCTGTTTGCCTCAGTTTCCTGATCTGTAAAATGCATCTCTGCCGAGAAACCCCCAAAGAGGGTCACGAGAGTCAGACGTGGCTGAAGTGATGGAACAGTTTTGTGTTTATTTGTGTGTGTTTTCATTGGTGCCTTTGGGTTTTTTATATCAGTTTCCCCAAGTTCTCCCAGAGAACCAGCCAACCAATAGCCTTAGTTGAAAGATTAAAAAAGAAAAGAGAAAAAATAATCACGAGCGCTAGAGGGCGCCACACCTCACGGAGAGCAGGTGCTGGACCCAGGAAACCCCGAGTTCAAATCCAGCCTCATACGCTTACCTACTGGGTTGCTTCACCTTCATCTGCCTCAGTCTTCTCACCTGTAAAATGGGAGTGATAACAGCACTGCCCTTCCAGGGTGTTGTGAGGCTCATGCATGTAAAGCGCTTACCATGTGTCTGGTGCCCAGAATGCGCTCTATAAATGCTTGCCCCCAAACCCCAGCCATGTGCTGGGTGCAAGGTGAAGCCCCAGGTGCGCCGTTCTCTTCATTCTGATGGTTTGGAGCATTTTTCATGTTGCTGTTACGAGTTTACATTTCTATATAACACAATGTATTTTTCCCCAATCCCATGTAAGAACAATTTTGTACGTTTATTTTTTAAATTTTGGATTCCAGATTCTGTCCCCCCTCCCAGAGACAGGGAGCCTTGCCCGTATGTCAGGTGTTTCCACATGATCATCTCCCTTTTGAGAACAGCCCGTGCCTGGCCCATGTACCTGCTAGGTATTGGCTCTCAGTGGGCGGGAGGTTCTAGTCAGTTCTGCGGCCCGCCGAAATCAGAGCTTTCGCAGAGAACTCTGGTCCGAGTTTCTCCCACTTGACGGCTCCCTCTGCTTCTAGATCCTCCCCACGTTTGGTTCCGAGTCCGTCCCCGCAGAGCTGTGGGAGGTTCGGCATCTGAGTATCGTGACGTTCCTGGTACCCATTCTGAATGTCATTTTAAAGGCTGTCATGAGTTTGTTAAAAAGTTAAACTTAGTTTTCAGAAGTGCTCTGAGGATGGAGTTTTGTGATTGGCAGACCCTGGTGGGTTGCGGCAGGAAGACACTGACCTGTGCCTGCCTGCTGCACACAGGGCACCCGCCGTCCAGGAGCTCCCTCCCTAACATCCCTCAGGCTGTGAGCCTCTCCCCTGTGTCCTCATTGAGGGGCTCCTCCTCCAGAGCGCACTGACCATGACCTTCCTCAGTGGCGTTTGACCTAGCCCCATCCAGCCTCGATTGTTCCCTCTGTGCTCTCAGGCACATGTGCCTTCTCACTGTTCCTCACACCTGGTGCACCTCGTCTCCCACCTGTGGTCCTTTGCACCAACAGTGTTCCTCATTCCCAGAAGGCCCTCCTTCCTCTCTTCTGCCTGTTGGAGACCAGCTCTGGAGCCAGGGTGGTGGGAGGCCTTTCCTGTTTGACCTCCCCAGCATGCACACACACATGCACACATGTATACACACATACATGCTGCCACATGCACATACACAAACAGCACATTGATGCACACATGCACCACTTTCTCTGACTTGCATGAACCTGTGCATACTGTCTCCTCAATTAAATTGTGGGGAGCCCTTAGGAGATTCTCTTGGAATTTTGTTCCAGGCATAGTGCTAGGCCTATGGAAGGTCATCATAAGTCCTGGCTGTTCTGTATATCTGTGATTTATTAAATTTCTGTGCCTCCCTATTCCTCTGTTCCTTTGTCACAAAGAGTCTGTTATGCGCACGGAGCAGAATGAATGAGGGCTGTGCAGTGACAACAGTGGCTTTTTAATCGGCCATTTTATTTTTGTGTATTTTAATTAGAGATGACTTAGGCAGAAAGTCTGTGGAGTCTGTTTCCCCAGGGATTTGTGCTGGTGACAAGAGCAGAACTGGGCAGGGAGCCTGCCAGTCTCTGCCACAGGCTTCCTCGCAGCTGGGTCAGAGGCCACCAGGTCACAGCCTTAGAGCTGGCAAGGTCTCCTGGGCCATCAGACTCTTTTCTAGTTGAAGATCCAGATGGGGACATGAATGTGCTGGGTGTGAGACAGAAATGAAGACGAAATTGGCCCTCCCTCTGGGAGCTGCCCTTCTGTTGGGGAGGAAATAGCAGGTGTATAATAAGTGCATGCAGGACATATAGAAAACAAACCCAGGGTGTTCTGGGGCCGGAGGGAGGGACTTGGGGGTCCACCAAGAGGCCGTGTTAGTGTTGCTCATGCAGGGGCCTATGGGGGGTTGCTCATTTTGTACCATTAGAAACAAAGGATGTGACTTGGCAAGCTGGAAAGGGGCTGTATCCAGTGGTCAGTGGGTGGCTGTTGGTGGTGTAAGTGGCCTGTAGCACATGGAGCTAGCCTCTGGGCCAGGCTCCCAAGCTCTAGGGCTTCTGGGGTCACCTGGGTTGACCCGGAGGCCTCTTGGTGTCTGTCATTGAGGGGAGTGAGGGTCGGCCCCTGGAGTGACTCATTGGTTAGTCAGGCTTTGGCTGCGCTTGTGGTCACCCTGGCTTTGTGGTTTTTTTTAAAGGAGGAATCGCGAGAGCTTCGGGAACAGCCCATTGACCCCCAGGCCCAACAAGAAATCATCAACAGCATCGAGGATGTCTACTTCTCGCCCGACTCGTTTGATATTGTGAAGTATGAGATGGAGGTAAGGGCTGTGGCTTCTGCAGGGATGGTGAGGGCAGAGGCCTTCAGGGGGGCCGCAGGGCTCCGGGGCCATACCTGCAGTGGACACTGGTGGGAGGAAGGGTTTCAGTGCTGCTTTGGGGGCAGGGGCGGTGGCAGCTATGGCTCTGACCAAAATCTGAGTTTTCTGACCTGGTGGGGAACCGAAAAAGGACCTGTGAGGAGACCTGGGCCCAGCCATCCATTTTACAAAGGAGGGAGTTTGGTCCAGACTGCTGTTGGCAAGGCAGTCTGCTCAGTGATAGAGGTTCAGTCAGAGGGACAGTACTAGCAGTGGGGGAGTAGAGGGACTGGGAAAGGCCTCCTACAGAAAGTGGGATTTGAAGGAAACCTGGCTGTAGAGGTGAAGGAAGGGAAAGCGTTCTAGGCATGGGGCATAGCCAGTGCAAAGGCATGGAGATGGGAGATGGAGTGAGGAACAGGAAGAAGACCAGTGTAGTTGAATGATAGAATATGTGAAGTACAGTGAGGGGTAAGGAGACTAGAAAGGAAGGAGGGGAACTAGGTAATAAAGGGCTTTGAATGCCAAACAGCATTTTGTATTTGATCCTGGAGGCCATAGGGAGTTTGTTGAGTAGGGAGGAGTGACATGATTAGACCTACATTTTAGAAAAATCACTTTGGTGGCTGAATGGAGCATAGAGTGGAGTGGGGAGAAACTTGAGGCAGACTGTCCTCCACCAAGAGGCTCTTCAGTGCTCCAGAGGAACGGCCGGCTGGAGATGCTCTAGAGATGCTCTAGAGGAGTGGCTGGCCGGAGACGCTGCAGAGGAGCGGCTGGCCAGAGACGCTGCAGAGGAGTGGCTGGCTGGAGATGCTCTAGAGGAGCAGCCGGCCAGAGATGCTGCAGAGCAGCAGCCGGCCAGAGATGCTGCAGAGGAGTAGCCAGCTGGAGACGCTCTAGAGATGCTCTAGAGGAGCAGCCGGCCAGAGATGCTGCAGTGGAGCAGCTGGCCGGAGACGCCCTAGAGATGCTGCAGAGGAGCGGCCGGCCTGGAGATGCCCTAGAGATGCTCTAGAGGAGCGGCCTGCTGGAGAGGCTCTAGAGATGTTCTAGAGGAGCGTCTGGCTGGAGACGCTGCAGAGGAGCGACCGGCCTGGAGACGCTGCAGAGCAGCAGCCGGCCAGAGATGCTGCAGAGGAGTGGCCAGCTGGAGACGCTCTAGAGATGCTCTAGAGGAGCAGCCGGCCAGAGATGCTGCAGTGGAGCAGCTGGCCGGAGACGCCCTAGAGATGCTCCAGAGGAGCGGCCGGCCAGACACGCTGCAGAGGAGCGGCCGGCTGGAGATGCCCTAGAGATGCTCTAGAGGAGTGGCCAGCTGGACACGCTGCAGAGGAGCAGCTGGCCAGAGATGCTCTAGAGATGCTCCAGAGGAGCGGCTGGCCAGACATGCTGCAGAGGAGCAGCTGGCCAGAGATGCTCTAGAGATGCTCCAGAGGAGCGGCTGGCCAGAATGCTGCAGAGGAGTGGCCAGCCTGGAGATGCTGCAGAGGAGCGGCAGCCAGAGATGCCGCGGAGGAGAAATTGAGTAGAGATGCTGCCATGATGAAATTGTCCAAAGACGGTGACTAGGTGAAATCTACCAGAGATACTGTTCCAGTGAAATGAACAGGCCTTGGTACCCTATCAGAAGGGGGTGGGGTAGACCAGGAGGAGTTGACTCAGGATGTTTCCTAGGTTGGGAGCCTGAGGCACTCGGAGGATGGGGATGCCCTCGACAGCAAGGTCAGAGGGTTTATGGGAAAGGTGATGAAGGAATTCCATTGTGTGCTTATCAGGCTTCGCCTTTGGAGAAGGCAGTGTCAGGCAGGAGGCTCAGTCACAAGGGGCAGAGATAGTCTTTGAGGCAGGAAAGGCATTGACTGTTCTCCCAGATTCTTTCTAGGGGTTTGGCAGTGAGTGGTGGAGATCAATGGGATGGCAGCTAAGAAATATCATAGCACAGAGTGCTGGGCCTGGAGTCAGGGAGAGCTGAGTTCAAATTTGGCCTCAGGTACTTCCTAGCTGGGTGACCCTGGGTCATTTAACCTCTAACTGTCCTAGTTTCATCATCGGTACAATGGGATTAATAACAGCACTGATCTCCTAGGGTTGTGATGAGGATCAAGTGAGATAATATTTATCAAGTCTCAGTGTGAGGCCTGGCTTGGGGAGCCTGGCTCTGTAAATGTGAACTATGATGGTAGCAAAGTCAAGGAAAGGTTTTCCAGGGTGGGAGAGGTCCTGGGCTGTTTCTAGCCTGAAAGTTCAGCCCCCAATAGGTTGGGACTGATTAATATAAGTAAGAGAAGGGACGATCATTGGGTCGCTGCTGATGGGGATGGGTCAGGGTGGGCGGATAGGCATTGATAAAGAGCTTAGCCCATCACTCCTGAAGGCAGAAAACTTTGGATGCCTGGGCTCCCTTCATAGCTCAATAATTCTGGTCAGGTCCACCTCCCTGGGCCTCAGTTTCCTTATTTGTAAAGTGAAGGGGCTGGATTCTGAGAGGCCTTTCAGCTTTAAATCTCTGACCCTGAGAATGTAATGGAAAGACCTTAGAATCCACCTAACACTACCTCCTTCCCCCCCCTCCCCATTTTATAGATGAGGAAACTGAGGCTTAGACTGCCCAAGGTCATGGAGTAAGAGTTATCTGTGGTAGAGTTTGAATCTGAGCCTCCCCATTTTAGTGACACCACTGCATGGGGTAATATGGTGTGTGGCCTTGCTTTCTTTTGTTAAAGAACAGGAGACAGGAGAACAGGAGGCATTGGGGCACTGCGGGGCTGGGGTGTCAGCCGCTCAGGATCGAGAGGAACATGAATTTGAAGGAGATTAAGCATGGTGCAAGGGCAGTCAGCAGTGAGAGAAGGCTGATGAGAGACTGAGCAGGGGGCTGGGGAACCTGAGCTAGGCTTGATCCACTGGGGGGGGGGGGCGGGGTGTGCATGCGGTTCATTTGGAAGGCGTACATGGCTCTGCTGACCATTGATCCCCAAACCAACATTGGTTCATCCCCATTGGTGGTTTTGCCCACAGAAGCTTCCTCCTGTCCTCAATTTGCAAGAATTGGAAGCGTACAGAGACAAGCTGAAACAGCAGCAGGCTGCTGTAAGTATAGAGAATGACTGCTGACTTCTGGGGCTGGCCTGGGGGAGATGGGGCAGGCCGAGGTGGGTCATGCTAGGCACAGCTCTGACTTCGGCTTCAGGGAGGGATGGAAAGACTCAGAGTGGTGCCTTTCACCTTGATGCAGCTTCTGCCCTGAACCCTGAGGTGGGCAGGGTTTCATCCAGGCTTCTGGGGTCACTTGTTCCTTGTGTCCAGGGACCTTCTTGGCCATAGTTGGGCCAGCGTGGACCCAGAGTCTAGTCCAGGCGTTTCACCAGAGGGCTGATTTGATGAGGCCAAGGCCTTCATGGCTTTATGCCTCAGTTTCCTCCCCTGTAACATGAGAAGTCTGAACTCCAGGATTTCTCATTTCTAATGGATCCTGGCATTGAGTCCAAGCCGCTGATTTTATAGATGAGGAAACTGAGGCCCAGGGGAGTGCAGTGAGATGTAGAGGCTGAGTGGGGCTTCCTGGGTCTTAGCTTGTTGCTTTCATTGCACCATGGCTCACTTGGTGGGAGCCCTTCTCTCATTCATTGGTCCCCAAATCCTCTGCTGGTGGTCAGGGGGTGGTGGGGCCTGGAAGGAGGAGGGAGGGCCGTTTCCTGACACTGGGCTCCCCTGGTCCTTGGTGGCAGCCATGCATGAGAACAGTCTGGAAAGCCTTTTCAACTTGGCAGGGTGACCTTGGGGAAGGGTCTTGCAGGGTGAGGGTGGCGGTGAGGGGGAGGGTGGGTGTGAAAGAAGAGGCTGGTCTTGTATTGAAAGACTATCCTTGATGTCGGCTCTCCATGTCTGTCTGTCTGTCTTTGCTTGAGCAGGTCTCTAAGAAAGTCGCAGATTTGATCCTTGAAAAGCAGCCAGCTTATGTCAAGGTAGGAGGTCCTTGGAGAACCTTGGGGGCTGGTGGGGGCGGTGCTTCAGGAGTGGGGTCTCCAGGGTGAGACCAAGGTGGGCTGGGTGGGCCTGGGAGGTCCTGGCTTTGCTATCAGCAGGATCAGGCATCCTCTTTTCACTCTGTCTCAGAGTGTTGTGACGGGGAACTTGATGATTCTAGTTCTGAGCTTGTCATGGTGAAAAGATCTTTTTTTATTTTTTTAATTTATTTTATTGATTTGGTTTGAAGGTCTTTAAGCCGTGTCTACGCTGGGGTGTTTTTTCCTGAAAGCTTTAGGGTATGTTTTTTGGTGGCTGCTCCTCCATAAGTACTTGGGCCTGGGCCATCACAGGGCAGTCTGACTCTAAATCCAGAGGGTGAGGCCTCTTGGCTGTCCAGGCCTGGCTGGGCCAGTGGCTGGCAGGGCTCATTTGTCAGGTGGGCCTTGGAGTGGGACTTGGGTCATTTTTTCTTTTCATCAGGGAGGCAGTCCTTAAATTGGAGGCAGCACAGGCTACCTGCCTTCCTCAGACAGTGGGGTCTCCGCTTGTCAGCCTGGAAGGACATGGCCTCCTTGATTAGGAATGTGAATCCTGGGGTTCATGGGGGCCCCATGGGGGCCCCTCATGGGCTGCTGGGTGAGCGGCCATCTTTGAAATTTGCTCAGCATGTTCCTCATGACTGTCGGCCCATTAGAGCTGTTGGCCAGAGAGGAGCCAGAGACAGGCAGTGACCCCCATGTACCTCCCCACAGGAGCTCGAGAGAGTAACCTCTCTGCAGACAGGCCTTCAGCTGGCTACTGTCATCTGCAGCAATGGAAGAAGGTGGGTTGCACTGCTGTAGCTTTACAGGGAGCCTAAGGGTTTCTTGTGTCCTCCTTGGACAGATGCATATCATCTGGGGTCCCTGCTTTAGAGGCCACTTTTTTACAGAGCTGGTCTGGGGTGCACCTAGGAGACTGGGAGCATAGCACAGGCCTTCCTGTTTTCTGGCCTCCTCCATGGCCTTCCCACAGTTACCTCCGGGAGCTTCCTTGGGGCATGCTCCATGTGGCCTACCCCTGGGTCAGGCTGTGTTGCCCCTGGGCTCCGTGGCCCCTCCTGGGCAGTGCCCAGTGCCCATGAACTAGCTCCCTACTTCATGTTGACGGTTGTTTCCTGGGATTGACACTGGTCTCGCTCACATCACAAAGTCTGGAGCTGGGGGCCTGGTTTAGCCTGGCCTATATCTTTGTTCTTTCTTCTTGCAGGCACCTGAATATCGCAAAGGAGGGTTTTACTCAGGCCAGTTTGGGCCTTCTCGCGAACCAGCGGAAGCGCCAGCTGCTGGTTGGCCTGCTGAAGTCCTTGAGGACTATAAAAACACTGGTGGGTCTGGGGGTTCAAGGTGTGGCTGTTGGGCTGCTCTTGGGCCACCATCTCACTACTGCTGTTTGTTTTTGCAGCAAAGAACGGACGTGCGCTTGAGTGAGATGCTGGAGGTCAGTGAGGGTTTTGAGGGTCATAGGACACCACTGAGCCCCTGCCCCCCAATATGTGTGTGGAGTGAGCCCCAGAGCAGAGGTCTCTCCATAGGTGGTCTCTCATTTTCCGCTAGGTGCTGCTGAGAGCCCTCCTCCTGATGGCCTAGTACAAGTCCTTGGGACCTGCCCTGTCTGGCTGCTCATGGCAGCGACAATGCCCATAGCTGGCCCTGGTACCCATGTGACTGGGGAAACTGAGGCACCTACTGAGGGCTGTGCATTTTCATTGTACATTAAGATGAGTTTTTTTGAAGACCTTGGTGGTCTTGTCCTGCAGAACCTGCCTCAGTAGGTGCTGTGGTGGTAGAGACCCTGTTCCCTGGTCACAGAATTGGCTGGGTCACTGCCCCCTCATGGTTATTCCCTAATGTTCTGTCTTCTCAGAAACAAGTCCATGCCCTAGCCTGCCTCATTTTCCCGTTCTGCTTCCCCTTCTGCTCTGGGTCCCCCACAAATAGCCCCCAGACCTGGGGTCATGCTCCCCAGTTGGGACATGCCCCTTCTCCTAGCTAGCACCTGTCCCATGGTGCCTCTGTTCTCTCTCCAACCTCCCTTGTCTCCCCAATGTCTCCCTGTCCCCACACAAATGCTGTGCCTGTGTTTGTTCCTCCCCAAGGAAGAAGATTATCCTGGAGCTATCCAGCTCTGCCTTGAATGTCAGCAGGCAGCCAGCACTTTCCGACATTACAGCTGTATCAGGTATGGGAGCTAGTGGCCCCAAGTGGGCAAGGTGGGTCGTTGGGGCATTTCCACAAGTGTAGAGTGTGTTGGAAAGACCAGGCACCTATACCTACCTCCCCCAAACCCACCCTGTCTGCCATGGTGCCCAAGGAAGGATCTCTTGGAAGAGGCAGCCCTGCCTCTTTCCTTATGGGCAGCATTTTTTTTTTACTGCATTGTAGAGGGTTTTATTTTTTTCCCCCAATTACATGTAAACAGTTTTTTAACATTTTAAAAAAATTTTGAGTTCCAAATTGTCTCTGTTTCAACTCACCCTTTCTCCCCCTTGGGAAGGTAAGCAGTTTGATGTAGGTTGTACAGGTGCAGTCATGCAAAACATATTTCCGTGTTAGTCATGTTGTGGAAAAAAAGCACAGACAAAAAATAAAAAACAAGGAAAATCAAGTAAAGGAGAGGGCAGCTTTGGTCTGCGTGCGGACTCTGTTCCGTCTTTCTCTGGAGGCGATAGTCTCCATCATGAGTCTTTGGGATTGTCCTGGATCATTGTATAGCTAAGGGTAGCTAAGTCATTCACAGTTCTTCATTGAACAACATGTCTGGCACTGTGTCCAACGTTTTCCTGGTCCTGCTTACTGCACTTTGCATCAATGCAAGTAAATCTCTCCTGGTTTTTCTGAAATCACCCTGCTTGCTGTTTCTTCGAGCACAGCGATATTCCAGTACAATCAGATACCACAGCTTGCTGAGCCCTTCCCCCGTTGATGTACACCCCTTTGATTTCTAACTCTTAGCCACCACAAAAAGAGCTACTGTAAATATTTTTGTACATACAGGTCCTTGTCCCTTTTTCTTTTGGTCTTTGGGATACAGACCTAGCAGTACTATTGCTGGACCAAAGGGCATGTACGATTTGATAGCCCTTTGGACATTGTTCCAGATTGCTCTCCAGAATGGTTGGATCAGCTCACCATTCCACCAACAATGCATCAGTGTCCCAGTTTTCCCATGTCCTCTCCAATATTTGATACTTTCATTTTCTGTAATATTCACTCATCTGATAGGAGTGAGGTGGTACCTCAGCGCAGTTTTAATTTGCATCTCTAGTCAATAGTGAGGTAGAGTATTTTTTCATACGACTAGAGATTTGGGTTTCTTCATCTGAAAACTGCTTATTCATATCCTTTGACCATTTGTCAGCTGAGGAATGTAGAGGCAGCATTTTCAGTTCACCAATTGGATCTAGACCTTGAGAAGTGGGAGGGAGCTCAGAGACCACTTGGGACTTCACCTTCATTTGACAGGGGAGGAAACTGAGGTGCCTCGAAAGGCAAAGTTAGAGGCAGGATTTGAATCCTGATCCTCAGACTCCACAGCCTGTACTTTGTTCCACTGGATCTGGACACTTTGACCATTTCATATCTTTCCTGCCAGAAAGTCATTGTCACAGATGAGGTGGCACACTTTTGTTTCCCAACTTGAATCAGATTTTTTTTATCATTTAAAAATGCAACTATCTAGCCCAGTGTTTCATTAGGACTCATTCTGTGAAATGGGGAGTTCAGTTTTGTCTTCATAGTCCCAGCCTGCGGTCTTGTCCAGCAGGGCCCCAGACAAAGGAACGTGGCCCAGTGGCTGCTTTTCCAGGAAAGAGGGTTTGGGGCTTGCTCCCCTGTGCTGAGTTGCTTGCTTCTCTGCCCACACAGACCTTTGGGGGTGCCAACCAGGGGCAGGAGGGAGGGGGGGAGGAGGTCCTGTCTGCTAAATAGAGACTCCTGGCTGGCTACTGTTATCATGCTCACTGTTTTTCGATGAGGGGAACTTGTGGAATGAATGATTTTGGAACTTGGGGAATGAATACCCCAAGATTCTTTGAGAAAGAGTGGGGAAACTTGCTTGTCCTGTGTCCTGTATAGGTACCACTGAGATCTGGCATTTTGCCAAGAGGTACCTCAGTAATTTTAGTGCCTTTCCCAAACTCTAGAAAAGACTTTTGAAGTCATGGTTTGGGGACCTCTGAGATACTCTTCGATCAGTCAATGGATTACTAAGCACCTACTGTGTGCCAGGCCCTTTGCTCAGTGCTGGGGGTAGAGAAAAAGGCATAAACCAGCCATTCTTCTCCAGGAGCAGCAGCATAATGGGGGAGACAGTGTGCAAAATAAGCTACAGATAGGCTGAACAGGAAAGAATTAACAGGAAGGAGGCCCTAGAATTTGGGACAGGGAAGGCTTCCTGGCAGGGGTGGGATTCTGGTGAGGTCACTGGTCAGAGCAGAATGGGGACAGTATGCCAAGCCTAGGGGGCATCCAGACAGAAGGCTCAGAGTAGAGGTGGGGGCCAAGGTCTCCGGACCGAAGAGTGTGTGTACGAAGCCTGGAGGAAGTGGGGGCACTGAGTCATCCAGGGCTTTGGGGTGCCCAGAGGAGCATTTTGGATTTGCTCCTGGAGGCCATAGGGAGCCCCTGGAGCTTGTTGAGGTGGCAGGGCTAGAGTTTGATTGGATTGGGGTGATCAGACCTGCAGTCGGCAGAGAATGAGGGAGGAGACTCCCCACTATGGCTGTGAGGTGATGAGGAACCGTGCCAGGGTGGGGGCAATGTCAGAGGAGAGAAGGAGGAGAATTGGGGGATTGCTCCAGAGGTCACGTTGACAGGCCTTAGCTCTGTCTTAGATCTGGGTGGGGAGGTGACTCCTTAGTTGTGCCCCTAGGGGGAGGAGCTTTCAGAGGGAAAGAGAACGGTTGCTTTGGACACATTGAGGTGAAGGCATCCAGTAGACCTCTGTAGGAGGCTTGCCCAGTCCAGCTCCCTGGACTGTCTCAGAGGTGTGGAAAGTGTCTGCAAGCTTTGACATGAAGGAAGGCACCTCCAATTTCCAGTCTTCCTTCCCTCTCCTCCCCGCACTGAGCTGTCCCCTCTAGGAAGGGCTCAGAGGAGGAAGGATAAAGGTTCAATCCAGCTGCCCCACATGCCAGAACTATCAGGATGGTGGGGTTCAGTCTTCCATGCCTGTGGCATTCCCTAGCCTGTGACTAGGAGCAAGGCAGGGATCTCATGCCTCTGGAGGTGCCACCTTCCCATGTCAGGCAGGGGTCCCATTGTGTCCTTCCTTCCTTGGGAGGGGCTGTGCTGAGCAGAGCTCTGAGATGTCTCCCCTTGTCCAACAGCGAGCTGGACTCCAAGCTGCAGGACACCCTGGAGCAGATTGAGGTGAGGAGGGCCTGGGCTTGGGAGAAGGCCAGAGTGGGGGGTGAAATGGATATGTGGTCAGGGGCCCAGAACCTGGGGGTTGGGGGAGCTGTCCTGGCCTCTGAGTCCTTGCTGTGATCTGTGCTTCTGGGAAGTGGTGCGGCCTCTTGGGTGGGGCTCCCCCTCACCCCCAAGGTGAGCACAACACGATGCAGCGCTGTGTCACCACACAGCAGCACCACACAACAGGCTAGCACAATACAACACAGCCCAACACAACAGTCCAACGTAACGCAGCACAACACAATCCCATACAACCAAATCCAGCACTGTAGAGCTCAGCACAATGCAGCTTGATCTGTTCTAACACAACCCAGCCTTACAGCCTTATAGCATCACACAGCAGCACTGTGGCCCTGGCCAGCCGGACAATTGGAGGCCACAGGGGGGCCACAGGCTTACCCCCTGGGCTTGCCCATGCTCCTTTCCTGACATGTTCAGGGAGGGTGTTGATGGGGGACCTTGACGTTGGCTGGGCTTATGTCCCCTTTGGGAGCTGAGACTGGTCTTCCTGAGGCTGGGGTCTGTTTTGGACCCAAGCACGGAGGACCAGCCCCGCAGTGATCCCTCCCCCCTCCCAGAAAGGCTAATCTGGGAAACGTGTTTGCCACCAGGGCATTTTGCCCTGTCTCCCACTGCAGGAGAGAAACCTGCTTTAAGTGAGAGTTCATGGATGCTCTGAGGCCAGCAGAGCCAGCCCAACTGTGGGAAGTTGTGGCCACAGCTCTCTGTGGCCTCCCCTTGATGCGGCGGGTCCGTTATCAGGGACTGGGCTTTCAGGCCCCTGCAGGCTGTGGGCTCTGGGAGTTACTTAGTTACTAAGAATCTGTCTTCAATGAATTCTGGGCTTTCTGGCCCCAGAAGGGAGCGTAGGGGCTTGCTTGTCTAAGCCATTATTTTACAGAGGGGAGGAAGTAGTTTACCCAAGACCATGCAGCCCAGGATGTGAATTCAGGCAGTAGGGCTCCAGGGCTGGTGGGTCTTTCCTCCTGCTTGGTGTGTCTAAGGCCAGTCCCACTCATCCTGTGGGCATCCCACTGGGTACTTCTTACCAGCCCCTGCTCGTGTGTGCTCCTGTTTAGGAGCAGCTGGACGTGGCACTCTCCAAAATCTGCAAGAACTTTGATGTTGCCCACTACACCAAGGTGCAGCAGGCCTACAGGCTCCTGGGAAAGACGCAGGTGTGTCTGGGGGCTGCCCAGAGCGATGGGTCTATGTGTATGTGCATGTATTTGTGTGTGTGCGCATGTGTGTGCATGCACATGTGCATGCACAGCCTGTGGGCAGCTGGCCAGCCAAATGACATGGTTCTTGTGCCTTGCAGACCGCAATGGACCAGCTGCACATGCACTTTACGCAGGCCATCCACAATACCGTGTTCCAGGTAGTCCTGGGCTACGTGGAGCTGTGCGCAGGCAACACAGACACCAAGTTCCAGAAGCTTCAGTACAAGGACCTCTGCACGGTATGTGGTGATGAGCAGTAAAAGGGGAGCTTGCAGGGAAGGGTATGGTGAGCGAGTGTGAGCTGGGTGGATGAGAGAGGGAGAGAGAAGATGGGAAGTGTGAGCAAAGAGGAGCCTAGTGGCCCGTTTACCTATCCCAGAGCTGGCCCACGAGAAGCCTTTCAAAATCCTTTTCTAGATGCTTGGCAGGGAGAGGAAGGCAGGAGATTGGATAATAGCTAGTGGAGATGCTTTCTAAGGATGGTCAAGAGAGTCAAATGTGTCTGTGGGCCATAGGGCCATAGCCCGGAGATGAGGAAGGGCTGAAGATGTGAGAGTGGGCCTGATTGAGGACCACTGTGCTGAGGAAGAAGGGAGGAGTGGGACCAAGGGCATGGACAGCGGGTCTGGCCTTCACCTGGTGCATGGTCACCTCCTTTTCCAAGCCTGGAACGCTGCTGCTCCCCCAGTGAGTGTGCACCTGGCTCAGGCTTGCTCACCTCTTGTCTGATGGCTGCCTGGACTCCTCTGGGCCGTGGTGGGCAGGCAGATGTGATAAATAAAATTGGATTTCTAAGCCCTGCCTTCCTGCAGGAAACTGAGACAAACTGGGTCAAGTGACTTGACCAGGGTCACACAGCTGGATTCAAACTCAGGTCTTCCTGACTCCCAAATTCTTCAATCTCTGCAACGCTGAGCTTGATGTCATCTGCAGAGAGATGATTATTAAATCCATTGGAGGGCATAGAGTGCAGTAGAAGAGGGTCTAGATGAAAGCCTTGGGGGACATCCATGACCTGAGTGAGGATCCAACCAAGGAGACCAAGAAGGGCAGTCAGAGAGGGAGGAGAACCAGGAGAGAGAGAAAAGGGTGTCCCAAAAACCGAGGGAGAAGAGAGTATTATGGAAGAGGAGTAACCCACGGTATCCAAGGCTGCCGAGAGGTCCAGGAGAAGGAGGACCAAGAAGAGGCCATTGGATTTGGTAATTAAGGGATCACTGGGCACTCTGGGTGGGGGCCAGACTGTAAAGGATTAGGAAGAGTGAGAAGAAAGGGGAGGTGCCTGTTGTAGGCAGTGAGGCATTAATCTATGAAAGGCAGGCGAGATTTGAGGTCATGAGGAGCCAAGGGATCATTTTTTTTATGAGTGGGGGAGCCTCAGTAGGAAGGAACCATCATCTCTAAGGAGGTTGAAAATTGGAGAAAGCAGAAGGGGTGGGTACCAGTGTGCACAGGAGGGGATGGTGGGAAAGGAAGAGGTGCACGTGGCCCTCCAGGTCAGAGATCTCTCCCCTGATCTTCCCTGACCTAGAAGGAAGAGGAGCCTTGTGGTGAGTGTCATGGGTGTTGTGGGAAGCTCTGCTTCATCTCACTCTTAGCTGTGGGTCACCTTTCCCAACCTAGAGAAGTGTTTCATTGTGTGGCTTTCCTAGCAATGGGACAGTTTGGCGGTAGCTCTGCTTTCCCCTCCTGGGTATCTTGTTTTTGTCATTTCTTTGGTAGAAGGAGGCTCTCTTTTGGGATATCACTGGATCATAGGTTATGCACAGTTTTATAGCCCTTTGGGCATAGTTCCAAATTGCTCTCCAGAATGGTTGGATCAGTTCACAGCTCTGCCAACCATGATTAGTGTTCCAGTTTTCCCATATCTTCTCCAACATTTATCATTTTCCTTTTCTGTCATATTCGCCATTCTGATAGGTGGGAGGTGGTGCCTTAGAGTTGTTTTAATTTGCATTTCTCTACAATAGTGATTTGGAGCATTTTTTATGACTATAGATAGCTTTAATCTCATCATCTGAAAACTGTCTGTTCATATCCTTTGACCATTGGGAAATGACTTGTATTCTTATAAATTGGACTCACTTCTCTATGTATTTGAGAAGTGAGGCCATAAAAGACACTTGCTATAAAAATTGTTTCTCATCTCTGCTTTTCTTCTAGTCTTGGTTGTATTAGTTTTGTCTGTGCGAAACCTCTTTAATTTAATATCATCAAAATTAATCATTTTGCCAGTTGTAATTCTGTCTCTTGTTTGATCACAACTTTTCCCCATCTTCATGGATCTGACTGGTAAACTATTCCTTGCTCTCCTAATTTGCTTGTGGTTTCACCCTTTATTTGTAAATCATTTACCCATTTTGACCTTATCTTGATATGGTGTGAGATGTTGGTCTATACCTAATTTTTGCCATACTGTTTTCCAGTTTTCCCAGCAGTTCTTATCAAAATTGAGTTCTTAACCCGGAAGTTGGAGTCTTTAGTTTTGCTCTGGTCATCCAGTACTGTTTCTCACGTACTTGATCTATTCCCCTGATCCACTTATCTGTTTTTTAGCCAGTACCGGATTGTTTTAACGATTATCTCTTTATGATATTGTTTGAGATCCGGTACAGTCAGGCCACTTCCATTCATATTTTTTTCCCCATTAATTCCCTTGACATTCTTGACCTTTTGTTCCTCCAGATGAATTTTGTAATGGTTTTTTTCTAGCTCTGTAAAGCTCTATAAAATAATTTTTTGGTAGCCATTGGTATGGCACTGAATAAGTAAATTAATTTAGGTAGAATTGTCATTTTAATGATCTTGGCTCAGCCTATCCATGAGCAATGAATATTTTCCCAGTTATTTAGATCTGCCTTTATTTGTGTGAAAATTGTTTTTTCATTGTGTTCATACGGTTTCTGGGTTTGTCCTCTTGTAGATTCCCAAGTATTTTATATTGTTTACTGTTATTTTCAATGGAATATCTCTGTCTCTTGCTCCTGGGCTTTGTTGGTTATGCTGATTATTCATGTGGGTTTACTTTATATCCTGCAACTTTGCTCACGTTATTATTTCAGCTAGTTTTTTGTTGATTCTCTATCATTCTCTAAGCACGTCCTCATGTCATCTGGGTAGAGTGAGAGTGTTTTTCCTTACTGTCTATTATATTTTTTCAGTCCTTTTTTCTTCTTTTATTGCTGTAGCGAGCATTTCTAGTACAGTATTGAATAATGGTAGTGATGATGGGCTTATTCCCATTTCAGATAATGCTTGCTGATAGTTTTAGATATTACTTATGCTTTTAAAGAAAGCTCCATTTATTCCTATGCTCTCTAGCGTTTTTAATAGGAATGGGTGCTGTATTTTGTCAGAAGCTTTTTTTGCATCTATCAAAATAATCGTTTGATTTCTGTTGATTTTGCTACTGATATAGTCATTTATACTCATAGTTCTCCTAATATTAAATCCCTGCATTTCCGGTATAAATCTCACCTACTCATAGCGTATGATCCTTGTGATACATTGCTGTAATCTCCTTGCCTAGTATTTTATTGAAATTTTTTGTATCAGTATTCATTAGGGAAATTAATTTAGAGTTTTCTTTTTTTCTGTTTTATCTCTACCTGGTTTTGGTATCAGCCCCATATCTGTGTCATAAAAGAAATTTGGCAGGACTCTGCCTATTTTTCCAAATATTTTACATAGTATTAGAATTAATTGATCTTTAAATGTTTAGTAGAATTCTCTTGTGACTCCATCTGGGCCTGGAAATTTTTCTCTTAGGGAGTTCATTGGTAACTCTTTCCTTTTTTTTTTTTTTTAAATCTGAGATGGGGTTATTTAAGTATTCTGTTTCTTCTTTTAATTTGGGCAATTCATGTTCAGTTTTGCTTAGATTGTCAGATTTATTGACATATAATTGGGCAATAATAATATTTGCTTTAATTTCCTCTTTGTGGTGGTGAATTCACCTTTTTCATCTTTTGATATTGGTAATTTGGTTTTTTCTTTCTTTTTTAAAAATCAAATTAACCAGTGGTTTATCTGATTGTTTTTTTTTTTCATAAGACCAGCTCCTAGTTTTATTTATTAGCTCAATAGTTTTCTTTCAGGTTTATTAATCTCACCTTTAGTTTTAGGATTTCTCATTTGGTGTTTAATTGGGGGTTCTCTTTCTGGTTTTTCTTAGTTGCGTGTCCAGTTCATTGACGTGCTCTTTCTCTATTTTATTGATGTCAGAGTTCAGAGATATAAAATTCCCCTCAGGAGCGCTTGGACTGCGTCCCATCAGTTTTGTTACGTGGTCTCATTGTCGTCATTCTCTTTGATGAAATTGTTGATTGTTTCTGTGTTTTGTTCTTTGACCTGCTCATTCTTTAGGATTAGATTATTCACTTTCCTGTTAACTTTTAATCTATCTTTCCACTGCCCTTTACTGAATGTAACTTTTAGAAAGGGGCCCTTTTATGGAACATGTTCCAAGACTGGAAGCCCAGGGTGGCAAGTGGGTGAGAACTAGCATTTGGAGGAAGATTTGGTCAGTGGAGGAAGGTGGACAGTCTGTCCTCAGCAGCTTCTTTCTTTCTCCTTCAGGATTCCCTCCACTCTCTGTTGGTTGTTCCAAGGTCCTACCATGTTGTTTGTTTATTTGTTTGCACTGAGCCAGGGCCCTTAGTCTGTCTTTGTGACTTCTCCTGGTCCCTGATGAAGACTTGCAGGTGAGCTGAGAACATCATCTGATTAAGAATATGAAAAGCAGACCTGTAACATTTGTCTTTGAGTCTCAGTTTTCCTTCTTTGAGAATGAGAATTGGACTCAGTGACCTGTCTGTGAAGACCCAGCTCTGTGTGCCTGGGAGGCACACATCCATTTCATCCCAATGGACAGTGTTAGACGTGGTTGCCTGATGATGCAGATACCTATGGTGTTTTTTGCTTCCTCTTTCTCAGAATGGAGATATAGCCTTATTGTATGGCTCAGGCTTCTTGTAGGGTTTTGATCCCTGCCTGTGAAAGTGGTCGTGTCTGCTGTTGAGTCTTTGGAGGCTTTGACCTTGCCAGGTGTTCACCACAGCCTTGGAACCTGGAGAAGATAAAAGCCCTGGGTTCTCCTGTGGGTCCCTGTCCTGGTTCTTCTTTCATTTCTCTTCACTCTGGTTTTCCTTGCACATTGAGATGGCCAGGATGTCTTTTGGGGTCTTGACCCAGGCATTGGTCGCTTTCCTAGTTTTTTATAAGTTTGACATTTAAGTAAAACAAAATGACAAAAGCTAGGATTACAAATTGCAGACAGAGCCTCTGTTTCATGTGGTTCTAACCTAGGAATCTTGCTATGAGTATTTTCTGAGATGGAAGATGAATTCCTAGATCTGTCCCTTCTCCCATCTTCTTCCCTGAGACATCAGCCTTAGTATTTATTGTGAGCTCACGCTTCTTAAACCAGAGGGATGCCCATCAACCAGAGAATGGCCAAACAAGCTGTGGTATATGATTGGGATGGAATACATCTGTGCTATAAGAAATGATGAGCAGGATGATTTTAGAAAAACCTGGGAAGACATACATGAACTGATGGAGAGTGAAGTGAGTGTTGTACGTAGTAATAGCAACATGAACAACCGTGAAAGACTCAGTTACACTGATCGTGACTGTGATCTGAGATGATTCCAAAGGACCCATGGTGAAAAATGCTGTCTACCTGCAGAGAGAGAACTAATGGACTCTGAGTGCTGAGTAAAGGGAGCTTTGTTCATTTTCTTGGGGGGGGTGTGTGTGTAGGTTTTCTTTTGCAACCTGGCTACCATGGAAATATTTTTTGCATGACTCTGCATGTGTAGTTGATACATTGTTTTTCTCAAAGGGTGGGGGAGAGAGAGAATTTGGAACTCAAAATTTTAAAAAATGAATATTAATTTTTTTTTTACATATAATTGGGAAGTATTTAATGAAATAAATAGAAATTTATTTAAAAAGCCCTTAGTGCTCTCTACATGCTCCTCCTGAGGGGACTTGGCATCCCCCTGCATTGGTCTGATGAAGGCATGTGGGGAATTAGGACTGGTCAGTCCTGCGGCAGGGAGCTCTTGGGTGGCAGCCCGGAGCGTGGCAGTGGTGCTTGGGGCCTGAAGTTTCATTTTCTGGTCTGTTACTCCATGACAAGTGGAAGAGAGGGAGCTGGCTGTCTGTGACATGTTTGTGCCCTCTCTTGGGATTTATTCCTTGATGAAAGTAGAATTGTGGGGCCTTCCTCTTATCTACCTGAAAGGATGGATGAGGATTAATTAAACTGAATTTATTTGCCTCATCACCATACACTAGACCTTTTAGCTGAGCCAGAGATTCTGAGCTCAGGGAGGTGAGTCCTTTCATGGGGCTGGAGCATCTGCTCAGACCTTGTGTGGGAGCCAGGGCTTGGAGTGATCGAGGCTGGGGCTGATGTTGTACACGTTAACCTTTCTGGGCCTCAGTTTCCCTGTCTCTAAAATGAGGGCCTGGATTAGCTTTTTTCTGAAGTTTCTTAACCCTAAATGAGCTCTTAACTCCTAGTCACTTTTATCAGCTTTTGTGCTGTGTGCACATCCAGGGTGAACAGAATAGGGAGGAAGTCAGTGGTCCCTTAAAGGAGAGATGGTAAGAGGAAGGGAGAAAGTTTCGTCTGAGTAGACAACTTAGAGATTCATTTAGATTAAAAAAATGACATGCTGAAATAAAAAATAAAATAAAAACATGAATATATAGTTCTTTTTTTTAAAATTTATTTATTTAACTTTTAACGTTCATTTTCACAAAATTTTGGGTTCCAAATTTTCTCCCCATTTGTCCCCTCCCCCCACCCCAAAACACCGAGCATTCTAATTGCCCCTATCACTAATCTGCCCTCTTCTATCATCCCTCCCTTCCCTTGTTCCTATCTTCTCTTTTGTCCTGTAGGGCCAGATATCTTTCTATACCCCTTTACCTGTATTTCTTATTTCCTAGTAGCAAGAACAGTACTCAACAGTTGTTCCTAACACTTTGAGTTCCAACTTCTCTTCATCCCTCCCTCCCCACCCATTCCTTTTGGAAGGCAAGCAATTCAATATAGGCCATATCTGTGTGGTTTTGCAAATGACTTCCATAATAGTCCTGTTGTATAAGACTAACTCTATTTCCCTCCATCCTATCCTGCCCCCCATTGCTTCTATTCTCTCTTTTGATCCTGTCCCTCCCCAAGTGTTGACTTCAAATTGCTCCCTCCTCCCATTGCCCTCTCTTCCCTCATCCCCCCCACCCTGCTTATCCCCTTCTCCCCCACTTACCTGTATTGTAAGATAGGTTTTCATACCAAAATGAGTGTGCATTTTATTCCTTCCTTTATTGGAATGTGATGAGAGTAAACTTCATGTTTTTTCTCTCACCTCCCCCCTTTTTTCCTCCATTGAAAAGTCTTTTACTTGCCTCTTTTATGAGATAATTTGCCCCATTCCATTTCTCCCTTTCTTCTCCCAATATATTTCTCACCCCTTAATTTCATTTTTTAAAGATATGATCCCATCCTCTTCAATTCACTCTGTGCTCTGTGTGTGTGTGTGTGTGTGTGTGTGTGTGTGTGTGTGTGTGTAATCCCACCCAGTACCCAGATACTGAAATGTTTCAAGAGTTACAAATATTATCTTTCCACGTAGGAATGTAAACAGTTCAACTTTAGTAAGTCCCTTATGACTTCTCTTTGCTGTTTACCTTTTCATGCTTCTCTTCATTCTTGTGTTTGAAAGTCAAATTTTCTTTTCAGCTCTGGTCTTTTCAACAAGAATGCTTGAAAGTCCTCTATTTCATTGTAATTCCATTTTTTCCCCCTGAAGTATTATACTCAGTTTTGCTGGGTAGGTGATTCTTGGTTTTAGTCCTAGTTCCTTTGACTTCTGGAATATCCTATTCCATGCCCTTCGATCCCTTAATGTAGAGGCTGCTAGATCTTGTGTTATCCTGATTGTATTTCCACAATACTTGAATTGTTTCTTTCTAGCTGCTTGCAGTATTTTCTCCTTGATCTGGGAACTCTGGAATTTGGCCACAATGTTCCTAGGAGTTTCTCTTTTTGGATCTCTTTCAGGCGGTGTTCTGTGGATTCCTTGAATACTTATTTTGCCCTCTGGTTCTAGAATCTCAGGGCAGTTTTCCTTGATAATTTCATGAAAGATGATGTCTAGGCTCTTTTTTTGATCATGGCTTTCAGGTAGTCCCATAATTTTTAAATTGTCTCTCCTGGATCTATTCTCCAGGTCAGTTGTTTTTCCAATGAGATATTTCACATTATCTTCCATTTTTTCATTCTTTTGGTTTTGTTTTGTGATTTCTTGGTTTCTCACAAAGTCATTAGCCTCCATCTGTTCCATTCTAATTTTGAAAGAACTATTTTCTTCAGTGAGCTTCTGAACCTCCTTTTCCATTTGGCTAATTCTGCTTTTGAAAGCATTCTTCTCCTCATTGGCTTTTTGAACCTCCTTTGCCAATTAAGTTAACCTATTTTTCAAGGTGTTATTTTCTTCAGCATTTTTTTGGGTCTCCTTTAGCAGGGTGCTGACCTGCTGTTCATGCTTTGACTGCATGTCTCTCATTTCTCTTCCCAGTTTTTCCTCCACCTCTCTAACTTGAATTTCAATATCGTTTTTGAGCTCTTCCATGGCCTGAGCCCATTGAATAGTTATTCTGGATGTTTGGGATACAGAAGCCTTGACTTCTGTGTCTTTCCCTAATGATAAGCCTTGTTCTTCCTCATCTGAAAGGAAGGGAGGAGATATCTGTTCACCAAGAAAGTAGCCTTCTATGGTCTTATTTTTTTTCCCTTTTCTGGGCATTTTCCCAGCCAGTGACTTGACTTCTGAGTGTCCTCCACACCCACCTTGCCTGCAGATCCGCCCAGCCAGCGCTTGGGGTCTGAGATTCAAATGCTGCTTCCCAGCCTCAGGGCTTTGGGTAGGGGCAGGGCTGCTATTCAGTGTGAGATTAAGTTCAGGTGCTCAGGGGCTCAGTTCCCCGAGGGGGTTTGTGCAGAAGCCTTCAACAATGAATCTGGGCTCCTGCTTGCTTGGGGAGCCCTTGTCCGCTGCTGCCTCCATTGCTGCCTCCTGAGGGGGCCTGAGCCATGGAGACACCCTTGCTCCCCTCTCCGCGAGCCAAAAAGACTCTCTCACTCACCCCTGGCGCCTATGGGTAGAGGGACCTGTGTGGCTGCTGGAGATTCTGTCCCTGAAGCCTGCTCAGATTTGCTTCTCTCAGCACCGTGTGGCCAAGGCAGGGCTGGGCTCCTCTCTGGGTCTGGTGCGGACGGACCTTTGGTATCTGTTTTCAGGGCTCTCTGGAACAGAATTCTCCTCCACTCCATTGTTCTGTGGCTTCCGCTGCTCCAGAATTTGTTGGGAGTTCTTCTTTACAGATATTTTATGGGCTGTGGGTTTGGAGCTAGCATATGTGTGCCTTTCTACTCTGCCATCTTGGCTCTTGAATATATAGTTCTTGAAAAGGTCTGTTAGCCTGTGCGTGGTCTTGGCTGGAATCCCTGCTTCCTGTCTGCTTGTTCCTTCAGCTGCAGGCGTGTGCCATGGAAGCAGTGAGTGGGTGCTTAGGATTTGCTTCCTGTGTTTCTTTTGAAGTCCTAGCAGGGGCTATGTTCTCGGGGAGGCTGGGCTGGGGAGCCACTTCTAGGACCAGTCCTGGACTCTTCCTCTTGCTTGCTCCTTGTGATCCTTTGGCTTATTCTGTACAGACATTGTTGACCGGAGGCAGCCTCATCTTTAGGATGAAGCACTTCCAGGACAGAACCTGTGATGGCATTTGTGGTCCAGGGGTATCAGTCAAGGATATACCCTGCCTGGTCATGAGCTCTCCAGAAGTGTCTGTGTGTTCTAGTGTTTGTGTCACTTTCCTGATTCTGGCTGATTCCCTGCCCAGAACGGGGCCTCACCAGCTCTGAGCTGTGCTTTTCTCATCCCAGAAATGGAGTATTTTTTAAGTGACTTCCACAGATAGCTTCCTCTTCCTCTCCCTTTATTGTGCCAGCGGGGATATTGTGCCAGCCTTCAGGATAAATTTTAAGTGGTAAAAGTTTTCAGTGGTTACACTCATTGTAGATAGTTTTATTTTTCAGCCTGGTTGTGTCTTGTCTGGCATGGGGATCACTCTCTTTGTCCGGAGTCATGCCATCCTCTTTCCTTAGCCAGCCAACTCTGGGTCTTCAGGTGACCCCACCAATTTAGATTACAAGCTAATTTGGAGAAGCGTAGCAGAAGGTGATGCATGAGATCTCCTCTGCAGACCTGGCCCAAGAATATTGTAAATGAAATCAGAAGGGTGAGTGGGCCAAGGTGGGTGAGACGTCCCACGATGCCCTTGGGGTAGTCTCCAGGAATGTCTGGGGTGGCTTGCATCTGTCTGGTGCAGTCTGTTCTTTCTGTCACTTGAAATAGCTGAGGAGATGGAGGCCACGGGATGATTGTTCTCTGACTTCCAGTTCTGGACTCTTTTCTCCACACTTCTTCCAACTGTCTCCCTCTGTCAGCCCTCTGGTGCAGGGACCTCAGGGTTAAAACAGACACCCCTTAGTGTGGCATTTAAGGATTTCCCCTCCTGCCTCTAGCCTACCTGTCCATCCTGATTTCACACTGCTCCCATGTGTTCACGCTGCATCTCAGCAAAGCAGGGTTTGTGGTGGTTCCTTGCACTTAGTTTCCCCACTCTATGCCTGGCATGTGCATACCTTCTTTCAGGGCCCAACTCAGGTGCCGCTTTCCTTTTGGGACATTCGTTCTCAGATTACCTGGGATCAGACCTCTCTACCAGTTTAGTGTCTCTCCCCTAAGCCCCCAGCGTGGAACTGGAGCCTGAGAATGGTTCTGAATGAAGTTGCAGGAGCAGAAATGGTGCCCATGCCCAGATTACCTGTTTTAGCTCAGAAGGCACCTGGTCCCAGGAAGCTGGTGCCACGGATGTTCACCTATTAAAACATCACTGGCCTTTTCTGTAAGAAGTTGCCAAGGCCCAGGCCTCTCAAGAGATACTTGGTTCATTGCTAGACTCACATGGTGGAAGGTGGATCTCCACAGGGTGCTTGTGTAATGTTAATGGAATGGGAAGATCTTTCCTACGTATGTGATCTGACTACTCTGTTGGAGCCAGAGTCACAGGGAGCTTCAGTCACATGGCATGAGTGGAGCAGGAAGAGTGAGAGTGAGGCAGAGCTGAGGAGAGGAGCTAGGAATTTTGTGTAGGGGAGCTTGTTTGTGGGGAGACCTAATGGGGGGAAGACTTGGGGATGTCAGTGCTTCCTGGATTGGTAGTGTGTATAAACTTCTTTGTCACTGTGGTGGAATTTGCTCTCTGGTATCTGAATAAATATTTTGGTTTCATGTTTGAGGAAGAGAGTTATTTATATTTTGCAAATTTATCCTGGAAATACACATGCATATTTTTACACATAGATATCGCATTGGTGTTACAACTTGCTTCAACTCAGTGAACTTTGAGTACCTTGGATTGGAGCCCTTTGGTGCCTCTCTTTTGCCAGCTCTGTAGGAATACTGTGTCCATGGGAGAACCCTTCTGTGTGGTTCTAATGAGAAGCCATAGCTGTGGGGACAGGGTCTGCAGGACCCCAGGGATCCTCTGTAGGATCTGCAGGGCCATCAAAATCCTTAGTGTGCTCTCTGGGGTTCCATAGCATGAATTGTAGGAACCTTCTGCCATGTTGTCTCTCTCCATTCAAGTCTTGCCAGCCTCTCACAGGAGTTTCTTTTCTTCTGCAGCACGTAACAGCAGACAGCTACATTCCATGCCTGGCTGACCTCTGCAAAGCCCTGTGGGAAGTCATGCTCAGCTATTACAGGACCATGGAGTGGCATGAAGCACATGACAGTGAGGACACGACTAGGGTGGCTGGTAGGACCCTCTTGTGGCTCTTCCCTGTGCCCTTGGGTCCTGGACCCCTATGCCTGCCAATCATTGCCTCCCTGCAGAGCCTGGGGAGGTTGGTCTTGCTCTCTGAGCCCCAAGCCAGTTCTCAGGCTGAGGGGCGTTACCATTGTACCAGATGACTGGCAAAACCAGCCACAGTTGTGGCTGCATCTCTCAGAGATGGTAGTGCACTTTCTGAGGGAGCCCCTGGAGGCAGGGTTTGTCCCTGCTCTGCTCAGAGTCCAGGGGTCTGGCTTTGCCTGGAGGTAGATGACTTGCCTGGTGCTGCCTGAATCAGCTGGGTGCTGAAAAAAGACTGCAGTTACCCTTTGACTCTAGGCATGTACTTTTCTTTTTTTCTTTTTTCTCTTTTAATCGCTTCTTCAAAGGTCTTCAGTCAGGTTGTTCTACTCAGGAGACTGCTTTCTCTCCTTCCCCATTCCTGCTTGTTTCCTTTAAATTTGATGTGTTTCTGCACCAAATTCATGTGTGTGTGTGTGTATGTAGGGGGGAGAGTCACCTGATGCCCTGTGTGCCACCCTTTCTTCCATGTTTTTTCACTTCTCACTCATCCCAATTATGAGACGTATTAGACTCCACCTCCAGACCTTCAGAACAAATAAATTCACTCCAGGACTTCTGCTTATCTTCTTTAACTCCTTCAATATTATTTGAAGACATTGTGGTTCTGAGGGCCGCTGGTTTCTTTTCTTCCTGTTAAAATGTTAGCACTACATCGTCCTACAGATCCTTCCAGTTGCTCAACCTCTCCCTGCATCTCTGAACTCTGATGTGTATTTGCATTTCAGAGATCCTAGAAAAGCCTGAAAGTCTTCTATTCTACTCAAGGTCATTTTTTCCCCTGAGGGAACATGCTCAGTTTTGCAGGTTAAATTGTTCTTGCTTATGAGTTCATGTCTTTTATCTTTTGCAACATTATGGTAGCTTAAGCTACCTGGTCACATGTACTGCTGCTTTCTGGATGTTTGCAATATTTTTACTTTAATGTGGGAGTCATAGATTTGAGCTAGGACATTCCTAGGACTTCTTTCTTTTGGGGTTTTCCTTCAGGGGGTCAGGAAATTCTTTCCATATCTACTGTGACCTCTGGTTCTAATAGTTTTGGGTAGTTTTCATTTGTGATTTATGGAGATAGAGTGTCCAGGATTTTGTTCTCATATCTTTTGCTGTCTTGTGGAGTCATTCGTTTTTGTTTCATCTCCTCTAGTTTTCAGGGATTCTGTTTCTTGGGGAAAGTTTATAACTTTCTCTTTTAAGCTCTTTATTTCCAGTCTAGTTCTTTCCTCCAGAGCTTTTATTTCCTGGTGATTCAGCCCAAGGGCACCTTTCTCTGCCCAGATGTCTCTGTGTCTGTCCCTCTCTCTTGCCTCAGTGACCTGGCCCAGGACCCCAGTGATCAGACCCAGGGGCCCCTCTCTTCCACTTGGTTGTTTCTGTCCTTCTCTCTTGTTCTTGCCTCAGTATCCTGGCCCAGGGCCCCTCAACTTGACTGGTGCTTTCACAGCTTTGTGGCCAGTCCTTCCCTTCCCCTTGTCTTCAGTGCCTGCTCTCCGCTCCTTCTGTGGGCCTCTTCTCTCCCTCTGCATTCCTTCCTCTTGCCTGCCGAATGTTGGCTCCCCCATTTCTGCCCTCGGTGCTGCCATGTCTTCCATGCTCCAGCCTCATGCCCGTGGCTTCTATTCTCCTTTTCCCTGGTGCTGGTTGGGCTTCTCCAAGCCCCCTCCCAGCCGATACTCTTGGTCAAGTAAAATCAGTTCTTTCATTGACCATGTCCAGAAATGTGTCTCCTGCACCTCTTTTAGGGGTGGCAGCAGGCTTCCTCACTAGTCTTGTAGAATTGGGGACAATCCTTGAGTTGATCCGATTTCTGGAGTTTTTGTACACAGTGGCTTGTTTTTCCAACATTGTGGTTCTCATGCAAACACTGCATCCACTCATACAGATCTTCCCAGGCATCTCTGAAACGGTCACTTTCATCACTTCTTTCAGTATATTTATATGTCTTCATTTGCTTAGCTGTTCCTTTTCTTTGGTCCCTTTGTGGGTATGTCTCTGGGTCGAAGGGCACACACACTAAGTGCTGATCTGTCCATCCATCCATCCATCTGTCCATACATCTGTCCGTCAGTCCATCCATCCTTTAGTGTGCATTCATTAGGAGCTTCTTATGTGCCAACACTGTAGTAGGAGCTGGAGGTGCCCAAATAAAAGAACAAACAGTAAAAAATGAGATTCAGAGGAAGAGATGTGAGCAGCCTGTGAGGAGGGACTGGGAGAGAAGAGCCACTTGAGAGACAGGGGTGAGAGGGAGGGGTGGAGGGTTGGGTGTGGCCATGGATCAGGGCAGGACTGAGGAGCTGCTGGTGTTGGTGCCAGGGAGTGGGTAGAGCCCCACATGGGCTGGGAACCAGCCTGACTTACCTCCCAGTTATGGTGGGCATCTGAGAATGTGCCCCAAGTACCTTTTCCTTGATGTTTAATCATACGGCTTCTCTGTAGGGGACAACTGGGCCACTGGTGAAAGCCCCAGGAGAGTTATTGTCTGGAAAGAGGAGGGTGTCGTTCTTGGCTCCTGTTGGCACCAACAGGCCAACCTAGGATCTCTCCCATCTTCTTGTTTCAGAAGGGGGTGGCACAACGGGGTCTGAGGAGAGCAATTTTGATCGCAACTACGTGAAGAAGAAGCTTGAACATGGACTGTCGCGAATATGGCAGGTTGGTTCTGCAAGATGGGAGAAGGATCAGTATTGACATTGTGTGCATGTGTGTATGTGTGTGTGTGTGTGTGTGTGTGGGTATATATATATATATATGTGTGTGCACGTGTGTGTGTACTTTGTGCATATGTGCTGTATGTGTGCATGTGGGATCCCTCTGATGGGGGCCCAAGGCCAAGGCTTGCTTGTCTGGTCTCCTCTCTCTGGACAAGTCTTCAGGAGCTTGTGGGCTGGTGTCTGGCAGCCTCTTTGGCATTGGTGGTCACCTCAGCGCTTCCCTGATGGCCCTCATAGAGTTGGAATGGAGGCGGCTGCGCTCTGCTTGGCCCATGCAGACTTGTGTTCTGCCTTTTGGCCTGGCTTCAGGGCCTTTATTGGTCACTGCTGCTTCTTTCTGTGTCCCAGGGTTCGCGCCCCACACTCATTCCCTCAGCATGGCTCAGCTCAGTGTGGCTCAGGCCACCACCCCTCGATAGGATCTCCCTCCAGGCCTTATTCTTGTCCTCGGTCCACCAGGGCCCTCAGACACTGGGGCTGCTGCCTTCCTCAGTTTATTCAACTGTCAAATGGGTGTGATAGTAATAGCACAGAATGTCAAATGAGATACTGATTGTAAAGCACTTAGCATGGGCCAGGCGCGGAGTAGATGCTTTATCTGTGTCAGCTGCGATCACGATTCCTGTCAGCACCATCACATGTGAATGTGCCTTTGGCCGTGTTCTTTTTTCTGCTGCTGCTTCTGCTTCTCCTGTGTGATCTGGAGTCATTGTCACTGGGGTTACCTGCACACATGTTCACATGCACGCACAGGCACACCCACATTTGTACACATGCACAGATGTACAGATGTTCACAAATACACAGACCTGCACTCGCAGATGCATTCTCTCACACGTTCACAAGTGCGTATCTGCATACAGGTGCTTGCAATACACATTCACATGAACATCCATGTGCGCATACAGCCACGTTCACATGTGCACACAGATTTCCATAGGCACACATACATGTGTACCCATTTACATACTTGCATACACATACTCATTCACATATGCACATATGCACACCTATACACACTCACATTTGCACGTAGACTTTTACATGCACACACATTCACATGCATGCACATTTGCATATGCACACTCACTCTTGCACGTGCATACATGTGCTCCCCCATTCACGCACATTCACACATGCATACGGGCACACTCACATACTTGCTTGCTCATACACATTCATGAGCACAGACATTTGCGCATGTGGTATCTCATTCACCTGTGCTTACACACATGCGTGCTCACATTTGCATTGCACACATTTGCATGCGTGCCCATGTCTATATACGTGCTCACATGCATGCACACAGGATGGGACTTGTCCAGCTGGACTCCAGGGCCAGCCAAGACCTGTGGCTGGGAGCTCCCTGACAGATTCCCCCTCTTCAGCTCCCCATGCACCTCCTGTTGGGTGGCTGTAGATTCCATAGCTCTCGCTGGAGGGCTTTGGCCTCTCTTTGCTGGAACAGTTGAAGGTATCTATGGGCCATCGCATCATCAGAGCATCATTCTGAACATTCTACTGAAAGGGAACAGAAATCACTCTGATGGCTTTCGTCCATTCGGCTGCCATCTTGTGTGCGCCTTCTGGAAGGAAGGGCCTCTCTGGCGTGGCTGTCGGAAGCATTTGCTGAGCCTCCATTTTGGGGGCTTTCCCTTCAGACTGTGGTGCCCGCATGGCTTTTGTGACCATCCTTGTGAGCATGGTGAAGATTAGGGGTCGACCTTGGGATAGGCCTTGGGACAGGACAAGAGCCAGGGGCCCTTTGGCTGGACATGAGATGCATGATTCAGAGAGTGACAGCTGGAGAGGACCTGCATGTCCTCAGGTGCCATGAGTGCTGCATTTTTCATTCTGTTTCCCCCAAACATGGCTGTGACTGGTGACCACCATAAATCCTTTCGTGCCTTTGGACGGGCTGTGCTCTCATGAAATTCAGTCATTCGTCAAGGAGGAGTGACTGAATTAGGAACAGAGCTGAAGAAGTGACGTGACTCAGAGATCGCTAAAGCCTGATGACAAGGCATTGTTCCAGTGTCTGAGGGGGAAGTTGGGGGGAGGCTTCTTTGGATTAGGTCATAGAGAACTCCTTTGTAGGAAGAACCTAAGCATCCTCACCTTTCTGATCAGTGTCGATTTTGGGGCGATGTCTCAACTTTCTCCCGTTTGTCATTCTTAATTGTTGAGAAGCAATACACCAGAGGGTTGATTAGCCAGGAGGGCCTAGGCCCACGGCCTGCCTCCTAAGCAGTCTGGTGGCGGGCGTGCCCCTGTCAGGGAGCTCTCAGTACTGCTGGGGGCCTCCAGTACAGATGCCCCACACTGGGGACGTCTCCAGCCTGGGGAAACCATGGGATGCGCCCGTGCACATAAATGCATGGGCATGCATACACGTGTGGAAGTTTCTCATCCATACATGGCCACACATGTGTACATACAAGCACGTGTGTTTGTTTTCTGAGCACACTTAGAAGTATTCTCAGAGAGGCTACCTCTTTTGCAGAGTTTGCAGACTGTTCTGTGTAAGGGCTTGCCCCTGACATCAAGGACTGGCAGCACTAACTGGGAAATGTCTTGTTTTACAGGATGTGCAACTCAAAGTGAAAACCTATCTGTTTGGGACTGACATGTCAACATTCAAGTACGATGACTTTATCTTTGTCTTGGACATAATCAGCAGGTAGAGTTGGGGACTGGATGTGTGCCACTAACTCCATCATGGTCTCTTTCTCCTGATTGAAGGGGATGGCTCTCAAAGCATGCCCAGCCATGAACTGGTGCCACACGGTTCCCCCAGCATGGGGATGGGGGGGTATGGGTCCTTCTCACTTGCTCTTTCCATGGAGGGGAGGCTGTCAGGCTGGACCAGCTGGTTTCCACTGCCCTTTGCTCTTCCTGCCCCCCTAGCCCCTGGAGGACAGCCTCCTTCACACCACTTGTCCCTCAGAATCTCTTGTCTACAGTGTGTCTTAGCCTGCTCATGCTCATGGGGTCCTACTGCACCGTGCTCCTTTGTGGGGAGTGGGGGGGGGGGGGTGTTGCTGTGTCTCTGCATCTATCCTTCAAAGCTTTTCTAGGTCTGCATTGTGTAGGTACATGCACATAGACATGGGCACACATGCACACATAGACACATGCACAGCCAGGAGAGCTGCAAAGGTGCATTTCCCTCCTTTCAGCCTTTGATTCCATGGTGCCATGCTTAGGCCTGTGTCCCACAGAGATGAGAGAAGGGAGAGAAGGATGCCTTTGATCAGATGTGTGTGGTAGCCCAGTGGTAAAGCCCTAGAGATGGAGGGGTTGCCTTCCATGGGGAGTGGCTAATCACATGATGGTCTCTGGTGGTGATGGAGTGATGGAGGGACCAAGGCTGGCCCCTCTGAGGAGGGACTTGGGGTAGACTTGTTCTGAGCTGATACTGAGGGAGAGCACTGTGAGAACAGCCTGCGTGGTGATGCCAACATTGTCATGGCTGACAGCCCGAGAAGACTGCCTCATGGCTAGTCAGGCCACCAGGAAGGAGACGTGTACCACGGCTGTGGCTGTTAGTTCTTCTGGGCTTTGTGTATTGGTACAAGGACCATCTGGGTAGGATTGGGGGGGGACCAGGAGCTAGCCACAGTGATGCCAAAAGAAGGGAAAAAAGGTGGACACTGAAGCATTTAAAAATGTGCAGGAGAGAAAAGAACGTAGCGCAGACAAAGGGGACAGCTCTGAAAGCAACATGAGAATTGATTACAGACTTAGGAGCATTTTGGAATAGTCACGGCTTCAGATGCAGTGTCTGCTTTATTTGGAAATGCTTAACAAAAGTCACATTAAAGAGTGAAGAAGGATCTGCCTCCCTCCTCCTGGCTGTTGTCTGTTCTCAGTGTCCACCTCTGTGGGCCATCTGGAGGGGATGTATGAAGGGCAGGCGTGGAGTTTCCCATACTGCTGCTGGCACAGGGCCTCATCTTGGAGGTTTGCTGTGTGTGGCAGATTACCAGAGCCAGGAGGCTCTTGCCAACTCTAAGGACTTCCTCTTGGCTCACACTCTGTCCCGGGCCTCCTCCTTGTCAGTGGGAATCACATTTGGTCAGTGTGCTTCTCCCTATTTTAGTTTTTGCTTGGCCTTAGTAATTGGAGAGACTTTAAGCCAAGTTATTTCTATCATAACTCTTCAAGTATCTTAAGTGATTTTGGCCCCGCCATGGGAGACTCTTGGGTCCTGAGGACCCTTTGCTGGGATGTCTGAGTCCACCAGATTTGGTGCTTCTTTATCTCAGAGGCCATAATGAAGGCTTTGCAGATGAGTTGGGAAGGTCTGGGTTTTAAAGCAAATAACTAGAATACGGTCACTCACAGTCATGGATTTAATAAAACGCAGTTTGGTTTATTTTTTTAAAAAATTAGAGAAAAATACAAAAATCAGTTTTTCCCTCCTCCTTACTCAAATCCTTGAACGTGTCCCTAAAAATTGTGGCTTGGCTGCCCCCTGGTGGGTGCCCTTCTCAGGAGGTGGTTCTCTGGAGCCCAAGGTGGCTGCTGCATGAATCATCATAGAAGTCATTCTGTAGTTCCATTTGCTCTATGCTGCATCCGTTCGTGTGAGTTTTCCAAGGTTTCTCTGGAACCACCCCTTTCATCACAAACTCTGAGGTTCTGGAAGACATAGATAGAGAAGGAGTGGCAGAAAGACAGGAAGTGACTCAGAAAAGCAGCAGTTCTGGAAGAAGTCGAGAAAGGAAAACTCAGAATCCAGGAGGCTTCCCCAGAACAACTGAAAAGACCCTGACCAGACAGTGTAGGAGCTGGGGGAAGATGCCTTCCAAGAAGTGCTGGAAATCAAGCACAGCTTCCCAAGAGGCCGTGTTGGTGGGGACACCCAAGGGAACGAATTTCAGATCGAGTTCATGGGCCAGAGAGTGTCCCCCAGGCTCTGTCCAACACCCTCTTCTTCTCTGCTGTTGGTGATCTGGGCTTGCACAGACCTCCTCCTCATCTCTCTGCAGAAGACTCTTGGTCCCAACTTCTCTTCTGACCTCTGGTGTCCCGTATTTGACAGCCTTTCCAAAATCTTGAACTCAACATCCAGGAGACATCTTAAAAAGAGATATCTCCAATAGCACATAAAAGAACTCCACATTTCCTCCCCAAGGGAGGGCACTCCATCTTCGCAGGACCCCAGACTCACAACGTGAGAGTCAGCCTGGACTCCACTCAGTTTCACCTCTGAGGCTCCCCCTTCTCTCTTCCTGGTCCTGCCCCCTGGTGCCCCATCACTGCATGCCTGGACTATGGCGATAGCTACTGGGGAGGGGTCTGCCTGCCTCAAGTTTCTCCCCCATCTAGTCCACCCTCCATTCAACCACCAAAGTGATTTTCCTAAAGTGCAGGTCCGGCCACATCACCTACCCCCCTCCCAATGTTTCCTTAGGGTTCTCAGGATCAGATACTTTCCTTCCCACACATACACAGTGGGGTGCTGGCCTGTGGCAGGAGGGTGATCCAGCACCCCAGGCCTCCTGCCTGCTCCATAGACTAGACTCTGCGTCCCTCTCTCCTCACAATCCCAGGCCTTCCCACCTGCTGCACGTAGTTGTCTGTGTGACTGGCCGCTTCTGAGGGGAGGTGCCTCTTCTGCCTTTCTTTGGCTCCCCAGCACTTTGCCCAGGGCCTGGCAAACAGCAGGCACGTACTCATTGTGGTTGTCTGATTATCTAAGGGCTGGGCTTTTTTCTAGGGAATTGTGAGCATCATTGAAGGTTGTGCATGCCTTTCTGACCACTGCACATTTGCTTATTTTGTGGCTGTTTATGAAAAACATGTCTTTCCAAGCTTCCTGAAATCGCTTTTCTTTGGATAGGCTGATGCAAGTGGGTGAAGAGTTTTGTGGCAGCAAGTCTGAAGTCCTACAGGAGTCCATCCGAAAGCAGAGCATCAACTACTTCAAGAATTACCACCGGTGAGCTGGGGCACCCCAGCCCTGGCTTGTGTCTCCTTTTGGTTGTCAGTGATGCTGGAGTCTATTGGGCCGGAGGCTAGCCTGGAGCCATGGGGCTGGGGGAGGCTTGGGGCCAATGGATGGGGGGAGGCCTGGCTTCCATTGGGTCTGACTGGAGCCATGGGGCTGGGGGAGGCTTGGGACCAATGGATGGGGGGAGGCCTGGCTTCCATTGGGTCAGAGGCTGGCCTAGAATCCATTGGGCCGGCCTGGGATCTGTTGGGTCAGAGGCTGTCCTGGGATCCAGTAGGCCAGGGGAGGCTTGGAGTCCACTGCACCCTCCCCATGCCTCCAGCACCACCTTGGCCTCAGCTTCAGGTTCTGTTTCAGAACACGTCTGGATGAGCTGAGGATGTTTCTGGAGAACGAGACGTGGGAGCTGTGCCCGGTCAAGTCCAGTTTCAGCATCTTGCAGCTCCATGTGAGTGTCAACCTGGCGCACGCAGATGGGGGTGCTCTTGTGATTGGGTCATGCGAGCTCACAGAATTGGGGGCACCCAGGTCCTTGGTTTAGCAAGACCCTGTGGGGTCCCTTCGCTCTGATGTGACCCCTGCAGAGAGAGGTGGGTGGGAGGGGCCAGGGAAGGCCAATAGCAGTGGTGACCAAGCTCCAGGTCCTTCCACAGGAATTCAAATTCATGGAGCAGTCCCGGTCCCCATCTGTGTCCCCGAGTAAGCAGCCCGCCTCTGCAGCGTCCTCGGCCGCCCCCACCTTGTTTGAACAATACTGCAGTGGGGGGAACCCCTTTGAGATCCAGGCCAACAGCAAGGATGAGGAAACTGAAGATGTCCTGGCTTCCAATGGGGTATGTGCGGGGCACTGGCCTGAGGTGCCTGTGGCAACCTCCCACCCCCACCCGCTGTGGTGACAGACCAGCCAGTGGTGGGGCCAGGATTCTAATTGGGGGCCTCCTCCCTCCTCCTCTCCCCTTCCTTGCTCTCCCTCCCTCTTTCATCCTTCCCACTGAGCCCTGACCCAGTGGGGCTCCCTGGGCTGGTGGGGAGGTTAGGGTCAGAGTTGGCTTTTGGGGTGGGGAGGAAGCAGCAGGGTATCTCCCAGGAGTGGCCAGAGCTCTCCCTCAGCCTCTACACTCTTTGCCCCCTTAGTATGAGTCAGATGAACCTGAGAAGAGTGCATACCAAGACTATGACAGCGACAGTGATGTCCCCGAGGAGCTGAAGCAAGACTATGTGGATGAGCAGACTGGGGACATCCCTGTGAAGAGGTAACTGGGCCTGGATGCAGATCCTGCCACAGGCACATGTCCTGGCTCTGGGACCCAGGGCTGAGCCCTCTTTCATGAGGCTCTTATTGGGCCAGGGTAAGAGAGTGTGTGTCCAGGGTCTTCCATGTGTAGGATGTGGCTGGGATGAGGGAGCCTCAAGGGGACCCCCCCCCACAAAAAACCAAGCTGCAGAAGCAGAGATCCTCACAAGAGCCCACCAGGCCTGAGATTGCTAGATGGTGTTGCCTCCTGGGCTGCCAGCTTGACATTTGGGTCCCATGGGCTCGTGTCCTGGGGTGTGGATGATTGCTGGTCAGATCTGGCTCTCTAACTGGGATGGTCCTTGTAGAGCCCTTCCTCCCTCCCTCCTCCTTTCTCTCCCTCCCTCCTCCCTTCTCTCCCTTGTCTCCTCTTGCTCTCCTAAGCCCTTCCCTTTCCCTTCTCTCTCTATCTCAGTGTTTCCCGAGAAACACTAAGGAGCCGAAAGAAATCGGATTACAGCCTGAACAAAGTCAATGCTCCGATCCTGACCAACACTACCCTGAACGTCATCCGGCTGGTTGGTGAGTCAGAGTGGGAGGCTGGGGCTGCTGCCCACCCTGACCCTCCTCCTGTGGTGGTCGGGAAGCTCAGGGATGATCCTGAAGAGCTCCAGGGGCCTAGGGGAGGCATCTTGTTGGCCTCGAGTTAGCGATGAGCTGTCTGTCCCACCAGCTGTGGCCCCCTCTTCGTCTTCTGGGGTCCTTCTGAGCATGGTGAGATCAGGTCATGGGTCAAGGGTCTCCCCTGCAGGAGGCCTGTGGCCGGGTGAGAGCCTAACTGTGGGGGTGGCCTCCTAGGGCTCAGTGTGGGCAGCTGGCCAGGCCTTGAGGAGTGGGCATTGCAGCAGTGATCCGTGGTTGTTGACCTGGGCAGGTCAGTGCCCTTGTCTTGTCCCTAACACAGCAGCACAAGGCTGCCACTTTCTGGGTTACCTGCTTGATTTCCAGACCTCAATTCCTTACCCTTGCTGGGTCTCACCCCTTGAGGGGGTGTGCCCTCATTCAAGCCTCTGGGCGCAGATGGACGGCCTTCTCAGGGATGCGGGGGCCTGTGTGGCCCCCAGCTGTTGACAGAGGCTCTGTGAGGCTGAGGGTGATGTTCCTGGTCAGTGTCATCTCCTAGGGGAGGAGTGTAATCTATGCTTGTTGATAGATTGATTGATTGGTTTTATCATTCCAAGGCCAAGAGGGGGTGGTGCATCCTCTCTGCCTCCATGCCTCCAGTGTGGTCCCACAAGGGGGGCTGTCACCCTTCTCTCCCCTGCTTTTTGCTGATGTTTCCAAAGAGTGTCACTGGCTGCTGCTGACCTCGCACCCTGCTGCCATTCCTTGGTCTGCCTTTGTCCACTTCCCCTTGACCCTTTTCTCCCTGGGGTCATCTATTTTTCTCTTTGTACATCAGAGCATCTTGTCAGGGCCTCAGAGTTCAGGACCCCTCCATTCTGTGACCTTGGAAATCCATCCTCCAGAAGTCTGGGGCTTGTGTGACCTTGGGGCCAGCCTTCTTCTCCTGGTTGGTCCCAACATCCCCAAGGCAGACTCAATTCCCAGGCCACTGTTGAAGCGCATGGAGATGCTCTGAATAGGGGAGGCCAGCCCAGCCACCAGACCTCACTACCCCCTTATTACCCAGCCTGGGTCTTTCAGGGGAGAGCAGGACCCACACAGAACTGGGTGAAAGAAAGGCATTTTGGAATGTCAGAGACTGGGACTGTAGAGGTGCTTCTCACCACCTTGGGTGTGAGTCCACCTTGGGTATGGTGGGAACGCTTCTTTGCGTCCTTGCACTTGGCCCTCAGCTGATGAGGACAGCAGAACTGCAGCTCAGTGAGGGAACCTGCTCATGTGTCTGTGGCCCTTGAGGTGGCCCCGTATTGGGCACCTTTGGTCCTTGGTACAAAGTGAGCAGAGGCAAAGCCAGGTCGCCAAAGCCATAGGGCATGCAGGCACATACCCTGTGCGCATACATTCTGTTTTCCGTCATCATACCTCTAATAGCCTGTTTAAAATGAAGCATACTGAAAGGTAACCACAAAGGAGCCCCTGTTTCCTATGCAGACCATAAGGAGACAACAGTTTCTCGTGCTCAGGCATCTCCCACCCAGCCCCCGTTATTCTGATGCCCTGTTGTTGCACTGGAAATGGTATCATCCTAGACACCCCCAGAGCTCCCCAAAGGCCATCTCTGGGCCAGCCTGGCCAGGCCTAGAGCAGCCCCACAGAAATCTGCTTTCTCCATGTCTGTTATAGACCGGGTTTTGTAAACCTTGGGGTTTGGGTGACTTTTGGGCCCAGGTGTGCTTGGGGTCAGGGCCCGAGCCCCTCGGGGTCCCCCAGGCCAACAGGTCTCTGACCAGCAGTGCCTGTCAGTCTGGGGGGAGCAAACTGTGAGCATTGAAGGAGGCGGGAGACAGGATGATAAGCAACTCCGTTTATTCAGCTGAAAGCCAGGGTTTATAAAGGCTGTAACCACAATCACATGCAGGCTGAGCTCATCCCATTACTTCACCATCTCAAGACTATCCCACGTCCTTACTCCCGCAGTAAGTAACGAAGCTTATCTTGTTTCTGAAGCTAGTTTCTGGGTTCCCAGGCCCAGTTGTAACTTTACTGTACAGAACATCAGGTTCCAGGGTCATGGAGAACTCTGCCAGGGTTTGAGTAAGCACAAGTCCCACGGGAACAGGCTTTGCCGCAGCTATGGCCTTGCTCACGGGATTCGCACCCCCCTGGGCCCTCTACACTGGTGGGCAGGTTCCCCAGGCAACCCGTGATCCTTGGGAGCTGGACATAGCAAAAGTCAGGCCTGTTGCTCCTGGGTGGGAGGCCCTCCCTTGGAGTAGGGGGGATGCTGCTGCAGCTCTCAGGCACTGGCTAGCGGGCCAGGGGAAGGTGGATGCCTGAGCATGAGACGCCGTTCCTAAAAGGGACATTTCACCTTAGTTTCTGAGCAGGTGAGGAGAGTGTGTAGAAGGGTGAGAGGAGGCAGCTTCACTGTCTCTGACCTTGGGGTCAGCTCTGTGGAGCCTCTGATGCAGTCCACTTCCTCCTTTCTGCTTTCTCATTCTGGGATCACTTTTGGAAAGGAGCCATTTGAGGAGTCTAGCTCTTGCTGGTGGTGCCCCCTCCCCCTGTCCCAAGGATTTCCATCGTCTGCCAAGCCCTCCTGGCTGGAGGACCCAAGCTCCTCAGGTCCTGCCCTGAAGGAGGGGGTGGGACGTCCTCCCAAGACTTCAGGGCTCCAAGGTCAGGATTTCTCCTTTGTGAGTAGGTAATTTGGGGGTGCTCAGGTCAAGTCAACAGCATTTATTCAGTTTTATTTTTATAAAAATAAGATTTATTGGGGCAGCTAGGTGCGGTGAATAGAGCCCTGGCCTGGAGTCAGGAGGACCTGAGTTCAAATTTGACCTCAGACACTTGACACTAGCTGTGTGATCTTGGGCAAGTCACTTAACCCTGATTGCCTCACCTCTCTCCTCCAAAAAAAAATTATTTTGAAGTTTAAAAAAAGTAAGTTTTTTAATGAACAGAAATCTCTTTTCTTTCCCTGCCACTCCCTCCCCACCCCAGATCCCATAACAGGCAGAATTGAGCAAGACCCGCTCCTTCTTTGGCCGTGTCCAAATGTGTGTCCCATTCTGCACCCAGGGGTCCAGATGCTTGGTCCTGGGCCGCAGGGCCAGAGCCGGTCGTTGCTTAGATCTTGGGGTTCTTGTCCAGACGCACCTCCCCGCCCCTGACTGGTTCTACACCTTTACCCTTCAGTGCTTTATAGAAGTCCCCAACATTCTAGTGTGAGGGGCACTCCTCTGCATCAGGCCAGGCAGTTCTTCCCAGGGCCCTTTGCTCCATCCCATTCAGGGACTACAACTCTGTGACCACTCAGGGGCCTGGGCGTCTTCTCTCTCCAGCTCTCTCCCCTGCTCTACCCATGTAAAATAGGGACACCTGGGCTCCTCCCTGCAGGGTGGTGGTGAGGCTCCTGCATGGCCAAGCACAGAGCAGGCTTCATCGATGCTTGTTTCCTTCCTCCTTGCTGCTGGTTGCACACCTGCCTGCTGGCCCCTATGGCACAGGAGGAGATACATGTTTTTACCACTCTTTTCTCCCACCAGTGGCCCTGGAATCACACTTTTCCCTGGTCCAAGGTCAGAGATTGTATCAGGCCAGTGCAGCAAGGGGCCGTGCTGCCCCAGGCCCTATCACATAGAGGAGGAAACAAGCTTATGGAGGGGGCCTTAACCCAGGCCGTGGGCAGGATCTGCTGTTGGGGGGATGTTCAGAACTGAGTCAGACCTCTCCGTACAGGGAGGCCCCTCAGGGCTCGCCGTCAGAGAGTCCATCTCCCTGTCTTTGTTCTGGGTCGTTGGGCTCTTTGGACTCCCTGGCAGGAGGCTGGTTGTGTCTTCCCACACCTCTTCCAGAGAAAGAGCTCCTCTGGATATGTGGAAAGGTGGCGGCCAGGTCAGTGTGTGGAGGGCCTGGGACCTGGCTCACAGGGGGCCTTGACCACAGCCTGGCTGTCCTTGCAGGGAAATACATGCAGATGATGAACATGCTGAAGCCCATTGCCTTCGACGTGGTCCACTTCATGTCGCAGCTCTTTGACTACTACCTCTATGCTGTCTACACCTTTTTTGGCCGCAATGACTCGGTGAGTCTGGCTGGAACAGGTGGATGATGTGGTGAGCCAGATGTGCCTGTGTGTGTGGGGGAAGGGGGTGGCCAAAGGATGGCAGCCATATCCTCCCAGGGGCTCCCCTCAGATGTGACTCTGGGGGTCCCAGAGAAGGAAGTCAGGAGGAGAAGTGATGTGTGTGCTGTGTCCTTCCTGTGATGCGGATTGGGCCACATGGTGTGTATGTGCATGCATGTGTGCATGTATGCCTGTGAGTGGGAATGTATATGTGGTGTGTGCTCGTGTGTGTGTGTGTGTGTGTGTGTGTGTGTGTGTGTGTGTGTGTGTGTGCATGTGTGTATGATGGTGGTAGCCTCTCTCCCCCCATCTCCCATCCCCCTGGTCAGCCTCACTGTGCCTCCCCCATTCTTCACCCCAGGAGTTCCATTTGTGCATGAGTATGTGTGTGTGTGGAGGAGGGCAGCATGCACACAGGACAGTGGCAGGTGTAGGACCTGTTTGGCAGTGTCCCCTAGTTCAGGGCCTCTTGGGGGTTCCACTGGAGCCTGCCTTCAGAGGGCTGTGTGTGCATCTGTGTGTGTATGCATGTGTGTCTATGTGTGATCAGTGGGACCCTGCTCTCTCTTTCAGCTGGAGTCAACAGGCCTAGGCCTCAGCAGCAGCCGCCTACGGACAACACTGAATCGAATCCAGGAGAGCTTGATTGACCTGGTAAGGGGCCCCAGGAAGCAGTGTCCACTCCCCTACTTGATGTGGGGAAGTGGGCCCTCCACCCATCTCCACAGGATTGGGAGTGGAAGTCAGTTGCTCTGGCAGACTTGCTAAACGCAACCCTCGCCTTAGCCTGGAGAGCCTTGCACCCCCAGGGTGAGCATCACCTGAACTCGAGCTGTCTTTTGGGGGCCTTCTTGAGTGCAATGCTTGCCATGATCATACCTCATGTTGCCAGAGCCCTCAGACTAAGGGAGACCAGGGGTGTTGGGCGACTGTGTCCCCATTTTACAGGTGAGAGATCTGAGGCCCAGGCTGGCAGGACCTAGGAGGAGGAGGAGTGCCGGTGTCCTCCCCACCCTGACTGGTGTTTCTCCCCTGAGATACAGCTTGGCCACGTGTGTCAGGCCAGACCTTGCCTTTGTTTGTATGGGTTGGAGTGGAGTGAGGGCTGGTTGGGTGATGCCCCTTAGATTATGAGGGCCTCTGGAGCTAGAAGCCTCCCTCCCGGACCTCAGTTTCCTTATTTGAGGAGGGTATGCATATGGAGGAGCAGTTAGTATCAGGCCTGGGATAAGGCCCTTGGGGCCAGGGCAGGAAGGGCCCAGAAGGCCACCACGAGGAGCACTTTGCAGTCTTGGGCAGGGTTGTGTTTTCTGGTCACTGTCTACAGCTGGTCAGGGCCTTTGAGGGTATCTCTGCCTCTGGACCCAGTGAGCTATGTGCTTTGGTTCTGGCCCCCCTGCTTACCTGGCACTGCACGTGGTTGGCTGGGCCACTGACTGGAGAGGGATTTCTCTATGTCCATTCTCAGTGTTGCTCCCTGGGTCAGTCCCAGGGAGTAAGCCCCCCCAGCCCCCTGCTGGGCCCTGGGCCTCCTCTTCCTCTTCTGCCTCTAGTGCCTGGCCTGTGGTGGACTGCTGGATTCCTGCTTCTCCCACTGCATCCCCTCCCAGGCTTTCAGGGCCAGACTCCTTCACACCCCTGAGGTATCTCTGAGCAGAGAGGCCTCAGGCTGTGATCTGGGGTGAGGTTGGCCTCTTGTCAAGCCTCCTGTCTAGAGAGCCTGGCCTCAGCAGAACCACAAGTTCCTTCCCCCGTCCCTGACCCTAGTGGACTGTCCCAAGCCTTTGTGCTGGCCACAACTCCGAGTCTTTCAAAGCCATTTGTCTTCTGCTGCCTCCCTGGACATCGCTTCCCAGGGCTCTCTCAGACTGTCCCTTCATCATCCTCTTCCTAGGCCACAGTTTGTTTGTCCAGCACCCTGGACATTCCTGCAGATTCTGCAAAAAGCTGCTCAATTCGGAATCAGTTCAATTCCAAGTGTTTTACACACTTAGATGGGGAAAGAAATCTGTCTTACCCTACAGGAAAATAGGAAGGGGATAAGAGAAGGTGGCAGGGGGAGTGCTGACAGAAGAGAGGGAGGATTGGGGGAGGTCCAAATCAGAAGCAGAACACTTGACTCAAGAGAATCAGATAAATGGGAGAGGGGCTAGGATGGAGAGAAATACACTTATCGTTAACTCTGAAAACATTTTACAGCAAGTTTCTCTGACAAAGGCCTCTCCCTCTGCATTTCTCAAATATGTAGAGAATGGAGTCAAATTTATAGAAATAAGAGCCATGTATGAACAGGCAGTTTTCAGATGAAGTAATCAGAGCTATCTATAGTCATAGGAGAAAGTGCTCTAAATCACTATTTTAGAGAAATGAAAATTTAAATACCTCACACCTATCAGACTGGCTAATATGACAGAAAAGGAAAATGATAAATGCTGGAGAAGATGTGGGAAAATTGGCACACTACTCATGGTTGGTGGAGTTCTGAACTGATCCAACTATTCTGTAGAGCAATTTGAAACTGTGCTCAAAGGGCTATAAAATTGTGCATACCCTTTGATCCAGCAATACCACTGCTAGCCCTGTATCCCAAAGAGATCATGAAAAAGGGAAAAGGAGCCATATGTACAAAAATATAGCAGCTTTTTTTGTGGTGGCAAAGAACTGGAAATGGAATGGATGCCCATCATGGGTGATGGCCGAACAAGTGTTATGTGATTGTGATGGAATGTTATTGTGCTGGAAGAAATGACTAACAAGATGCTCTCAGAAAAACCTGGAAAGACTTACATGAACGGATACAGAATGAAATAAGTAGAACTAAGAGAACATTATGTACAGTAACAGCAATATTATATATGATGATCAACTGTGAATGACTTAGCTCTTCTCAGCAGGGACAATTCTGAAGGACTTATGATGAAAAATGCCTTCCATCTCCAGAGAGAGAACCAATGGGGTCTGAATACAGATCAAAGCACACTTTTTCTTTATTTTTCTGGGATTTTTTTGTCTGTGTTTTCTTTCACAACATGACTAACATGGAATTATCTTTCTTGTGACTGCACATGTATAACCTATATCAAATTGCTTAATGTCTTTTGGAGGAGGGAGGTAAAAAATTTGGAAATCAAAAACTTTTTAAAAAGAATTTTAAAAATTGAGCCTCCTTCTAACCCTCCTGCCTGTCTCACCACTCCTCAGTCTTCTGGGCTAGACCTTCAGCCAGGTATGCTCCCACTGACTTGGGGGTGTCCTCCACAACTGTCCTGGGCTACAAATAGAAATGGAAGCCACCAAAGTGGACAGAAGCATCCCTGCAGGTGTATGTTGACCTAGAAAATCACATTAATGTTAGCTATGTTCTATTGCATTTTTATTTATGTTGTTAAATATTTTGTAATTAATTTTAAACTGGATGCACCTCTGCTCTATACTATTTCTCTTGGTGATCTCATCAGTTCCCGTGGATTCATTTATGCAGATGATTCCCAGGTCAATTTATTCAGCCCTAACCTCTCTGCTGACCTCCTGTCTCACATTTCCAACTGCCTTTCAGATATCTCAAACTGGATGTCCAGTATACATCTTACACTCAATATGTCCAAAATAGACCTCATTATCTTTTCCTGTAAACCTTTCCCTGCTCCTGCTTTCCCTATTACTGTCATGGACACACCCATCCTCCCAGTCCTCTAGGCTCACAACTAGGAGTCATCCTAGACTCCTCACTCTCTTTCACTCCCAGATCCAAGATGGTACCAAGGCCTGTTGATTTCACCTCTGCAGCATCTCTGGTTGATTTCACCTCTGCAGCATCTCTTGCTGATTCCACCTCTGCAGCATCTCTGATCAATTTCACCTCTTCAGCACCTCCTGCTGATTCCACCTCTGCTGCATCTCCTGCTGTTTTCACCTCTGCAGCACCTCTGGTCAATTTCACCTCTGCAACAACTCTTGCTGATTCCACCTCTGAAGCATCTCTGTTCAATTTCGCCTCTTCAGCACCTCCTGCTGATTTCACCTCTGCTGCTTTACCTCTTCAGTATCTCTCTTTGGATGCTGCCACTTCACTGGGGCAGGCACTTATCTCTTCACACCTGGATTGTTGCAATAGTTGCTGGTGGTGAGGTGGAGGTGAATGCCTGCCTACTGTCTCTTCCCTCTCCAGTTCATCTTCCCTTCAGCTACCAAAATGATTTTCCTAAAGTTCAGATCTGACCATGTTACACATATCTCTCCTCAGTCAACTCCAGGGGCTCACTGTAGCCTCTAAGGGCACATACAAATTGGGCTGCTTGTCATTTAAAGTCATTTTTAACCTTAACCCCTTCTAATTCTTTAGTCTCCTTACGCCTTCCTTCCTGACACAGTCTTTCATCCAGTGACTCTAGCGTCTTGGCTTGTCCTTACATAGCACCCTCTATATCCCAACTCTAAGCATATTCTCTGGCTGCCTGGAATGGCCTTCCTCCTCCTCTCCACCTCCTGGCGCCCCCGCTTCGTGGTCCTCCACAGTCTGGGTACCTTCCCACTGAGACTTTCCCCAGTTTGGTAGCCCGCCTGTGACCTATCTGTCCATAGATATTTGCATGACTTTTCCCCTGCTACAGGGAAAGCTCCTCACGGGCAGGGACTGTCTTCTGTCTTTCTTTGTGTCCCCAGGGCTTTGCATGGTTTCAGGCAAACACTAGGTGATTAATAGATGCCTGTGACCTGACTTCCCTTTCTGTAGACTGTGACCTTTCATCCTGAGGCCAGGTTGCCTCCCAGTCTTCTTGTCAATTCTCCCTGGATTCTTGTGGGTTATCAGTATACTTGGACTTACCAAACCCTGCTCCCCTTTTCTCCTTTTTAGGAGATTTCTTTAAAAGCTGAATCTCTTGTCTGGCTCCTCTATTTGTGGAGGTGTTGGAAGGAGTAAGTGCTTGTTGCATTGAGTCTAACATTGATTTGGAGTCAGAGGACCTGAGTTCAAATTCTGGGCTTCCCTGTTACTGAGCAGACAGCAGGCATGACCCTGGAGTTGATGAGGAGGGCTCAGGGCAGCTCAAAGCGTGTGCAGGGCTCATGACTCCCTGAGTCACCACTACCTGTTCTGGGCTTCAAAGCACTCTAGGCAACTGCTTCACCCTCCTCTTGGAGCATGACTTGGGACAGGGTGGGCCCAGGCCATCTACTGTTGGGGTGGGGTTTGGGGGCAGAGGAGTCAGCTTTGAGGTCTCAGAGTGAGACTTTATTGTTGTCCAAATGGTGTGTGTTTAAGAGAACAGATGGACTGGGTTTGTGGTAGTGTTTGATGTGTGAACTAAGTTTATTCGCCAGGGAAACTGTTCCAGACTTTGAATGTCTCTTGCGTTGGGCTCCTGCTCATCACCTCTCCTGGTGCAGTGTGGGTTAAGCAGCAGACCCCTCCCAGGGCTCACCATCTCTGCCTTCTTTCCTTTCCTAACCTAAAAGACCCAGCCCAGGCCAGTCCTGGGCTTTCCCTGGCTCTGCCCTTGACCCCTGGGCCTTCACGTAGGTCCCCCCCTCCTCCTAGGGGCTTGTGGCACTCCTCCTCCTCCAGGAAGCCTTCTTTGATCTCCCTCCCCCCCCCCCCCCCCCCACTTAGTAGGGCCTTCTCTATTTTCACATTCCAATCTTTACTGCTTGGTGTGTTTTGTGTGCCCCCTCCTAACCTGTTTCTGGCATGTGCGTGCATCCTTGTACACACAGACACACACAGACACAGATACAGATACATACACAGACATGTGCGCGTGCGCACACACACACACACACACACGCCTCCCCCCTTCCCCCCCCCCCAGCTGGTGTCTGCCTCAGGGAGTCAGGCATGGTGCTCTCTGCACTGACCCCGGGCCCTTCGTCCTGCATGGCGGCTCCTCAGGAGCATGCTGCTGTTGGGGAATTTTTGGGGACACCTTTGACTCAGGAGGGTCGGGCTGAGACTGTGGCCGGCCAGGGGGGACCCTGACGCATGGTGGGACTTGTCTTCTTTCAGGAGGTTTCCACAGACCCCTCTGGCGCCCTCACAGCGGGTGAGGAGAGGAAGGAGAAGGTGCCGAGCCCACACCTCAGTCACCTCGTGGTCCTGACATCTGGGGACACACTCTATGGACTGGCAGAGAGGGTTGTTGCCACGGAGTCCTTGTAAGTGCCTTGGGAGCTGGCTGGCTGGGCCTCCTTGCCTTGGGGCTCTAAGCCTGCCCTGTTGAGGCAAGGGTCTATTGCTAGGTCCTCCTGGAAGCCCCCCCAACCCCAAACAGACACAGAGACCTTGGCCCATTCTCCTGGCTGCAGTGCTGGCCCCCTTCCCTCTCCACATCCAGGGTCTGGCCCAGTGCATGGGTGAAAAGAATGACTTCCTGGCTGTGTTCCTGGGAGGTTTGTCCTCGGGCATGTGTCAGGGGGCAAACCCCAGAGATGTCTTTGGGCCTAGACTGGACAGGCTGGCATGCAGAGAGTGCAGGCTTCCCCCCACCAGAGGGAGTGCTCTTCTCTCCTCAGGGCAGGGCCTTGGGGCCATCAATGTGGAGAAAAACTCAATCCAAACAGCCAGGCCTGTTTTTAGTTCAGTTTTTCAGATGATGCAGAGAGGGTGCTTACAGGTGGGCGTGGCTGGGTGCTGATTCTTAGAAGCGCACATGGGGAGGGAAAGTCTCCCAGGTGTGGGGAACAGCCAGTGCAAAGGTCTGGAGGGAGGAAACAGATGTCAGGTCCAGGGACAGCCCTTGCCCAGGCCAGCAGAGTGGGGGATTTTTAGGACCCCCCTCAGGGCTTCCTGTCTGGGAATGTGGTCATTTTGCTCCCCATTTAGAGACTGGGTTCTTCCTCCCTCCTTTGTTCTTTCTTCCCTCCTGTCCACCCTTCCCCTTCCCCCTCCCTCTCCCCTCTCTCTCTTCCTCCTCCCCTTCCCCTTCATTCCCCCCGCCCCCAGGGTCTTCCTGGCTGAGCAGTTTGAGTTTTTGCAGCCGCACCTGGATGCGGTGATGCCTGCTGTCAAGAAGCCCTTCCTGCAGCAGTTTTACTCTCAGGTGAAAGGTTCTTTCCTGGATCTCCCACCCCTTGTCTTGGGGAGGGGCATCAGGGAGGTTGTGGCAGCTCACCCTTCTCCCCAAATATAAACAGGATACCCCAAGTCCAGGGTGTCCTGGTGGTTCAGCTGGTGACCCGAGGACAGGAGCCGACCCTTGTGAAGTGGATGATGGGACAACATCAACAGCAGCTACCTGCCAGCCCCTTCCTGACTGTGCCATTGGCAGTCATTGCTGGCAGAGCTTGCTGGTGGTCTCCAATACACATAGCGCCCCTAGGGCTTCCTCTGTGGAGGAGGTTTTCGGCCCCTCTACCCTCTTCCCTGGCCCACAGGAATGGCCTCCAGGCTCACCTGGAGCCCTCTGGGGTGACTGCATGTCTGGGGGGGTTGGTGAAGTCTAGGTGCTTACTGAGCCCTTCTCACTTCTGGGAGCTTGGTCTTAGACGGTGTCGACTGCCAGCGAGCTGCGCAAGCCCATCTACTGGATTGTGGCAGGGAAAGCGATTGACTATGAACAGATGCTTCTCCTGATGGCCAATGTCAAGTGGGATGTGAAGGAGATTATGTCCCAGCACAACGTCTATGTGGACACTTTACTGAAAGTGAGTACTGGGAAGGGGACTTACAATGCCTGGGCTCAGATCCCGGACGGTCATTTTAGAGCTTCCCCTTCGCCTTGTCCTGGAGGCTGAACCAGATGGAGAAGTTCTGACTGAGCCTGCTGTAAGGAGGTGGGGGAGATCCTGGTAGCCCCTGGGGAACGAAACCCAGAGCCTGGGGGCCTGGGGACTGGCCCAGAGTTTGCTTTGTTTTGTGGGGGGAGAAAAGTCTTATTACTTCCTTGGACATGGCTCTACTGAGCGCCAGTTCTGGCCAGCCAGGTAGGGCGTAGCAAAGAAGGGCCCAGGGTCTGCTGGTACCTGGCTCTGCCCCTGGGTGCTGGCCATGTATGTGAAGGGAGTCCAGCATCCAGATAGTGCTTAGATATCCCTCCCTCCCCTCCAATCCTCTCCCCTCCCCTTCACCCTATATCCTCCCTCCCATGGGGGTCAATCTCCAGGGCCTGACTGGGCTCTGTTACTGCTCCTGGGCTGCTCTTGGCTCTGAGAGTTCCTTGCCCTGGATCACTGTCAGTAAGAGTAGGACCCAGAAGGGAGGTGGCCTTGGTGCCCACCACTAGCCCTCCAGCGGCTCCTCAGCCACAGTGTTGGGATTGGGGGCGGGGGTGGTGAAGTTGGGCTTGCTGGGGCAGCCCACCTTTGGTGCCAGACAAAGCCTTGGAAGGCGGACACTTGAGCACCATCCAGTGACAGCCCCAGAGCTCTTTGTTCTTTGGGCCTTGGGCCAGGAAGCAGCTGCCTGGGGGTCCTCTCTTCTCTCCGTTGAAATGGGCTAGCTCACATGTATTAGACCCCACCTCAGGAACAGAAGTGTATGAAAATGTGTTTGAGGTCATTCTCTCAGGAAGAGCCAGAGGTTACACTGGCCCAGCTGTCTGGTGTCACCAAAGGCCACAGGCGGGGATTGGCACCAGCCCTGCCACCATGCTCCTACTCCCCAGGCCAGCCTACCTTTCTGCTCCATGGGGGTTCCAGTGTGGCCTTTGTTGTCTTGTTAGGAGTTTGAGCAGTTTAACCAGCGGCTGACTGAGGTATCAAAGAGGGTCCGAATCCCCCTGCCTGTGTCCAATATACTGTGGGAGCACTGCATCCGCCTGGCCAACAGGACCATCGTGGAGGGGTGAGCAGACTGATTGAAGGGGCCCAAGCAGCGCCCTGGGGTGGGGGCACCAGAGCCCCTCCTGGACCCTCCCCCTGGGAAAACTCCACCTTTGTCCCTGACTTGGGTGAGCCTGGGGCCCCAGAAGTGTTGGATCCTAGACTGTGCTCTGTGTGTGGCTTCCTGAGACCACTGGGGTTCCAGAAGTCTTGGTGCACTCAGCACCTTGAGAATGTTTCCGAGCAACGGCGGGGATCACATCTCATCTTAGGGACCCCCATTGAGTTGGGAACAGTTGTGCAGGATAATGGCACCAACCCCACAAGAAATCCCTGATTCCTCATGCTCTTTCCATGACAGGAGACCTGGTGGTGGCAGAGGGACCCTATGGAGAGAGTGTACTGGAGACCCAGAGCTGTGATCTGCTCCGGTGGAGGGATGGCCCACACTGGAATGACAGGCCCGGGGGGAAACTTAGGAAAAGTCACCTTTCCTAGGCTCCCTAGGGAGCTTCCCAGAAATGCATTAGGAGCAGTAGATTGCCCTCTAGGAGGCTGCTGCCCCCTGTGCCATCCTGGGCACCTGTGAACCCCAGCCATAAGACAGAGAGGCCAGGCCGAGGCTCAGGCAGGGGTCACTGCCAACTCTGGCCAGGAGGATGGGAGTCCTGGGGTGCCATTTCTTCCCTCCCCTGCCCTTCTCCATTACCATCAACACTCCATATCTGTTCTGTTACCAGTTACGCCAATGTGAAAAAGTGCAGCAACGAAGGCCGGGCCTTGATGCAGCTCGACTTCCAGCAGTTCCTCATGAAACTGGAGAAGCTGACGGATGTCAGGCCCATTCCCGACAAAGAGTTTGTGGAGACCTACATCAAAGCCTACTATCTGACCGAGAATGACATGGAGCGCTGGATCAAGGAGCACAGGGTAGAGCGAAGCAGGGCTGGGTGGGCAGTCAGGATAGAGCTGGTGGGAGGGCCAGGAGGGCCAGAGCAGAGTCAGGACGGGGCAGGGTGGTCATGATGGGGCCAGGTGGTCAGGATGGAGCCAGCGGGAGGGCCAGGATGGCCAGAGTGGTCAGCCTTGGGCCCATGCCAATCTGTTACACCAGAGGGCTGACAAGTCAGATGGGAGCCTCTGAGATGCCCCCCAGGGTGGTGCAGCGACTACTCTGGCCTCATGAGCTTGGGTGGAGGTACGGGCACAGCCTCAGAAAACGTAGGCCTGGCCATGTCCCTTGGTGCGTGCAGATGCGGTGGCTCTAGGCTGATTCTGGCTACACGGAAGATTTCTAAGGAGGGGTCTGGGCCCTTCCTCACTGGCCTGCCCTGACCCTTCACCAGTCCTCAGGAATGAGGATGGGAATGACTGACCCACTGACCTAGAACTGCTCCAGCCTCTCTCACCTACTTCTCCTAACCAACACATCTGGGGATTGGTGCTGTTTTTACCCATTTCACAGAACAGAAAACAGGCAGGCAGCAGTGAAAGGACTGGCCTGGGATCTGTATCTGAGGCAGGGCTAGAATGAGGGTCTTCCTGATCCCAAGTCTGGCGGTTTCTGTGTTAGCCTTAAGCTGGGTTCAGTTTTTGTCCCTCTCTGGGAGCGCTGGGGAAAGCTGTTTCTCATCTGAGATGTTCATTGTTTTCTGTCTCTGGACTCTTTCTTATGATGAGCTGCTTGTGGAATGTCTGAGGATGAATTTTCCCAGACTCTGGAAGTGCTTTTTCTTTGCATTGTCCCACTAAGGATGGAAGGCCCTGCATCTTGGGCAGCTCAGTCAGTCCCACTGTGGGCCCACAGACCCTGGCCGGCCTCCTCTTGGGGCCCATGCTGGGGGACTGTGTGTGTCATCCTTTTGGCTGCCAGTGCCAAGGGCACCCTTCCCTGCTCCCAGAATACCCAGGAGAGTGACCTCTGCCTTGGGTGGGAGGAAGTGACCTTCCTCCTTTGGATGGTACTGTTATGGGGGCCCTTTCCCCCTTCTCTATGCACCCCCAATATCGCTAACAGGAGAGGCGTGTTCTCTATCTGAGGTACAGTTTTAGGGCAGACCCCCCCAGACCCCTTTTAGGACACAGAGCGGAGTTAAGGCCTGGCTTGTTTGCTGCCCCACAGAGGGGCCCCTATGTTTTGGAGATATCTGTGCATGCTGGTTCGTTTTGATGCTTAAGCAGTACGTGTCCAGTGAGGATGCTTCCAGATGATGCTTTCCTGGCAGATTCTGTCAGGACAGCCGTCTATTGGGAGGGATGGATGTTCAGATGGTGGCTCCCATCATGTAGGAACCTGGCTTTTGGATCCTGTGGGGACAAACTTCCTCCAAGTCTTTGGGTGTCAGTTGTCCCTTGGAGAAGAGGGTCCTTGGGGAGCCTCAGGGGGAATGCCTGGCACAACCAGACTGGGCTCTCACAGCTCCCGCCCTCAGCCTTTGCTCTAGTCTGACCCAGGGTCCTGGGGCCCATCCTGTCTCTGAAATCTGATGCTTCTGTCCTCTCTCTCGGTCTAGGAGTACTCCTCCAAACAGCTGACCAACCTGGTGAATGTGTGCCTGGGCTCTCACATCAACAAGAAAGCGCGGCAGAAGCTCCTGGCAGCCATAGATGACATTGACCGGCCCAAGAGATAGTGAGCCAGTGGGCGTAGACCTCCCTTCTTCCTCCCTCCTTTCCCTCTTCCCTTCCTCCCTTGTGCTGATCCCCAGCAGGCATCAGGCATCCGGTGCTTTTGGGGACAATACTGGACATGTCCTTTCTGGCCAGAGGGAGGCCCCTTACTTATGCTATGCCCTCAGGGGACTGATACCCTGTGGATGCCCAGTCTCATGGTTGTGCTCCTCCCCTGAAATGATTTCACTTTGTTGTACTATTGTTACGTGGTTTCAGTTGTCTGTTTTGCAGGAGAGCACACAGGAATGCACACTTTCTCTTATCCTCGTGGGCCTGCGGGTCGGCCTGGCGGGGATGGTGGGCTCTCTGATTATGGTGCATGGCGCCCTCTGTGGGCTTGGCTCTCCAGGCTCAGCTGCAGAATGAAAGATGACCAATTATGAGCGCTAATAAATGTTGTACACTGATGCTGCTGCCTCCTGAGGCTCCTTTCCCCATCTTGAGTCTGGGAGAAGCAGATTTGGGTTTGGAGCTGCGTGTTTGTCCTTGCTTGCTTCTACTGGTGGGGAGGCTCAGGGTGCATGAGCTCTCTGGGGTGCTTGACCCCTCATCTTGAGTCTTGCTTGGGTTGCCATTGGCGCCTCTGGGCTGGTAGCCTGCCCCATTAGCTGACCAACTAGACGTATATGTCATATGTGTGTGTGTCTGTGACTCTGGCCTTGGGGCCAGTGTTGAGAGAGGGGGGCCTCAGGCCAACTCTGGATGTCAGCTCACTTCAGGTTCAGAGGGGTCACCATAGAACTGGCTATTTCTCCAGTGTTCTGCTCCAAGGTGAGAGGCAGGTATCTTTCCATTGACCTCTGACCCAGGAGGAGATGGGACATTTGGATTTCAGACTGTCCTCCTGGAATTCCTGCTGTGTGATGGATGAACGTGCTTTCCTTGGGGACTCCCCGATTCCCCTGGAGAGCCTAGTGAGCCTCTGATAGAGGTGGGAAGTGGTGGTGGAGAAGGGATACTGCTTTCCCCCTCCTCTGTCCAGGCTTGTCCTGGGGGTTATGGGCCACAGGGCCTCATTCTCCCTCCTTTCTCAGGTCTCTCCTCCCCACATCCTGGTCTTACACTATCAATCTTCAAGCTCCCCGACTTTCAGTGCCTCCTTCAGCCCTGACTCCTGGTAGGAAGCTGTTCCAGGTTAGAACTGGGCAGGGCTTGGACAGGAAGGGTCCGATGCAGGAGGGATGTTTATGGAGCCTTTGAAGATGGCCAGGGGTGCTCCAGGCAGGATCTCAGGAGAGCCTTCCAGCAACTAGGGGAGGAGGGAACCCTTGATATCTTTATCCCTGTTTTACAGATGAGGACATCAAGGTTGCTCCTCCCCTGTGGTACACAGGGCCTGTGCTGTTCTGGCTTTTTGATTGACTGTCATGATAAATGCTGGCCTGCCACCCACAGTCTGTTGATTCAAGTGAGTGTCCTGTGACCAAGAGGTCAGCAGCTGTTTTGTGGTAGCAAGATTTGATCTGCATTTCTATTCTAAACCTAAATTAGCTTCTCTTGGACTAGGCACACATTCCTTTCTTAAGCTTGAAATGGTTTCTCTATGTATGGTTTGGCCAAGAGAGAAGATTGTGAGCCCTGCATCAGCAGAAGGAGAAGATGAAGGTGGGAAAACCTGCCTGAATTTCTGGACTGATTGTCTGGAGACTAAGTGTCCTGCAAGTGCCCTGGCCCATCATTGGTACTCTGGCCTAAGGTCTCTTCCCAAACAGAGGGACAGGGCTTGTTCTCTGCAGACTGGCCATCATAAGGTGTTTTCCTGGCCTGGTCGTGTGAGGAGGGACACTATGAACTGAGGGAGTTGTGGCGACTTCCAAGTCCCCAGAATCTTCAAGGGAAGTGTGATGTTGCATCTGTGGCTGTCCCTGTAACACTCTTCACATACAGGCCTCTGGGCATGTGCATGTGTCAGAAAGCACAATAGTTCAGGAGCTTTTTCTGCCATACGACTTGAGAACGTAGTTGTACTAGGCAAAAGACATTTTAACAAAAGCCTCGGTGAAATAGGTGATAAGGAAAGTGTCACGCCACCCAGATGATGGGAGGGAAACATCTAGGGAACACTCATGATGGGGCGTGTGTGTCCAGGGTAACTCTCAGCACTAATCCTGCCGAGCCGTTGTTGTGACATCTCCCTCCTCTGGACTAGAGGCCTCTCTTTGCGCTGCTGAATCTTTACAGCTCTCTCCCTTCTTGCTTCTCCCCACCTCCCTTCCTCTTCCTTTCCCTGTCCTTCATTCTCCCTATCCCTCCCCCTTGCCCCTTTCTCCCTCCCACCTCAGTTTTCTGCTCTCTGGTGGGCGTCTCTGCCTGCTGTCATCCTCGGAGCCGCAGCTTCTTTCCCTCAACATGAGGAGTAATTTGTCAGCTCTAGCTTGTCAACACCAGAAATCATCTTTAGCATCCAGTTAACTCGTGCAGTCCTTAGGCATCTGTAAATCTCTCTTGAATGGACTCCTCTCCTACGTTTGGGAATATCTCACTCTATCATAGGAGTTGGGGTCAGACAAATTCCTTTTAAGTCATCATGCCTATGGACGAGAGTTTGACTGCAAGGGAACTGAGGGATGTGGCAGTTGACCCCACCCCTATTTTTTCCCATGCACATCCCAGAGGCTATCCTGGGCAGAGAAGACCCTGAAGGCTGGTAGGTTGTGTTTTACATCCCTGCCAACATTACCATCCCAGGTCTCCCTCTGTCTACTAGACATCGGTTTGAGTCTCATCCATCTGCCATTAGGTTAAGGAGGCAAGTCTTTCCCACCTTGGCCATTCCTGGAGTTGATGGGGGTAGGAGCTCTTCTCTGGTCCCCAGGACTGATCTAGGGTTAGTTTTTAAAAAAAAGCAACAAATCCTCTTGGAGGCACGCGGATGTGTGCCTGCTGGGTGACTTGTCCCTGTTCTATGTAGATCACTGCTGGCTTCTGTCCCCAGCCCATCATGATGTGCAAACATCACCATTGCAATGGTTCCTTCCCAAATTAAGGCTCCAGAGAGGAGAGATATTGTCCGGTAGGAGCAGGCACTCAAAGGTATCAGAGTCTGCAGACAACAAAACTGAGAATTGAGGAAAAGGCTGTTCGATGTGGCAATTGAGGGACAGCCCGTAACTTTGGAGACTGATGCACCTGGAGGCCAGTCAGAGAGGGAAAGAGAAATTGGCAGCACTGTGGAGAAGATTGTTTCAAGTCGTTTTGCTGAGAAAGGGAGGAGAGTGACAGGGTGATACCTTGTCGGGGATGAAGTGGGAGATGAGAGTTTTCTGAGGATGGGGCCTCGTGAGTGTTGGAAAGCAACGAGGACAGAACCAGGGGTTAGAGACTGAGGCGGGGGAGATGATAGAGGAGGTGGTCTGTGAGGGAAGTTGGGGGGGTCAGGGGGGCATGCAGAGAGCTTGACCTGGGCCAGGAGTGGGGCCCCTGTTGTCAGCATGTGGCCTCTGGGGAGCTGGAGAAGCAGCCTGGCCCTACTACTGCACCTATGCCACAGTTACCACGGATCACCCGAGTCCTGTCCAGCAGCTCAACCTTACCATTTTATCAGTGAAAAGAAGAGACTTGAGCCTCTGCTTTTTGGCTGCCCCTCAGGACCTTGGGACGTTAGAGGGGGAGCCCCTGGAGATTAGGGCCAGGCTTGCTTTCTGTCTGTGCCTTCAGCTTTTGGCTTCATTTATTCATTCTTTTGTTCAATCATTCATTCATGTGGCACCCACTCATCGGACATGGCATCATGACTGTCCCCAGTTCTGTTTAGCCAGACTAGAATGGGAGGGGAGGCAGCAGACGAGGGAGTAGTTTAGGATTAGTGTTTGGAAAGTGTTGGGGAAAGGCTCAAGGGTAGAGCTGAGGTGGACCCCTAAGTGTGGCCAGTGGGGAAGTGATGACCTGGGGTGGAGCACGAACAGGGCTAGGATCCTTGGCTGGAGGGCTGTAATCTGAGAAAATGTGGAAGGGGGACCTGGTGGGGGTGGGGAGGCCCATCTTTGTGTGTGGCTGACATGGAAGGGAGACGGAAGTACAGGGCTATCCTGAAGTCTCCTAGTGGGTGACTAGGACTGTGAAACAGGCTCAGGATTCATTGAGAAAAGAAGTCGATTTTCCTAGTGTGGGGGTGGTGGGAAGCAGTAGGGAAAAGCCGGAGAAAATAAGGAAAGTGTGAACTTCAGAAGGGGCAGCTGGGGGCAGGAAGACTTCTGACTCTCCCACTGAGACCTGGGTGTGGCCAGGGGTGTGGTGCCGTTCAGAAGAGGGTGGAAGGGGTGTTTAATGGTGGCACAGGAAGTCCAAGCACATATGAGAAGGGGCAGGCAGACTTGTGGTGGGGCTGGAGGAGATGGGATCCCTGGTGCTACGGAGGGGGGATGGGGTGGATAGAGGTGTGATGACTGTTTAGGGAATGAGTTCTAGGCAGAGTGGTCATGTTCATGGATAGGGCGTGCCACCTGCTTCTTCCTCCTCAGAAGTCCTGAAGGAAATGAATTTTTCTCCTCCTTTTTTGCTGGTGAACCCTAATGTCTTCCCTGCCATGTATGGGACTTTTTTTTAATGTCACTGGGAGATTTCCTGATAACATCTCTCAATGCTCTTTTAGAGAGATTTCCTTGCTAATGATTTCTCGTTGTCTCAGGAAGACAATGGAATCGTCTATTCCCCTGAACACCTGACAGCCTGCTCGGCTTTCACGTTGAAGAATGCTGGGCATTTGAAGACTGAGAGACTTGTCTGGTGTGACTGGGCAGCTGTGGGCGATGTGTCTGAGCCCTGGGCATGGCTCCTAGACTAGAAGCTGCCCTGTACGCTGCTCTGTGCCTAAGTTGGTGTATGGTGTGGATAGCCCAGACGGGTGTAGAGACAATGCCATGTGTCCTGCATGCCCCTTTGGTCCATTTGTGTCATGTTCAACATGGAGAGGGGTTACCTCTGGGTTAGAGCGTTTGAAGGGCAGGTATTGCACTGGGGGTGGGGTCACAGGCAGACCTGGGTTTGATGTCAGGAAGAGGCTCCCATCAGTGAGCCCCACTGGGCCCAGGGGCCTGGGTTGCTGGGGGCTAGGGGTGTGTGTAGACACATGCACTTGGATACACATATGGATGCATTCACTCAAGAGGGCTCCATCTTCTGTCAGATCCTTTGTTACAAACCAGGAGGGACTTTTAAAAAACAAGCAGTTTGGAGGCTGAGACAAGAAGATGGGGGTCTTCCCAGGAACACAAAGGCTAATGTGTCCAGGGAAAAATAATGAAATCTTCCTGTTGAGTGGGAAGGAGGCATCTGCCTGAAGAGGCTGCAGGCCAGAATGACAGGTCAGTTCTCAGGCAGAGAGTGTCCCCATCAACGCAGACAATGTGCTGGGGGCAAAGTGCCCAATTACTGGGCGAGGGAAGATGAGGGAGGGCACAGGTGAGTGCCAGGCAGGGCTTAGGAACTTGGAAGCTATTACATGAGATGAGACAGAGGAAAATGAGGGAGGCCAGCTGACAGGGCCTGGCTAAGAAGTTGATGGGGGCCGGGGGGTGGTAGTGGGGAGTGGGGATGGGGGCCCAGGAAAGGACATGAGTCCCCAGGAAGGTAGGTGGAGCCCAAGCCAAGAGATGATTTTGTGTAACAGGGCGTGTTGAGCTGCCTCTGATGACCTAAAGCCTGAGGAGCCGTCCTAGGCAGGCTGAGTTTGGGACCAGCCCCCGGAGAGGCCCTGCTCCCTGGTTCCAGGCTGGCCTGAAGAGCTTGGGGTCCTTCTTCAGTCTTCCCCCACCCATCGTCAGATGGCCCCCATCTCTAGGCCTTCCATTCCAAAAGGCTGTGGCCAGTGGGCAGCTTCCTCATGACCCAGAAATAAATGTGATTATGAGTTGTGTTTGGATGGTATTGTATTGAGAGAAATGTATTTCTGAAAGGATGGCCGGGGATTCAGAATTAAGAATTTTGGGAAAAGCTGTTGCTACCTTTTGTAGTTCAGTTTGATAAGTATTAAAGGAAAGCCTACTCTGTCTTAGGCACCTTGGGGGGTGCTGGAGACATGTACAGAGCTATGCTTGTCCTCAGGATTTTCTGTTCTCCTGCTCACCTTTGAGCACTGGACCTTTGGATGAAATACAAAGACCTAGCATGGTAGTTCACTCCCAAGGGCTTTTTGGAAAATTGCTTTAGAGCTGGAGACTGTCCCCATGCCTGGCTTCATGACCTGTATCATACAAGATGACCCTGATGACCAAAGCTTTACTGCTGGGAGGCAGAATGTGACTTTTAGACTCTCACAAGTGGTCCCAAGATTGCTGGGACAATTTTAAGTCTACAGGAGAGGAGGCATCATCGCACAGGGAAAAAAGACCGCATTAGTCAGGGGAATGTCTGCATCCACATCGGATGGGATATACCTGAGGTGCAAACCTGCATGGACACACCACAGGGGTTAATGACCAAGCCCAGTTCTCTAGGAGCACAGCAGGCCTGGGGGCCTGCTCGTCATTCCCCTCACCCCTGTGCTCTAGAGAGAGCCCCCAAGTCTCCTCCTGTGCCATCTTTTCACCTCGATTCTCAGCTGTATTTCATCCTTAACTCTGTAGCCAGGAGGAGAAAGTGAAATCTGATGTGGTCAGCAGGGCTGGATGAGGACCCTCGAGCCACAGGTCCAATTGCTAGGTCCTCAAGACTGCTGGCCAATTCCCGAGATTGTTACCACCGCTCATTCTCCACCTCTCCAAGGCCCCAGAGGGTCTGTCCCCCTAAGCCCTTGGAGCAGTGTCTGGCTGCCAAAGGGACCCTCTGACTGCCTTGTGCTCAGATTGACCCTCTGCCAGGGCCCTCTGGCCACTCATTTATGCCAGTTCCAGCACCCAGAGGGGCTGGAAGACCTCTGAGCCTCCTTATAGCTAGAGTCTAGATCTTGTACATTTAGGAGGCTTCTCCTGCCACATTCCTTTCTAATATTTCCCACAAGTGTCATCAGACCAGGAGCTCTTTTCCTTGAGGGAGCTGAGGGAATTCAGACAGCAAGTGGTTAATTGTGGGAATGAAGGGCAGCTCATCAACTGTGGGGCCAGCGCAGGTCCCTTTCTATTCAACTATGGGTCTGCTCCAATGTCTGCCTTGTGAGAAAACTCCAGTTGTGGGGATGGTGAGAAGACGTTATTGTGTTGTTTGAACCTGGCCTTGCATGGCTGGGAGGCCGGACCCCCTCTCCCTGCTATTGCAAGACCCTTAACCAAGGACGAAGGTTATGCTGGTCAGAACCGGGTCAGATGCAAAGATGGACACCAGGAGTTTTCTCGGTTACACATCTCAAGGAACCCATGTGTCTTATCTGAGAACTGACCGCACACTGGTCAGTCAGTTACTGCTTCTCTGTGCCTTTGATTGAATACAGGCACTTGGGGGGCACCTCTTTTTCTGATTCAGGGAATTGCTCCTGCTGACTCTCCCCTCCCATCGTAGTCCCTAATCTTTCCTCCAATTAGAGACCAGATGCCTTAGCTTGTGTCCTAGCTAATTGTTTTGTTTTAATGATCTTGATTATTTTTAACATGTGAAAATCTGTCTCCCTCTGTATTTGGGGTCTGGTGCCACGCTGAGGAAGCACAGTTTTGTCGGGGCAGTTGGCGCACGCTGCTTCATAAATCCACATGCTAGAAGCTCGAAGCCTTGTCTTTCACCCAGCGCACTGAGTCCCATTCTTGGGTTCACTTGGGTTGTTGTGAAGACCCAATGAGTATTTACAGGGTATTCAGCACAGTGGCTAGCACATAGTAGAGGCACAGATACACTCGTTCCCTTCCCTCCATCTTCAGACTGAGTTCTGGAGTGGGATGACTTCCACTTCTAACTTCTCTTGTCCACTCCACTGATCCAGTTTCAGCCGGCAATGAGCAGGTTTAACAATCGCTGCTTTATAACATGGATGGAAGTCTGGGAGGGAGTCTCTCCTTTTTATTTCCTGGAAGATTATAGATAATTGGTTCCTCTGCAGATGCTCTGTCCTCCGCCTCAGCATGGTCTTCCCTGGCAGCTCGCTTCCCAAGCCGGCTCCTGGCTTGACACTCAGGCTTTGCCCTGCAGACCTACAGGCGATGACTCCTGGTGGCCTTGTGCCCATGTGGCTCCCCTGATGCAGGTGCTGTGCCCTGCTCTGGTGAGCTCAGCTTCCAGACCCCTGAACTCTCTGTTGTCATTAGCTCGGCATCTCCCAACCTGGCCCTGCCCTGGAAGCCAAGGCCCCCTCTCTGCTTCCTCTGATGCTGCCCTCCAGACAAGGCTCAGGATTCCCCTCTGACTGTCCTCCCTCATTGGAGTTCTGCCTCTGATGTTTTGTACCTGATAATTAGGGGCATGGATAGGCACTCTGCTCCTCCCCCTCCCCCCAAACTCACTTGCCCTATGATCTTGGTGTGGGCAGGGGTTGGGGCACTAATGGCTGCTTGTTAATAGGAGATATCTTCAGGTCAGGAAGGAGACACTGACTCTACTAGGAGTAGACCTGTGGGAGCGGGATTTGGGACTGGGGGCCTTTTGGGAACATCTCATTTAGATTGGTGACTGTATGGTCCCAATTTTAACCTCTCAATTTATAAGACAATTTTATTCAATAGACACATGTAGTGCTCATCCTCAGTGGCCTTGAGCAACAGTCCCTTGGTTCCCATTTTGGCCCCATTAATCCCTTTTGATGCAGCCTTCCTGTAGCACAGGCCTCTGCCTCAAGAGCAGATCTCACCCCAATCCTCACTAACCCTAATGGGCTGCCCTCTTTCTACCCCACCTCCAAGGGTTAGATGAAAAGTCAACATGGCTGTCTCAGTGACCTTTTGGGGATCATGTCCTCGAGAGGATGAATCCCCTGACTCAATCCCCTGAGAACACATCAGACATCACAACCACCACAAACACAGCATAGGTTGTTGTTTGCTTTATCTAGCACACATACATCCCAGGCACTAGACTTGACCACAGGAATAACCAAAGCTCAGGCATGGTCACAAACACATATAGCTTCTGGACACAAGCAGTAATTGAGGTGGAGGGATGTGGTGCCTAAGGGATGACATGCATTCACCCTTTGCCCCACGAAGGACAAATTCCCATTGGGAAAACTGGCCAATGGAAGGAGTGAGAGAAAGAGAAAAAGGAGTGAGGGTGGAACCCTTCCCATGGACACAGAGGTCTGGATTGTACATCTATAGGCAGGGAGCAGAATTTGTAAACAGTGCACAGGGCACTCCCTGTCCCTGTTGCACCGGTGACCTTTCTCAGGTATCCTATTTTCCCAGGTGTCCACAGGGGGTCAGCTCAGTTTTACTAAAAGCACCAGGAGCACCCAGAGTTCAGCACATGCCACAGCATCAGCATACATTGAAGCAGTCTCACGCCCCCATCTCCCAAAGTTACTAACAAAGTGGGAGTGACACCCAGCATCACACAGAGCCCTGGGGCCTGAGAATATCCTTGTACTGCCCTGCATCCAGTGAGGGAAACACAAGCAGCTCAACTAACTCTGTCCTAAAAGATGGGGTGAATGAAGCAGTAGGTGGTGGAGTTCCATGCAGTTCAGCCCTCAGGGTCCCTCAGCATGCCCATTGAACAGGGATCAGATCACTAGTGGCTAAGTTGGATTGGCTGATTCCTTCCCAGCCCTAGTGATGTCCTGGCTCCTTCAGTTGGCTGGTCCTGCCCCAGCTCATGGTTGGTTACTGAAGGATTGGAAGGACCCAGTAGGTTCTAACCCTGAAATATGTGAGTATTGGCAAACTCTCAGTTTCTTCTAAGCATCAGTGGGCATATCTTGAGCTTAGTGGGGAAGGCAGCTCTTTCCTGTGTGTGAATCTAGGCAGGCAAAAACCAGAGTAAGAGTTCTAGCTACTAAACAATACTTCTGTTTAGCTCCAATGGGAACTGTCCAGTGCTGAATCTTCTGGAGAAGCCTTCTCTCAGAGACTTGCCTTAAGCATGGCCAAAGTCGATGGAGAATCCCATTGTGCCTCTGGTTTGTCAATCACAGGGAAGTCAGACAGAGGCTTTTCTACTAGATGGAGATCACTTTAAATGGCTCCTCCATACTTTAGGAAGATAATTTAGGAGAGTTGCAAAAACCAGCTGCTGTTAGAGGAGGGAGAATTATAAGGTACCACCTTTGGTCACAGTCTTCTAATGCACCTGGGGATCTGGACACAAGGTAGGGATGGAGAACAATGAGTCTAAAATAATGTTCATAGAAGGTGGCAACTCTGGACACAGTCCCTCGCCTCAAGGCAAGCAGGGAGCCTGGAGGCCCATCCATTAATGGAGCATGGCAGCTTTGGGCAAAGTCCTCCACTTCACCTGGGAAGCTGTTCACAAGGCAAAATATGAGCCTGGAGGCTCAGCCATTCAGAGAAGGCTGCAGTTCTGGGATCAGTGCCCTGCCATATTTGGGAAGCTGTTCACAAGGCAAACATAGTGGTTGGAGACCCATTCATTCATGGCAAATGACAACTCTAGGCACAGCCCCTTACCACAAAGCAAACATTGATCCTAGAGTCCCACCCATTGACAGAAGGTAGCTCTGGGCAAGATCCTCCACTACATCTGGGGAGCTGTCCACAGTGAGCATGGAGGTCCCTTCATTCACGGAAGGCTGGAGCTCTGGGTGCAGTATCTTGCCATACCTGGGGAGTTGTCTGCAAAGCAAGCATACATAGAGCTTGGAGACCCATTCATTCCAGAAAGGTGTCAGCTCAGTGAACAGTTCCTTACTACCTTGGGAGTTATCCACAAAGCAAGTACAGAGTTTGGAGGTCCTTCCATTCATGGAAAACTGTGGCTCTGTACACAGTCCCCCAAACCCCACCTGGGGAGCAATGAGATGGACTCTGGAGGCCCAACTTTTCATGGAAGGTGGCATCTCTGGAGGCATTTTTAGGAGGGGGTTAAAATATGTCAATCCAATGAGTTGAGCCAAGTCCTGCCCATTTGTTCCAGCCTGGTATTGACTTGCCAGAAAAGTCTTTGATTCCTAACTCCCATGTGCAGCTCATGTTTGAATGAATGAGGAGATGATGCCTAGCATTGAATGGCATGTTGTAAGGATGGCATCCCACAAACACCAACACAGCCCAGAAGACTAGATCTGCTTAGCTCTGAAACCAGTGTTGTGTTTCCAGAAAGAAAATCTGTGGTCTGGAGCCTCAAGCTGGTGAGCCATGAGAACAGAGACCCATTCTTCAGGGGTGAGTGATGTATGCATGTGGCTCAAGATGGAAGGTGAGCGTGCATCCTGTCTCCCAAACCTCTCACTCATATACACTTTCTGTGAGCTTTGTTCCTGTGGCTGTGACATGATTGTTTCTATATCCTAGATTAATTTTGGGAGAAGTCAGAAACATTGCTGTGTGTTTTTCCATTCTCAGGCCTGTTTCCTGACATGGAACTGGGGACAAAAACATGCTGCTGACTCTTCCCAAACACTCACTCTGGACAGGTGTATCTGCAAGTCAACTGAAATAGTCTTCACATAGCCACTGAACGTGTTCCCAGGTCTGTCAGGAAGAGGACAAGAGAAGAAAAGAGGCAAAAAGAAGACCCTGAAATGACCATCCGAGCCTCCTTTGTAGTCAGTCAAGTGGACGCCTCTCCAGACCTCAGGGCAGTGATCTCAGAGTCCTCCGTGGCAAACTTCCCATTGAGTTGTTCGTTGTGGGAGTCAGGAGAGTAAAGGTAAACAGGGACCTCAGTGAGTGAGGTGGCCGTGTAGGAGGTGGAGCGAGTGGAGCAGCGGTCCCTTCGCCGCTGGCCCCACTGAGTCTTACACTGTGCCCATTGTCTCTTCAGTGCTCCTTGCACCTGGAAAAGAAGGGTTGGGATTAGTGTCACTCAGGTGCATCTCTGAGCCCCCTCTCCACCTTGTAAAGCCTTTCTGGGGGAAAGATAGAGGTGAAAGGAAATGATGCCCTGAGCTCTCTGTGCTGGACCACTGCTTCAAGGAGGAGCCAATGTGTGACTCGTGTGTCCACCACCCCATGGGCCCAGAGGCTGGTGGTTTGCTGCTGCCTCACCTTGATCCCTGAGTGGATGAATGGAGTGACTCTGGATTCCCTGAATCTCACAGTTAATGCCAAGAAGCAAGTCTCAAGGCATGAGTTCAAGGGAGGAAATACATTCCACACCTTGGGGAGGTGTGTGTACCTCAGCTCAACCCATGATTTTACTGTTGACTGAGTTGCCTCTGGGATTCAGCATCCCTGGGGACCAGGGAGTCACAGACGGTCAAGTGACACACCAAGTGCTGCAGAGAGGCCAGTGATAGCAGCAGCAATGGCCCATCTGACTTTACCCCCAGGGACAGGAAGCTTCTCAGATGGCCTATTCCCTGACATTTGTTGAACTGCAATCTACCCCCATCCTCTACTATCCCCAATCCTTTCAGTTGATCTTCACATATTTTCCCTGAAGATGCTGAGAAATCTGTAGCCAGGAGGGGCCTGGGGCCCCTGGAGGCAGGGTGGGGAGGCCACAGACAGGAGCCCTGGAAGTCAAGTGGAGAGCTAGCCAGATCTTCCTTTTCCCTCATGTGGTAAGGCTGCTCAGGGAAGCATTCAAGGTCACTGGGCTGCATTTCTGAAGGGAGCTGGGCTTTGGCCCTGAAGGAAGGATTGGACAGGACCTGGAGATTGGACAAGAGGGCAGTGCTGGTGGCAGCCAAGGATTTGTCCTGGCAGTCACTTTGCAGGTTCCTAACCCTGATGACATCACCAGATCCTGGATCTGGACAGCTCCCTCACTTTCTTCGGGGGAGGCCAATGGAGGTATCCATCTAGCCTGGCCTGGCCTGGCCTGGCCTGTTAGACTGACCCCAGGGGAGACCAGCATTCCATCTTCCCTCAGGAACAGAGGGGATACCAGAGGGGATATCCCATGCTCTGAGCATCTCCTGGGCTATGCAGACCACTCTGGGTGTGCTTCTGTTCCCACAGGAGGGAAACTGGAGATGAAGAATCTTGTCTGTCTGGGATATTAGAAAATAATGCTTCCATGGAAAGAAACATGCCCTATAATAACATGGGGATTTGTCCCAAAGAGGAAGTCAGAGCGGGGATTCCCCTGGGTGTGCATTAATCATTACTTTCTCATGTCTTTCATCATGATATATTATAGACACATGGGTGGAGCAGGGGAGAGAGTGTTGGGCTTGGAGTCATTGAGACCTGAGTTCAAATCCTGCCTTAAACACTGAGTAGCAGTGGGACCCTGAGGCAGCCATTTGGTTGTTGTGAGGATCAAATGAGAAAATGTATTGAAAGCATTTTCCTGCCTTCAGTGTCTCATAAAGCCGGCTAAGATGATGATCAGGAGTGCCGGTGTTGGCTCAGGGCCTCCAGTTCTCAGGACCTCCAGCTCAGTTTCTCTATCTTGTGCTGGGGTAGGGGAGCAGGGGTTGTGACACATGTGCCCCAATGACCTAGATTATGGTGTGGAGTCACATGGCTCCTGGCTCACTTGAGTTCCCCAAACTCAGTTGTCACCTCAGTATCTCCACCTGGGCTTCGAATACATTCCTTCCTCCTCTTCTATTTGGCTTTTGAAGCCCCTTCCTCATTTCCAACCTTATTTCACATTTCCCTTCCCATACCTTCTATTCCAGACAGAAAAAGCTGCTTTGTGCCCCTGTTGTCTGTGAGCTGCTTCCCTGGGCCTCAAGTGCCCCCTTCCCCTTGCCTTGACCTTTCAGAACGCTTCTCTTCTTTAGAGGCTTAGATCCTGCCTCTTCCTTCACTGAATCTTCCCTAGTCCCTGCCTCCTCCTCCTCTTCCCCTCCCAGGCACGAGCACAGTCTCTCCTCCAATTACCTTAGATTTACCTATCTGTTCTCATAGTGTCCCCCAGTAGGATGTAATCTCCTTGAGGGCAGGCACCATCTCCTTCTTGCCTCTGTGTCCCATGCCTAGCACAGCGAGGGACACAGAGGAAGTGCTTCATCACTGTTTGCTGAATTAAATTGAATTTTTCAAGACCTCAGGCCGAGAGCCAGTGGATGGCCAGGAAATGCTCACCTCTCCATTGAAGAAGCAGAAAATAGTCGCGACAAGCAAGCCCTACGTACAAAAACAAGAGAAAAGAAGAAAAAAGGTGAGAAGTGGGGCTGTCCGTGACGGCTGGGTCATTGTATCATTTTAAAGTGATGGGGCAGGGGCTGGTTCTGGCATTAACTAGTTGTGCTGCCTTGGCTAAGTCTTGCGACCTCTCCTGCTCTCTGTTACCTCAATTGCAAAATGGGAGAGACCCTCCATTTGGTGCGCCTTCCAGTTCTAACAGTATCTGGATTTTCATTCAGTGGGACATGGATAACTTGGACAGCCCCTGGAAAACCAAGATGATGAACGAGCTGGGCTTGGTCAGCTCCCTGGATGAGAAGGAAGGGAATGGACCCAGGAGCCATGCTGGGAAGGCACAGAGTTCACTGGGCTCAACGTCAGGAAGAAATCCCAAACTTCCTTTCAATAAAAGGTTATGGGTTTCCTTTCAGGGAACGATTCAAGCAAAAGGTGGATAAGCATTTGTGGGGTATATTATGTGTGTGACTGTGAGTGTGTAAGAGTGTGAGACTCAGTGTGTATATGATTATGAGCGTGTGTATGATTGTGTGTGTGAGACTGTGTATGTTTAGGAGTGTGTGTGTGAGTGTATGTGTGAGTGAGTGTGTAAGTGTGTGTCTCTGTGTGTGTGTGTGTGTGCGCATGTGTGTTCCTGCTCAGCCTGGGCTGGCACCAGACCACCTCCCAGATTCTGTGATTGGGACAGATCTCTAACAGGCTGGTTCCAGGCAGGGTTCAAGGCTGCCTTACTGGAATGGTTAAAGGTTTGATGGTTTGCCCATAGTCACAACAGCTTGGAAGGAGGAGTTTTCAGTGTGACAAGTAAGGTGCTTGGCAGACCTTAAAGTGCCTATATGCCCAGTCGGCCTCCTCCCCCTCCCCCCCTCCCCAATTATTGCTCTGGCTTTTAAACACTGGAAATTATTCGGAGCCTAGCGCTCTTTTGTCCGCACTCTTCTGCATTCCGGCTCTCTCCTTTCTTGAATGTTGGAACTTGTTATGGACTGAGTACATGTCTACACACTCCCCCACTGACCGCCCCAGCCGTGATGAAGGCAGGACATGCCAGAGCTTCTCTGGGAAACAGCCAAGCAATTACTGAGCCCTCCCAGGAGGGATTCTGAGACGCCTTGCATTCGTCTGCTTAACAACCCATTAAGTCCCCGCCCCAGCTTCACAGAGCGTTTGCCGCCTAATGAAATGCTGTGGCCTGGAGTGGCTGAGGGTGGCAGCTACACGCTCTCAATGGCTCCCCTGTAGCACACCGGGAGGGCTGGGGACGGCTCCAAGTTCTAGCCCTCCGAGTCTCGATAGACATCCAGGGCACAGCAGAGGTTCCTGGAGCCCCAGGCCCGGGGCGCACACGCATGTCCCTACCTGGTAGTGCATGAGCACATGCATGACGTAATCATACACTTCTCCTGCCAGCTTGCTCTCGGGCCGCCAGGGGATAACGACGAATTGGATGCCCAGCAGGGGCACGAGGATCAGCGTGGCCCGCACGGCCTTCATGTACATGTTGGACTCGGCGCGGTGGGTGTCGCGGAGCTTGGTCACCAGCACTCGCACGATATTGAGGAGAAAGAAGAAATTCACCTGGAAGGTGCGGTCCTGGGATCAGTGGGAGCCAACCGACCCAGTGGGCTCTCTCGTGCTCTCCTGCATCTCCCGCCGCACCCCCTGCGCCTGCCTGGAGCCCCGAGGGTGCAGATCGGACCTCCTGCCCTTCCTACCTCTCACCCAGGGAGGTCAGCCATCAGCGCAGACGAGGGAGAGCGTGGTCTCAAGTCTGGGGGAGGCCAGAGAGAAGGCCCAGAGCCCAGAGATGGAGGCTCTTGTGGGTAGACCAGCCTTGAGGCCAGTGCCATTGGGTCAAAGAGTATGTGGTGGGGAGTAACATGTAAGAGGACTGGAAGGGGGGGGATGGGTTGTGAGGGCTTTGAAGGCCAGACAGAGCATTTTGTATTGTATCCTAGTGTGGGGATGTGTGTGACATGATCAGACCTGGGCTGCAGTGGCTGAATGGCAAATAGACTGGAGAGGGGCACTGGAGGAAGGCAGACCCCCGCCCCCACAGCACGCTATGGCAATAGGTCAGGTTGGAGGTGATGAGAGCCTGCCTGAGGGTGGGGCAGAGCCAAAGGGGAAAGGGAGCTTACTTGAGAGATGTTGCAGAAATGAGATCAACAGGCCTTGAGAACAGCTTTGGATGTGTGTGTGTGGGGGGGGGTGTGGGGGTGGGGGAGGGGTTGAGGAAAACCAGTGGAGAGCCGGTAGTTCCTTCTGTAGTAATTTAGAAGGGAGGGTGCATTTAGGGGAGACAAGCAGTTCCATTTTGGACACTGAGTGTAAGACGTCCCTTGGACACCTCAGTTCAAGATGTGTGAAAGGCAGATGTGACAAGCCTCAGCATAGAGATGGTCATTAAATCCATGGGAGCTGATGAGCTCCCCTAGGGAAGTAGGGCAGAAGGAGGAGACAAGGGGGCTCAGGACAGAGCCCTGAGGGACACCCATGGTTATAGGATGTGATCTGGAGGATGATCCATCCAAGGAGACAGAATGGGAGAGAACCAGGAGAGAGAGAGTATGCCCCCAGATCTAGAAGAGGGAGGGCATTATCATGGAGGAGAGAGTAACCCACTGTGTTCAAGGTTGCAAAGAGGCTGAGGAGAATGGGGCCTGAGAAAAGGCCATTGGATTTGGTACTTAAGGGATCACTAGTCACTTTGGGTGGAAGGATGAGGTCAGAAGCTGGATTGTAAGGGTCTATAAAGAGGGTGGGAGGGGAGCAAGAGGAGGCCCCAGCCAGGCTAGTGGGCCAGCTAACAAGCCCCCAGGGTACACATTCCAAGCAAAGTCCAGCTCTGCTCTTTCTTATCAGCATCTGAGCACAGGAGCATGGGGGAGGCCCCTGGGAGAGTCCCAGGGTAGTCCCAGGCAGATCCCAGGATCTAGGGATGTTTCCAACAGTTGTGATTGGACAAAGTTGTGGTCAGCAAATAGCCTTTGATGCCCTAACATCTTTCTAGTCAAGTGCTTATCTTCCATCTGAAGAACCCTTTCCTCCCCCATTGGGCACAGACCCTAGATTCCTTACTGAGTCTCAGCTGGCCACCGGCTAACCCTGGAGAAAACCTGTCCTCACTGTCCTGCCCCCCACTGTCACCCTGACATTCTGTGGTCCTGTTAAGGTCATCTAAGACCAGGGGGATTTCAGAGGGAGATTTGTCCAGTTTGATGACACAGAGGAAGGGCATCCTCAGTGCAGGTTGGGTGAGAATGAATGGAGCCAGGGAGTCAACCAGCAGCTACAAGAGAGAGCTGTCCATCCCCGGGGGGATGCTGTCCTACCAGGAGCCTGATGGACCATGCCTCAGGCTCTGTGTGGTGTCCCAGCGCAGAGGGTGGCCGTCCCTCTGGAAGCACCTTGGAGGTGGGGGGCTGGTCTGGGAGCACTGTCAGACCCACTGAGAGCCTCGGCATCTCCTCCCATGCTAGCCTCAGATGGGGACAAAAAAGTCAAATTGGAGCCAGGTAGACCAGAGCTCAGATCTGGCCTCAGCTGTGGAATGATGATGATGCATTTCTACAGTGCTTTGAGATTTGCAAAGCACTTTGTGAATTTTATCTCATCAGATGCTCATAACAACCCGGGGGAGGGGGGGAGGTGCTATTATTATACCCATTTCACAGAGTTAAGACAGGGTCACCCAACTAGAAAATATCTGAGGCTGAATTTGAACTCAGATCTACCTGACTCTGGGCCTGGTGCCCTGTTCACTGCTCCTGCTCCCCACCCCCACCCCCACCCCCGCCATACACAAAAACCCTTACTGGCTGTGTGACCTTGGGTAAGTCCCTTCCCCTCCTCTCACTTCAGTTTCTTTTTCTGTAAAAGGGCAGCTCCTACCTCACACACAAAGGCTGGTGGACTGACCACTTGCTGGGAATGCTCAGGAGGGTTAAGGAAGCCTCTGGTGCATGGACTGAGCTTGCCTGAGGGTCTGGCTGGGATGCTTTCCTGCCCCATCTCCCCTTTGCTGCAAGGGGCTCCCAGGACTTGATCTGTTCTGGAGCTATGGACAAAGTAGACTCTGGCCTAGGATCTTATTGATCAGCCAGGCTGGAGCTGACCACCCTCTGAAGGACTCATGGCCTCAGACCTGCTCCCTGGCCCCTCATTCCCATCTTTCCCTGCAGGCTCCTGCTCCAGAGAGGCTCATCAAGGGAGAGGGGGAAAGGCTATCTCCATAGCTCCACTATGTGCCAGGTGTTTTACAGATGTTATCTCATTTGAACCATCTGACCCAGGCTTAGGTTCCCTCCAGGGAATCTCTGGTGTCTCCCCTTCTTCGGGCTGAACAACAGGATTGGGCCCTTGGGGCTCACAGTTTCCCATGGGGAGGGGTGGAAGGACCAGACTGTCAGTCATCTCTGCAAAACTCACTGCTCCTCAGAGCTGGGCTTCACCACTAGTTCTTTGCAGACCCTTCTCTACTGAGGTCTGTGTGTGCCACTAGGACCTAACCAGGCCAGCCCCCCTTCATGGTCCAGGCAAAGTCTTGATGCTCCTAGGGGACATGCCTGGGGAAGAGAAGCCTTGGGCTGGTTGTATTGACTGGAAGGGACTCAGTGTTATACTAATTAGCCCCGCTAATAAACATAGCCAAGCTGGGCTCACCAGCAGTGCTGCCATGATGGGCGCATGTATGATGTACAGCAGGTGGGTGTCCACACTCATCCAGCAGCTGCCAAGGAAGCACAAAGTCAGTCCAGGTGTCTGGGATAGGAGGAGGCCATGGTGAACAGGGGTCAAGGTCAATAGGACTCTTACTTGTCATTGAAGAACTTGGTTCGGGAGACAGCATGAATGCAGGCTGGGATCAGTGGGAAACCTGGAAAAGAAGGGGACCCAAGGTAGCAGCAACTGTTTGCTAATCACCTGCCAGAAAGAAGGCCCTTCTGCACACATGGGGATTCAAGCACACTTTCTACACTGTGGGCCGTCATCCTTCATGGACATGTGGTGGAAGAGTTCCTTTCCAAATAATATCTCTTCCCTCCAATAGAATATAAGTCCATGGGAAGCAGCCATTAGAAGCCTCAGCTCCTACGCAGGATCTACGTAGGATCTTAGCTTTAGGGTCAGTCAATGCATACCTATTCTGTATGAGGCAAGGCCTAACCACTGGACATAAGACAAATGGGAACAGAGAGTTTCTGTTCGAACAGAGACAACATTGGCAGAGTGGAGTAGTGGACAGAATGCTGGACTTTGAGTCAGGAAGACTTTTGTTTGAATTTGGCCACAAACCCTTCCTAGCTGTATGACTCTGGGAAGTCACCTCAGCTTGGTTGGCCCCAATTTTCTCATCTGTAAAATGGGACTAATATGATTAGTTATGTATGTATTGATAATCATTTAATATCATTTTTGGACTTGAATAAGGGCCAAAACCTAAACTAATCAATCAGACTGCTTTGGTTTGCTCTAAAAATGCCCTTTCTTGTGTCAGCAACTTCAAAGATCCGTTTAGGACAGGGCATCTGCAACCAGAGCAGTGGGATTCTCCTTATCTTGTTTCACAGAGACATATGCTATATGGGAGAACCCAGATATCCTGGAATCATAAATTCCAGCCAACTCTACTTTGTCAATTGTCTCGCCTCACTGTGATTACAACTTATTCAACTAAGAAAATTCCTTTCTCCTGGTAGAGTTAAAAACACTTGGAGACCATAAGTGTGAGGGACACAGTTATGCTGGGGTTGTCCTCAGACAGACTGAAACCTGGTCATCCTCCTAGCAGACAGTCAGAACTTTAGGACCTCCCAGATAAGGAAATACCTGTTATGGTGTGTTGGTGCCTTCTCTGAAACTTATGGTCTTAGAGAGCTTTCTGGGGCAGCCAGAGGGTAGTTGACTTGTTCAGGGTCTCATAGTCAGCAAGTATCAGAAACAAGACAGGGCCAGGACTTCCTGGCTTTAGGGGAACAGTGCTCTGTCCACTTCCTGCTCCTTCTGCTCCATCCCTCTCTTCTTCTCTCTCTGAATCTCCATTTCTCTCTTCTGTCTTTTACTTCCTCCTCCATTTCCCTTCCTCCTTTTCTCTCTATGTCTGTCTGTCTGTCATTCTCTTTCTTTCTCCTTCCAAAATTAAAACAAGGTGATTTTGCGGGGGAGGGCATGAGCATCTGGAGGGATTCTGAAAGGTGGGACTTCAGCTGAGGTCTGAAGGAGAGAGCTAAGAAGTGCCTTCCACCAACATGGGGCCATCTACTTCTACATCTACTTCTACAGCGCCTTGTTCGCTAGACTTGTGGAGGGAAAGTCACATGGGGAGTGGCAGGCAGAGCTGGGATTTGAACCCAGGAACTTGGACTCCAAATCCAGATTTTGTTTCCAGTCCCATGCTGCTTCTCATTAGCTGAGGATAGTAGGTAAGACATATTTTCCACGGTGGAATTTGGATATTGTCTCAAGAGAGGGGGTACATTTTCTGTGTGCTGCTTTGGATGTGTGCTCTTCTTGTAAGCATCAGCCCCCTACTTGAAGTCCCTGCTGTACTCTGTGTGCTTGTCCAGGCCTCAGGAGGCTGCTCTATCAGAAGACCCAGGGGAGGTGGCCATACATACCCCAGCCTAGAAGGTAGTACCAGTGCAGTCTGTGCTCCTCGGCAAACACGGCCACAACGATGAGAGTGTGCAGGTAGATCCCCTCACACAGCATCCAGAAGTAATTGCAGCCCATCATATATTGGTGGAAGAACTGTAAGACCTTGCAGCTCACCTACAGGGGCAAGAGAAGGAGAATATTCAGCTGGAGAGCCCATGAAGACACCCAGCCCCTTGGAACCCATCCTCACCCACTGAAGATTGATCCTTCAGCCTCTTCTTCTTCCAGCATCCCTGATGTTCCATGCAAGTGGAACACTTGCCAAGGGCCTGGAATGTGAAACATGTCTACGAGAAGCCCAGATGTCAGAACTGGGTAATTGACCCTGTCCACTGCATAGAGGGGCCACAGACTCCCTACAGACTGTATGAGCTACAGGACACTCTTACTGCCTATTTGGGTTCGTGACAAAGGTGCCTTCTTTCCCAGATTCTTGTTCATTTGAATGGTGTTCCTGCAGTAGAGTGAGATGCCAGAGGCTTTGGGGGCTTTGGCTACTCTGCCCTACCTTCACTGATACCTCTGTGGGCACTTTTCTTAGGAGTGTTATGATTTTGACATTGGTGTTTGAAAGGTAGGAGGTCTCCATGGCCTCTACTCATGCCCTGGCTTGGAGTTCATCAGAGGGTTCTGATCTATCCTGCCTCCACCTCCACCCCCTGGCTCTTTGCAGTCAATCATTCGTTGACTTGGAGGCCTCTGTGCAACATGAATAGGCTTGACATTTAAGTGCTAAGGCTATACCAGTCAGCACAAGCCCTAGAAGGGTCTGTCATCCTGGACAGGTTCCAAGGATAGACCCCCCCTATTGTGTGAATCTATTTTCCAGGACCAGCCTAGTCAAAACAGAAATCTTTACCACCAGCATACTGGCCACTTTGGGATGAATTCTTTGGTCCTGACAGCCCATGAGGCAGAATGCAAAAGGGTCTTCTGTCCTGTTAGGCCCTGTCTGCTTCTTCAGCCACAGCGCTCATGTGGTAGAAAGTGGGCACACTAACAACCACACAATCTTTAGATCATCTCTAACCCTGAACTAAGCTGTTGGTGACTTAAATGTGAGATTCTTGTCCAACAACCATCAAGTACACTTGTTGCCAGGGGAAATGAATGGCATTCATCTTGACATTCTCAGGGGAAGGATGGCTCATAGGATTTTCTCAGAGGCAAAGAAAGGAGTTGGCAGAATTGACTTCATTGGATCTAAAAGATGACAAGAGACAGCATTGTATGGGGCCCTGCATCATCTATTGCAAGACTCATCATTAGTACTGTAGAAAGACCATCTTGAAGGCAATCATCTATGATGTGTCAGTGCCTGCTACAAAGGAGGGGAAGCAAGTAGGGAAAAATCTATGAAGAATTAGATAAGCACATATTTTAATACTCTAATGTCAATACAAAGGTGAGCACTAGAAAGGATGGGTAGAAAATATTTTGGAAAAGGTGGTCTAGGACAAAAAATGAGAAAAATTAAAGACTTGTAGACTATATATGGACAGTTCAGTCATTTCTCAGTTGTGTCTGACTCTCTGTAACCCCATTTGGAGTTGTTTCTTTGGCAAAGATACTGAAGAGGTTGCCATTTCCTTCTCCAGCTCATTTTACAGATGAGGAAACTGAGGCAGACAAGGTAAAGTGATTTGCCCAGAGTCACACAGCTAGAAAGTGTCTGAGCCTGGATTCGAACTCAGGAAGATAAGTCTTCCTGATTCCAGACCCAACGCTCTATGCCTTATGGTGCCCCCTAGCTGTCCTGGACACTTCATACCCACATATTGCCACTGAACTGGGGTAAAACCTAAAGCCCCCTGTTTTCTCCATATGTCAGTCATTGTCATTGTGGTCATCATTGTTGTTGGCATGTTGGTTATTGCTGTCATCACCGCCATCGTCGTCGTCATCATCACCATTTTCACCATCATCATCTTCATCATTGTCATCGTCATCGTCATCATCATCACCATTTTCACCATCATCTTCATCATTGTCGTTGTCACCATCCTCATCATCCTCATCGTCATCGTCATCATCATCACCGCCATCAGCATTATTACTGTCATCATCGCTGTTGTCAACATTACTGTCATTGTCAATATCATTGTCACTGTTGTCATCATTGTTGTCATCACCATCACCATCATCATCATTGTAATCATCATCATCATCGTCGTCGTCATCATCACCATTTTCACCATCATCTTCATCATCATCGTCATCATCATCATCGTCATCATCACCATTTTCACCATCATTATCTTCATCATTGTCATTGTCATCGTCATCATCATCATCACCATTTTCACCATCATCTTCATCATTGTCGTCATCGTCACCATCCTCATCCTCATCGTCATCATCATCATCATCACTGCCATCAGCATTATTGCTGTCATCATCGCTGTTGGCATGTTGGTTATTGCTGTCATCACTGCCATTGTCGTCGTCATCATCACCATTTTCACCATCACCTTCATCATTGTCGTCGTCGTCACCATCCTCATCATCATCGTCATCGTCATCACCGCCATCAGCATTATTACTGTCATCATCACTGTTGTCAGCATTACCGTCATTGTCAATATCATTGTCACTGTTGTCATCATTGTTGTCATTGTTGTCATCACCATTATCATCATCATCATCGTAATCATCATCATCGTTGTTGTCATCATCATCATCTTCATCATCATTCAAGTTTCAAGATGCCAACTGCCCAAGTAAAGCCTGGTGGAGGTGAAGCCAGACTGCCAATCACCTGGAGAAGATCTGAGGTCTGTAGTGACCTGGAAACTCAGTAAGAATGGAACCCTGGGAAAGCAAAAGTCGTGTTGGGTGAGGGCTGCAGAGGGTCTTAACACTTGGAAGGAAACAACCCCATTGTCTTTCATCCCTGAGTGTTGGTTTCAGTTCTGGAGATACCAATTTAGCAAGAATATTGCTAAGCTGCTGAGCACCCAGGCAAGAGCAGCACCTGGAATGGTGCACAGGGTTCTCAAGTTCACACTACACAAAATACTGGTTGGAGGAAATAGAGAGGCTTCACTGTAGTCACGTTATGGAAGAGAGCTTTGGAACGGACCGAGGGCTAACATTATTTGGCCTCAGTGGGGAGAAACAGAAGCAATGGGCAGGACTGGTAAAGAGGTTAGCTAAGGTGACATTTGGGAAGACTTCCCAAGAATTAGTCTGCTCAAAATGATACGAAAAGAAGAAAATTATGGCTAAGAATAGAACTTTTGGAACAGAAGATGTGATTGACTTCTGGTGATTATTGAATGACTGTCCTAAGATACGCACTTATTTTCAGCATTTCCTAGAAAATTCAGAAATAAGACAGAAGAAACACGAAAGACACTCATTAAAAACCAAAACATAACATTGTGCTCCTCCTGAGTGATAAGACCAAATGGAGCATCCCCGAGGGTAATTAAATAATGACATTGTAAAAATAAATGAGTTAAGGAACAAATCAGAGAAACAACAATTTATTATTATCTGAAAGAGAATGAGAACAAGGAGACAACAGAACAGAATCTGTGGAATGCAGTCAAAGCAATTCTTGGAGGAAATGATGTATTTCTGATTACACATGAACAAATGGGGGAGGGGGAGAACATAATCAATTTAATAGACAATTTAATAGATGAATTAATGAACTTGTTCCCTTCCAGATGACTGTGCCCTAGGACTTGCTCTCCTGATAACTGAGTGAGTCCCTGCCTGAGATCGCCATTTCCTGACGAGCCTTAGTTTTGCTACTTACTTCACTCCCAGCTTACTGTGCTGTGCAGACTCCCCTGCTGTTTGCCTACATACCTTGAATCCTTGCACTGGTGCCCTTTACTTTTCCCCTACTCCCTTATAGCTCTCCTTTTTGTTTTGTCTTTCCATATGTAACCTCCGTGACAGCAGAGGATGTCTTGTATTCTCAGCTCTTGGCACAATGCCTAGCACACAGTAAGCACTAAATAAAAGTACAAATCTTCCCTTCCCTTCCCTTCCCTTCCCTTCCCTTCCCTTCCCTTCCCTTCCCTTCCCTTCCCTCCCCTCCCCTCCCCTCCCTTCCCCTCCCCTCCCCTCTCCTCCCCTCCCCTTCCCTTCCCTTCCCTCCCCTTCCCTTCCCTTCCCTTCCCTTCCCTCCCCTCCCCTCCTCTCCCCTTCCCTCCCCTCCCCTCCCCTCCCCTCCCCTTCCCTTCCCTTCCCTTCCCTTCCCTTCCCTTCCCTTCCCTTCCCTCCCCTTCCCTCCCCTCTCCTCCCCTCCCCTTCCCTTCCTTTCCCTCCCCTTCCCTTCCCTTCCCTTCCCTTCCCTTCCCTTCCCTTCCCTTCCCTTCCCTTCCCTTCCCTTCCCTTCCCTTCCCTTCCCTCCCCTCCCCTCCCCTCCCCTCCCCTTCCCTTCCCTTCCCTTCCCTTCCCTTCCCTTCCCTTCCCTTCCCTTCCCTCCCCTCCCCTTCCCTTCCCTTCCCTTCCTTCCCTTCCCTTTCCTTCCTCTCTCATCAATAACACCAAAATATGTACAAAAGTAAAAATTTTGAGAAATCAAAGGAGGGATAAAAAATTGATAAGAAAAACTATTGAAGTGATAAACAAGATAAATAGCTCTTTGTTTTTAAAGACTTACAAAATATGCAAATTTTTAGCTAATTAGGTAAATAGAAGAGGAAAAACTAAATGATCATTTTCTCAATAATGAAAAAGCAATCCTCACAGCAAATAAAGAGGAAATAGAGAAAATCATTAGACATGATTATGACAATTATATTAAACCATGATACATTTGAAAACCTAAATGAAATACATAATAACTTTGGGAAAAACCCAGAATTTTTCTCCTATTTCCCCCCAAATCCATCCTCATTTCTGTTTGTGGCACCTCCATCCTTCCTACAAACCAGATCTCAGCTCTGACTCTTCTCTCTCCCTCAACCCCTTTACCTTCCCAGTTGCCAAGTCTTATGGATTCTGCGTCCAGCACGTTGCTCATACCCACCCCCTTCTCTCCATTCATCTCACTTTTCTCATAGTGTATATACTGATTGGACCATTTTGGCAGCCTTCTAGGTCACCTTCAGTGTGTCCAGTTCTCCCTTCACACAGATGCCAAGCTGATAGGACTTAAAACGGAGACCTGACTGCTCCAAATTCTTCAGTGGCTCTTCTTGTCCTTGGATGATCTATAAATACTCTCCATAGTCTCATTCCCAACTGCCCTTCTAGTGTCATTTCAAACAGCTACCCTTCCCACACTGTTTAAGTCCAACTGGTCTGCTAGTTCATGGTCCTCCTTCATGCCTGGAGAGCCTCCCTGCCTCACCTCTCACTCACTGAACTGGCCCAGTCCAGGGACCAGCTCTGCATAAAGCCTTCCTTTCTCCTGTTAGTAGCATTCTTGTGCTCATGTAAATACTTTGTATTACTTGGTGTGTACTTTGTATGTACCTTAAATACACTAGGTGCTATTAAACTAATAATGTTTGTTAAATGAAATAAAAAAGTACAAAACCTCAAATTAACAAAAAGAATGAAAAGAATCTAAACCATCCCATCTCAGAAAAAGAAATCAAAGAAGTTCTGAATGAATTCCCAAATACAAGCAATCTCCTGGTCCAGATGCATTTACAAGTCAATTCAATTAAACACTTAAAGAGTAACAAATCCCTATGTCATATAAGCTTCTCACAGAAACAGAGAAAGAATCACTTTCTCAGATTCCTTTTCTGAGACAAATATGATCCTGATGCACAAACTTGGTAGTGAGAGAACAGAGAAAGAAATCTTCAGACTAATGTTACTGATGAATATTGATACTAAAGTAGCACAGAAGTCATTAGCAAAAGGATATGGCTACATGTTAAAAATACTTATTATAAACACATTGCATTGGTAATTTAAGAATGCCCAATACTGATCATGAAACAGTAGAAAGAGTGCTTCATGAGAACATTCTTGATGAGAGAACATAATTTCAAATCTAAGATTACTACTTGTAGAACCTTGAGAAAGTCAGTTAACTTCGCTGGGCCTCAGTTTCCTTATTTGTAAAATTCAGAGTTTATATTAGATAACTTCTAATGTCCCCTCCCAGTTATATGTGTTTGAAATGCTCAAGAAAGCAGCACAGTATTTAATTCTATTACTGACAAGAACAAAAATCATACAACTATATCAATAGATAAAAAGGTTGACAATAGTCAATACTCGTTTATTTCAAATGCAGTCCACCCTCCACTCAGCTGCCACAGTGGTCTTTCTAAAGCACGGATCTGAGCACGTCACTACATTTCTCAAAAACCTCACGGAGCTCCCTAGTACTATCAGAACCCAGTAGAGATTCTCCTGTCTGGCTTGGAAAACCCTCCAAGCTGGCTTCTTTCCTCCTTTCTTGTATGTTACTGTCCTGCCCATGTTGCAGGTGATATTCTGTCTCCCAATTGCCTGCTTTTTCTCCGGCTGTCCTTCACGGCTGGAATCCTTTCCTTTTTTGCTTCTGCCTTTAGATTCCCTGAATTACTTCAGGACTAGGTCAAATCCTGTTTTCTTCAGGAAGCCTTTTTTACTCCGTTCCCTGGGAGATGACATGCCATTCACTCCCATAGTTGTCTTCCCCATCATAATGTGGGCTTTAGTGTTTCCACGAAGGAATTTCTTCCTGCCATTTCTTGGGAAATTTATATGTTTTTCTAACTCCTAAATCCCACTGGAAAAATATGTCAGGAAATTGGATAACTCTCCTGTGAGAATTGAAGGTTAACCAAAAACATTGCTGGTTTGAAGGAATCCACTGACGTGAAGTCAAAAGAAAAAGCAGGAAATGGTGATATACAGAAGATTCGTAAAATCCAGCATTCACATCTCCTAGCAAGGTGAACAGTGCTGCGCAGAATCTTGTTCAAAGGCTAACTTCAGGACTTATTTTGCTTCGAAAATGCGTTATTTCTTGGAACGCTTTCGTAGGATTGGTATAAAGTATGCTGTGTATATGTGTACTTAATATTGATTTTGTTGGCAAGAACAGAAAAGGGCTGCAAACCACTTAGTCTACCCAGCGATCATTGCCGGCATTCTCTATCATTTGACTATTGTTAGAAGGTACAATTCTTTGTAAATATGACTAAACTTAATATTTCTTATTAAACACTGTTTAGATATCCGTAACAGTGAGTAAAGAATGTGAAGAATGGTGGAAAACAAAGGAAGTCAGTCAGCTCGTTGCCTGGTACGTTTTAAATCTTTGTCCTAATATAGTGACTCATAATAATAATCCATGCATTTATTATTAAATATTTTCAGAAACTCTCTGAAATTTTTATTATAACCTTACCACAGAGAAATGATTCATTATTTATTATTATGGCCACTCATTGTTATTTTAAAACGTATAAATAAAATATTATGAAAAAAATAAAATAATATGATTTTGGCAACTCCCAGGAATTCTGATTTCTCGCTCTCAAATCTGGTGAGAACTGAAAGCAGTAGTGAACTCCTTGGGGGGCAGAGGCCATTTTGGGGGCTCTCTCTGTATTCTTTGTGTTTGTGACAATGTCTGCCCCATCGAAAGTGCTTCATAAATGGCTGTGGACTAACTGAAAAAAGGAGTAAAGGACCTTTAAAATGATCAAAGGTATCTGTCTAGAACCAAGAGCTGGAGTTGTTTGCGACGGAGAAACAACCTCTCAACAGTGTCAGGATGAAGCAAAAAACCACCTCCATGTTCTCCATTCTTTTCGAACCCAGTGGATGGCAAGGCTGTCTAGACCAATGAGACAAGCAAAGGAAACTCAGGAGGAAGCATTGGCCCAGAAGGCGCAGAGTTCTCTCTGCGCATTTGCAGAAGCGTAGTGAATGATTCACTTGGAGAATTCTAGAGAATCACCATCCCTGCCCCCTCCTGACACCTGGAATAGCTTCCATAAAGTCCCAGGATACAAAAGGACTCAACCATCCAATCAGCTTTCTGCGCGTTGCAAACAGAAAACACAGGAGGGGAATTTCCCTTTAAATCAACACAATTCATCAACCATCTGACAATGACCTGTCAAGACAGAAGAGACTGCCGTGGGCTGCTCGCCAGACCTTCTCTACCACTGCCCTAACCTGGGGCTGGCTGCCCTTGCTCTCTGCCCTTCCCCTTTCTTCATTTAGAACAGCAGCCCTTGGAGGGCAGGGGCTGTCTTTCCTTCTGCTTGTGTTTGCATCCCCAGTACTTGGTCTAGTGCCAGGCACATGTCCATGTGCGTTCTTGTGGCTGCTGTAGTAAATACAACCACAAACTACCCTTTTGATGTGGAGGAATAAAAGGCCAAAACAGCATGTGAAATAATGGAAAAAAGTCGAAAGGAGTTTGACATGGCAGATCTTAACTCCGTGACCAAGCAGTCATTTCCCATAAACAACAGCTGAGGAAATGACTGAACTAGGTTAGAGAAGCAAGGCCTAGAGATGGACACTACAACAAGCCAGGATTTAGTAAACCCAAGGAGACAAACACTCCATTAGACGAGAAGGTCTGGGAAAGCTGGAAACTACCGGAGTGGCAAAGAACTTGAGATCAGCCTCATACCGGAGGAGCCCAACAGGCAGCTGTGAGGGGCAGTTCTCCCCAGTGCCTGAACCCAAAGGGAGTGTTTATTCAACAAAAGAAATCAAAGTGCAATAAAAAAAAATCACATTTTAAAACTGTCATTATGTGGCCCTCAGGCATCCTTACAGATGAGTTTGACACCACTGTCTCGCTCCATAAACCAGAGTAACTCTCAGATGGATAAACAATCCATAAAATGTTACCACAACAAAATTCTTGGAGAAGAAGGATAGATTTTATTATTTTGTTATTACCTAGAAGGAGGGGAAGATTTTTTTTTTTACCAGACAGGGTAGAAGCAATTATAAAAGATAAGATGAATTCCCTCTCTAATTTATAAGCATCTGTACAGATTAAATCACTAAAAGTAAAATATATGGGAAAAAACCATCCTATAGAATGGGAAAATATTTGCACACACCTTCTCTATAAAGGTCTGAAATAAAAACTCTACAGGGCATTGACACCCATTTGTAAGGGCAGGAACCTTTCTCCAATAGTTATGACCCCAAAATAGGAAGTTTTCAAAAGAGGAAATATCAGCTACCTACAAGAAAACTGCCAACCACCATGTGGAAAACTATTCAATATCTTCACAGAAACACACACATTAAACTAATTTGGATATGTGGACTCATACACATAAAAACAGTAAGGTAAAAATCCAACCCTGGAGGAGCTGTGGGAAGACAGGTAGTTAATTACTGCTGGGTGAAATTTTCAGTCAGTCTAATCATTCAGGTGAACAATGTACAATTACATAAAAAAATTAATAAATTGTTCAAAGCCTTTCAACTAGAGATTATGCTCCAAGGAAGTTGTTAACAGCAAGAAAAGACCCATAGGTGCAAAAACATGAATGGGGGAAGGAATTAAAGACCAGTGGATGAACATCTAACCGACAGCACCTACAATGCAGTATGCAGTTCAAGGACATCACCAGAAAATGTCCATGACTCTCTAATATAGAGCTCACGATGTCCCCTCCCCAATTATACTCTGGCCATACATGTTCTCTAAACAGATGTCTCTCAACATGTGTTTCCTAGGTGCATTCCTTCTCCTACTAATGGTATATCAATGCATGGGAGAGGTTTATGAGAAATGCTCTTTTGACAATTTCCCTCTGTGCCAGTTCATTAAATGCCTTTACTTTGAATTAATTGCATCCTAGGACTGATGTACAAATATAAACACTCTGGTAGGGGCTTAACGGGAATGTGGACTCCCAGAATTTCTTGAATCTGGGGTAGCTTCTCAGGCAGAGCTTTATGAGAGAGGGTAACCCTGATGGTGCACAGGGAAAGTCTTAGTAGGGCAGGCCTTGGCAGGATTTAAAAACTGGAAGCTTCTGTTTGCTGAAGCACACCCCCCTCCCCTCAGGCTCAGGTCTGAGAACTGTTCACAGCAATGTCTCCCAAAGTAAATTCAGGAGCATGCAATGCTTACAGGGTCTCTCTTCACGAGGTCAGGGTTGGGCACCACTGCGATGAGGTGGACAATTGTGAACAGAGAGTTGAGCACGTAGGAGAAGAACAGATTCTTATGCAGCGTGATCCTCTGGCAGCCAAGGCTCCTGAAAGACAGACAACATAGGGGATGCTGAAGTCAGTGCATCCTGGCCCTGTGCTGCCCTGCAGACACAGTTCTCCATGGGCACCTTGAGGGGTCTCTCAGTTCTGAGGATGAAATCTGACCAGCAGAGGGTGCTGAAAAGGAAAGAATTTGGCTTTGGAAACCAGCAGACTCCGATTCAGACCATGGCTTTTTCATTGACTGTGTAGTTCTGGGAAGAATGAAGCGTCTACACGTCTTGAGCCTTTTCTAAGTCTGTGGTGAGGGTCTGTAATGATTGAGCCCCTCCCCCACTCCACCGCAAAGGTCTGATGCCCTGCTGAAATGCACCTGAGCAGCCCAAGTTGTGAGCCCCCAGTCCTGCTTCCTTCAGAGACCAAAGATGAAGAGATAAAGCATTGAACGCAGCCAGAGAAATGTTGAGAAAGGAATCAGGGAACTGGAATGACGAAGTCCCCAGAGCATGAGCACAGTTCATTTTTGGCAGCCAACCTTCTCCTCCTTAGTGTGGGTGTGCATGTGTGTGTGCATGTGGGTGTGCATGTGTGTGTGCATGTGGGTGTGCATGCAAACATGGGCACACCTTCTGTGTCATTGGGCAGATCTAGGTGTAGTGTGATAGCTTGAGTTATCTCTAATTAGAGGCCACATCCCAGAAATGGAACTTCTCTAAAAGAGAAAAATGTCCAGATATATAGCCATTATAGACTATGTGAGCTTTATATGATCTAGGGGTGTGTGTGTGTGTCTCTGTGTGTGTGTGTGTGTGTGTGTGTGTGTGATCCACAGGGTCTGTCTCACACACACAAACACGCATGCCCTAACTACATGAACACACACATATATTCATACTCACATACTGATGCATGGGATAGGGGGCTGGTCTTGAATGGATCCCTCCAACTGCCTGTGTGACCCTGAGTAAGTCACTGTCAGTGCCCCAAACACCTCTTTATGACTCCAAGATCTTCTGGATGCTGAAATGCATCAAACAGGGAGCTTCCACACCTGAACTGACATGCACAGATAAAATCCCGGCTCCATGAGGTTGATATTCAAATTGGTTTGTAGGATTTCTTGACAGTCCTTGAGATCATTGCAAATAAAAGAGGTGATGTGGACACCCCTCCCTTGCACCCTTCTCCCCTGCTAATTCTGGAACCACAAAACCAAACTCAGTCCCCTGCCTCTGATGGCAAGTACTGGGTGTGTATCTTCCTGCCTTCTCTGTGCCCTGGATATCTGACCTCTCAAACAAGGAGGTCAGACACAAAGACCTCTAAGGTTCCTTCGTGTGTGAATTCCCATGATACTATGAACACATCAGGAGAGGTAAGGTAAGGGATTCCTCTACATGTGTGTGTGCATGCACGCATACAAGTGCACACATGTGTTTGAGGTCTGTGAAAAGGTCTGAAGTGGAGGGGATCATCTTCCTAAGGACCAGATACACTTCATCCATCTGGATGGGACATTCTATTTGGGTTAAGCCTCCAGCAATGGTGGAGCAGCTCCCTCCCTCCCTCCACCACCCCAATGAGTTTCTCAGAGATCTCACTATTATGATGTTGGCTTTATGGATAAGGAAACTGAGTCTGTGTGGGATTAAGAGAGTTGCCTTGGGGTCCCCGAGTTAGTGATTAAGGCAGGATTCCAATTCAGATCTTGTCTCCAAGCCCAGAGTTCTAACCACAATTATCTCCTATCTGTGGCCTCCTCAAGCCTGGGTCAGTCATCCTCACGGTGAGGCTGGAAGCCTACTCTGGAAGAAATGAACCTCCTGAGTGGCCTTGCCCTGCTAAACCCACTGCTTGAAGGCAGTCTGAGACTTTGACCTGGTGTCCAGCCCAGACAAGATAGAGACAGCTGGGTTGGGGCCAGAACAGAACACCACTGGCACTTGAGTTGGCCAAGATGGTCAGACATGGGCAAGAATCAGGATTCGGAAGAGGAGCGCCCTTTTAGGCAGCTCTGCTAACTCCTTCTTTCTCCTTTTTCCCACAGGTCCAGTTGCAGGTGGGAGAGCAGGGGTGAAGCACGAAGGGGATGCGCAACCCCCTATATTGAAGCCTGGGCAGTGGCAGAGATGTGAATGTCACATCATGTTTCTAACTAATACACGGAGTTGGCAGGAGCCAGCCTCCTCTTGTGTGGATTGGGAGCCTCAGACCTTAATTCCCCACATAGGAAGGGGCAAGGCTGGGATTTGAGCTCAAGTGTGTGCATTTAGAATTAGGGCTTACCACTGTATCCATGCATTCACATAGAGAGTCCTTTGGACCGTTCTTGGAGGCTTATTTTAACCGTGTCATTTCAGGGATCTTGCCACCCCCTCCAGACTGTTTATGGGGCTGAGCCAATGAGAAGGAAGGAGAAAAAGCCTCCATTCCCATCCACAGATCACACAGGATGGGAGGCAAACTGGGCAGCAAGAATCCAGGATGTGTCTGACTGAGCCAGTCCCTGGCACCCCACGCACAATGGACTTCTCCCTTGGGAAGCCCTTTCCCAGCTCAGACCTGTCAGTGGCTGTTTGGGCTCCAAAGGATTAGAGAGTGAGTGGAAAGACCCAGGTGCAGGGTAAAGGAAAGGAGTGTCCCCTGGTGCACCAGGACCTCGGGAAGGAGGAGCACATGGCAAGGGGGGCGAGGGGGAAGCTGAGAGGCTGCAAACACCCCCACCCATTCTTGAGGCAGAGCACCCCCTTCCAGGGCTGTGGCAGATCTAATGAGACACTAATTGCCAAGTGTTTAGCACAGGCCCGGCATAGAGTAAGTGCTCCAACAGTGTATTGATTATCACTATTGTGGGTAATAGATGGGGCTTCCTGCTGCGCTGTGCTCTGGCCAGGAAGATCATTTCTGGAACCAAAGGCATTTCTTTTTGCACCTCTGCTGCTGAGGCTCCCAAGGCAGCTGGGCAAGCCCCTCCTTCCTCACAAGCGCAGACCAGCTGGAGCTCCTCCTTCCTGGGAAACAAACAGCCATGACCTCACCCTGGGAGCCAGCCCTGCCAGCACCAGCACAAATTGTCAGCATCTGGAGGAAGGCTCAGGATGTCCCGACTCCCACCTCCCTCTAGCTGAGCTCTCTTTCCTGGTCATTCTCACGGATGTCAAGGTCTTTCCACACACATTTTGTTCCCATGAAGTGTAAGCACCTCTCAATGCCAGGCTCCTCCAGAGGACCATGGAGCAAAGTGCTTGGTGAGAGAGCTGGGGGTGGTGACAGCTAGGGCGCACAACACTGTAGTGCTGGGCAAACACTTGCCCTCTGGATCGCTGATAGATGGCATCTGGTGATAAGTTGAGATCTGATGGCAGGCAGTAACCCCCAGCAAACTGGGGCCTTCCACCTTCTCCACTGGAGATAGATGAGGAGCAGTTTTCTTTTCTTTTTCAGTCATGAAAGCTACAGCCACAGATCAGAAGGTACATCTGTCCCTTGAGTGGGGTGATGCCTGCTTCCCACTTTTGATGTGTCCTGCCCATGTAACCTTGGACAAATCTCTTCTCCTCCATGGGCCCCCACGTCTTCACTTGTAATTAGACTAGCTGTCCCTTAAGGTCCCTTCTAGCTTTAGGGTCCTGTAATTCGGTGATGTTTGCCGGTAATGCTGGTTTTGCAGAACAGTGGACATGTCAGCAGCAACATGTAACACACACGATATACAATGGAATGGGTGCTTGGTGTTTTCAGTTGTGTCCCACCCTACATGGCTCCATTTGGGGTTTTCTTGACTGAGATACTGGAGTGGTTTGACATGTCCTTCTCCAGTTCATTTGACAGGAAAGGAACTGAGGCAAATTGGGTGAAGTGACTTGCCCAGGGGTACATCCTGTAAGTGTCTGAGGCCAGATTTGAACTCGGGAAGGTGAGTCTTCCTGACTCTGGCTGGTGCTCTGTGCATATGCTGCCTAACTGCCCTGCAATGCATAGAGGGCCACATGAATTGTAACATATCCGGCCTCATTCCACTAATGTGACAGAATGTTACCACCTTGTGTCTACAATGTAACATGCAGAAATACAGAGTGATCTTTCCCTCCCATTCATGTCCATCACAGACTCAGTGAGAGGCTGCTAGGCATTTTGTGGTCTGGGGAGTGTCAGGTTGGTCTTGTTGGCCAGCACTGCTTGGTGTCCCTGGGATCTTCCCCTCTCCTGTGTCTTCAAGGCCACATGTACCTTGTGAGCACAGCCTAGGAAGGTCTTAGAAACTCTCCCAAATCCCTCAGACCAGGTTTCAAGATGTCATGGGGGGCAAGGAGGGGCAGGGAACCTGAAAGGTCTGACTAAGCAGCCTGGTGTGGTGGGAGGATAGAACCGTGCAATTGGAAGGGATCTCATTCAGAGGCACCTGATCCAACTGGGACCCTAAATGTGCACCTCCTGGATCCCTCCCCCAACAAGTGGTGGGCCTTCCTCCCCTTGAAGGGACCCGGGGAGAGGAGTTCACCCACTTGCCCGCCAGCTAAGTCTTTGGGCTGACTGGTTATTGGAGAGCTTTTCCTCACCCTGATCCTCAGGTTGCTTCTCCCCATGCTCCAATGGCCCCAGCTCTGACCTCTGCCTCCAAGAAAAGCTAGCCCACCACACCTGGAAGTTGGAAGTTGGCTTTTCTGTGCAGGCTGAACATTATTCCTACTTTCTCCTGGGACTCAGATACTAAGATTCCAAGGGACTGGGTGCGTTGGTCAACCATCAAGACTGTTATGAGTGTATTTTGTGCTAAGTACAGACATCTGTCCTCTTCTGGTCACCTGTCCTTAGAAATTGTCTGGCTTTTCAATGCCCTTTCTGGACTGGGATGCCCCAGGCTGACTGAGCCCTCCAGCTGGGCTGCGACCAGGGCAGAGAGCAGGGAACAAGCAACCCTCTTCCCTGGTTCCTCTGTCTAGTACTTCCACGAAAACTCCCAGATCAAAACCTGTGTCTAGCCATGCCTCCCTCACCTTGGATGTGCAAGCCTTTACCCAGTCCACACCAACCCTCATCTCGTTACGTTTGGGTCAGTGTTCTAGGTGGCTGAGCCTCCTCCACATCCCCTGAAGCTGCCTGACTGTGGAGGGTGGGGGTGGGGGGCGGGAGCTGCATTGTTGAAGGCTCTGCAACAAGTATACAACCACTGGGTGGCTCCCCTCCTAGGACAGGGCTTAGAAAAGCTTTGAGTGCATTTCCCCTGGCAGACAAAGGCTACTTTCCGAGATTCAGTCCAACTGAGGGGGGAAAGGTCAGCACTAGCAGAATGGTCACTCAGGGAGGAACCCTGGGTGCACAATGCAGAAATCAAAGGAAAATCCCAAGTGCCCTAAGTCCTGCGTGGCCCCTCGTGCTTCTGGGAGGGGGTGTCAGCATAATGGCAGAAAGGGGGCAGGGAATGCTCAGAATCAGACAGACCAGTGACAACTTTAATCTAACGGGTGGAATTCTAGATGTCCTTGTCCAGGCTCTAGCGGACGGACACACAACTGGAGGAAGGAAATGATGTGCATTGTGGCCTTTTCACTAGAAACAAAATTAGAAGAGAGAAGTGACACAGTGGGAGAGTAAAAGCTCTCACCAGTTCTCCTTGGAGAATCCAGTGTGGGGCCTGGCAGAGCTGGTTTGACTATATTAACAAAGGCAAAAAGAAGCATCACTTCCTGGGACAGGTGGTCAGCCAGAAAGTATGGTCTGGGAATTGACCAAGAAGGTAATTTCAGCGTCAGCGTCAACACCTGGTGCAGAAGAGAGTAATCCTGAAAAGAGCTGGATTGTCTGCTTCCCATGAAATCCACGTCCATGTAATTGACAGGGACTCCCATTTAAGACAGGAGCAGGTGAGGATGAGAAGAACCAGTCTGGCAAATACGGATCAGGAAGGAGGACTCAGGGAGGATGGACTTACGGGGACCAGAAGCATTTCCTTCGTACCTCACGAGGACTCTGATATAAGGATCAGAAGGTACTGGAGGCAGCGCGCCCAACCACACTCACATCCTTTCCCTGAGAAACTGGTATAGTTTGAGTTTAACAGATGGGAAACGGCTTGTTAGTTGTGGGAGCATACCCTGAATGTGCGCAGTGGCTGCGGAAAAACCTGCTCATTTCATAAAAGCTCAAAATTAGTGTAAAGCTAGAAAAAGGATAAACATGAAAAATTAGCATCTCCATCCCCAAACAACTCCATTCCAATCTATTTAAACAAGGTTGATGATGAAAAATGGGATATCGATATGAGTGGATGCACACACAGACTATGGAATGAGCTGGAGAAGGAAATGGTGAACCTCTCCAGTATCTGCCAAGAAAACCCTAAATAGGGTCATGGACAGCCCGACACAACTGATGAATAAAACATTAACTCCATGATGCAAATCAATCACCTTAACAGAGCCCCAAAGACTCTAAAAAAGGACTTTAGTTAAGCCAACACTTGGTTGTTGGCAACCAAAGGCAACACTGGTTAGAATTGAACTTGTGTGTAAACTTTGATGGAGAAAGATGATTGTCTGAGTATTGCCTCATAAAATGGAAACAGCGAAGAGAAAACCACAGTTTAAAGAAAGCTTAGTGCAAGACTCAACTAGGGAAAGCCACCCTAAGGGCACTACAGAATGAAACTGGCAGGAGAACAGGAAACAGGAGAGAAAAGAGCAAATTCCACTCCTCCCCCTGCCCCCACCAAAGACGAAGAAGCCTCCTTGAATCTCAGTCCCAGTCTCTGCCAGCCTCCAGTCCAGCCCAGCTGGCGACGCTTCTCTTTTCAGACACAGCTCACCCCCTCCCTGTTTTGTTTACTCCTCTCTCTGTGGTAGCCTCAACTCATCTTTAGCTCCAGTTCTCCAGACACTCTGACAGCAGAAGCCTCTCTTTTGTACTCGGCCCCATCACTTCGACTTAGTGTTGTCTTCTGTGCATGTCTTAAAAGTCAAAGCTGTGCGAGGAGTCCCTGTTGCTTTCCTGTGTCTTTGAGCAGGGATTCTTCACCTTCTTCGTGTCCTGCCTTGGGCAGCAGGCCAGCGATTTCTTTAAAGTCCTTTCTTGTCAGAATTCGGGTTTTAAACGCTTAAAATAAAATACACAACAAACCATATGTAGTGAAATAAAGATGTCACTTTTCTTTCCATCCAAATTCTCAGGCTTTCTGAAGTCTATCCATGAGCCGTTGTGGGTCTGTGTTCTCTAGATGAGGTGTTCTCCTTGTAAAGCTCCTTAAAATATCCTGGTGCTGCCCCCTTGACCCTGCTGCCCACCTGGCAGTCCTTGGCTGGCTGGCCATGCTAGTGGTCTCCTCCGGCCCACTTGCTGCAAAGATCTCTCAGTGCTGCTCATGCCTTTTCTCTCACTCTGTTTGTATCATGTTTGTCCATCTTTGCTGGCATTTAGCACTGAGTTAAGGGTTTTACAAACATTATCTCACTTGACCCTTAGAACAACCTTAGGAGGTAGGTGTGATTGTTATCCCCATTTTACAGATGAGGAAACAGGCAAACAAGGTTAAATGACTTGCCCAATAAGTGTCTGAGGTCTGATTTGTCTTCGGTCTTCTTGATTTCAGACCTAGCCCTCTATCTCCAGTGCCCCCTGGCTGCCTCACCATTGTGTGTCATCTCCTCCCCTAGACTGTGAACAGGGACCATCTTTTGCTTTCTTTGTATCCCCAGCACTTAGCATAGTGCTTGGCACATAGTAGATATTTAATAAATGCTTGTTGGCTGACTGTGTTCCTTCTGGATAAATGAATCCCTCCCTGAGACATATTTCAGGCAGCCTGCTTTACTTGCTTGCAGCTTATACTTAGTGCATTTGTGTACAGAGATCAGAGGCAGGCTCATTTCTTTGTGTCTTCCCCGAATTTCTAGGCACTCCCTGCTAGGTTCCTGATGCCATGGTTCTGCGAGACTCAGTTCCTGGACATAAAGAGGTAATTTTCTTCTTCCCATTTCATTTCAGAGCAGGAGAGCTGACACTGGAAGCCCTGGAACATAATCTCTCGAGTTATTTGACCTTGGAGCAGTGATTTAGGCTGTGAGCTTCATTTTCCTTATTTATAAAATGAGCGCTTGGATCACGTACTGTCTACAGCCTCTCCTGGCTCTCCGTTCCTTCCTTATTTGAAATGACACTCACTTGGCATTCAGCCACAGATGATTTTAAGGGAGGGTCTGATTCAATAGCTGCATCTTCCAGCCACATTCCAGTCTGAAACTCTCCTGGTTGTGAACATGCGTTGAGATGGATGGTGCCTTGGCTCCTGAGGGTGGAGGGGTGCTGGGCCTCCCTAACCCTAACCCTAACCCCCCTGATGCTGTCATGAGATGGATGGGAAACCCTTGTGGTTCGAGCACTCTGGAGGTAGTGATGGTGGTGCCAAGGGCTAGGCAGCCTTGTTGCTGTGTCCATTTAGGGTTAGTTCTAAGAGCACATCCTGTGCCATTCTTTACCTCTGGGCCCCCAAGTTCTTGTATACAGTAGGCACTTCCAGAAGGCAGCAAGGCAGGACAGTGGTGTGTCCACCCCCAGGTCAAGTCCATTCCACAATGGCAGCTCCCAGTTATGTGAGCTCTGATGTTCCCCTTCAGCTCCAAGGATTACCGGGGGGATTGAGGTCCCCATGGACATTATGGGCTCCTTTTTGTCGCTTTGCAGAATGTTCTGGGCTACTCTTCCGTGTCATGGAGATTTACACTGCTTGAATCCTGTGTGAACATCTTTCTTGAGATGATTAGAATTGATATTTTCCTTCTTTATGTTAGAGAAAAGAAGTTTGAAGTCCTAGGAAACGGTATTTTAACATCTGCGCTGAGTTTGGCAGATCATAGAAATCAGTGTTGTCTCCTGGGGCTGAGAACACTACTCCTCCCTCCTACATAACATAGCATAATTACAGAGATGTTCAGAGCCAGAAAGAAAAGAGGAGAAAAAGGAACAAAGAGAGGCCTCCCTAAGAGTGCCTCAGGGCAGGGGGAGCCTATCTTGAATCACTGCTGGAATCACCAGCCCCATGAGTACATGTGTATGGGGTGGGGTGAGTGGGAGACTTGACATGCTCCCAAAGAACCCTTTTCTCCCCATTCCTCACAAGGGCTGTAGCTTAATACAAGGAAGGTGTAAAATGCTAGTCTCCTTCCATCATTAATGCCAGTCAGTAGCGCCCATCGCAAACATTGCCACCATTCAGCCAGGGACCTCATCCATGTGACCAGCACCTTCCCCAGTCTCAGAGTCAACTCAAATCCACTCAGTTCAATATACACTTAACCACAGAGGGGGCTCTTAACTACTTCACCTTTCACTTGTCACCGATCCATTAGTCCAACCTTTAGTTGGACTGATGGACTGATCAGTTTAGTGACTGATAGGTGCAGAACCCCATGCTCACATGAAGTCTTTGCTTGTGTGGAGCTGAACTCTAGGGGTGGCATTCAATGCTTCTTGGCTTTCATCTTGTGTGTGTGTGTGTGTGTGTGTCTGTGTGTGTGTGTGTGTGTGTGATGTTTAGGTACAAGTCTGCCAAAAATAATCTTTATTCATTTCAACATTAATCTATCCAAACCATTTCTACCCTGGAGAGATGTTTAAACTGGCATCTCTTCCCCATGCCATCCAATCTGACTGTGCTCCAAAATGACTTTAGGTCACCCTTAGTGGAGTTTTTGTTTGTTTATTTTTTAGCTTTCATCTTCCTGAGTGACTCCATCAGGGGACACAGGCGCTTCCAGTGGGCTTTCGCCTAGAAGCAGGAGAGCTGCAGATTGAAGTCGTGGCTCCAGTGCACTCACTCACCCTTGGATTCTTCCAACCCTGATCTCAAACAAAGGTTCTAGGTATGACTGTCCCAAGTCTGCCTTTCATTGAAACATGTTCATTTCTGAGTCTACACACTGGACTCTGGACATAATTGGAATTCTATTGTGACCTGAGAATGTGGGTGATCCCAAAGGTAACAGCATCAGAGACACTCCTTTTGCATCGGTGAGGAAGCTATAGCCGAGAGGGGGTGACCTTCCTTTCCAAGGCTCTGCCTCTGGTGAAGGAAGTGCTGCATGGACCTGCAGCGTGTGGATGCCCAAATAGGAGCAGTCTCCTCTGGCACAGCCCGCCCTTCTCCCCTGATCTTGCTACAGTTCTGAGAGTCCTGGTCATGTGACCTTGCTACAATGGTGTCGCTCTCACCAGTGAAGGACAGGTATTGCCTACTGTTTCTCTCTTGGCACATAATCAATCAATACAAAACAAAAACAGACAATAAATATTTAAACATCAGCCTATCCCAGACTCCTTCAGTCCACAGACCAAAGATGACCAATTCTGAACCCAGGAATTCTAGGAAAGATACAGTTTGAGTTTATCCAGATCCCCATGGCTGCCCCACCTTTGAAGTGAAAACAATGGCATTGACAAGGGAGGCAATACAATGATAACTAAGAATCTTCCCCCGCTCCTCTCTCTTCCTGACCCTCTGTCTCTGAAATTGATTTACGTATGGACGGAACACAAAGATATGAAGTTACCTAGAAAGAGCCAGGGCAGCAGCTCTCAGTGCGGGCTCCGGGCACCCCTGCCTTCGGGCATCCGTGGGGCCAAAAGAGCTTTCACAATAACCCTAAGATATTTGAATGTCTAATACGGTCATTGTCAGTAGGTGCAGCCTGCATAAACAAAAGCTCAATATTTTTTAAGAATGTGAATGAGTGCTGTGACTTACAAGTATCCCAACTGAACCCTGGTGGGTTCAGGAAATGTTTCCATCACCTGACTTTGTTAGTGCAGTGCAGACCCTCTGGAAGGTAAGGGGAGCAGGCTGGATGGAGCCCAGCACGTGGGGCTGGACACCTTGAGTTGGAGTCCTACCAAAGCCTCTTGCAACTTTGTGTGGGTTGGCTGCTCCCCAACCCCTCTGGGCCTCAGTAAAACCAGGAATTGGAACAGGTGAACTGAGAGCTCCCTTTTGTCTCTAAAGCCACCATTCTGTGACTCTAGAAGAGCATTTGTAAAGCTTCCTTGAGCCTCTGAGATCTCTAAGAAGATGAAGACCTCATCTTCTTCTGGTGTTGACTAACGTTGGCCAACAGACTCAGCAAGCACAGAATGGCAGAGTGGGAAGGGGCTGCTCCCTTCAATATCCTAACACATGGCTGAATTCTTCTTCTGTCAGCAGGATGCCAGTGGTGGTGAGCTCAGAGCTTCCAAGGCAGCCTGCGCCTCGATTGCACCGCTCTGATTGCTTTGGGGTATTCTCTTACGTACAGCCCAAATCTGCTTCACTGCAATTGCACTCATTTCTTCCAAAGGCTCTCCAGGAACAAACAGGAAGGTCTAAGACTTCTTGCACAAATATTTGAAGGCAGCTGTCATGTATCCTCTAGACCGAGCACCATCGGTCCCTTTCACCTTCAATCAAGTCTTGCATGACTTGCTTCTGAATCCTCTCCCCATCCTGGCCACTGTCCTCTCTGCTTTCTCCTCCAGTCATGGTCTGACAACAACCAGACTCAAGCATCTTTTGTTCAGGGCACTGGGCTTCTCTCTCTGCAGTGTAGGCTTGTACCACCTGTTTTTGGCTGCCATGCTGCCTGGGGAAGCCCAGTGGGTTCCATATTCCCGAGGCTGGAGGGAGATCAGGATAGGCATGTTTCTATATCCTCAAGGCTGAGCTGTTCCTTGCCTTCTCTGCCCTCTGGGTCACATAGAGAAGAGGAGGAAAAGAAGGCTATTTCTACCACTGTACCTCCTCAGGGACCCCACTTCTCCCCTCCGAGGATTCCAGTTGCAGGTGTGTGGGCTTGGGGAAGTGCTTGAGTGTGTGATCCATCAAAATCACCCCGTGGGTCTTATTCCTGTCCGTCCTAAGGTCTGCAACAAACAGACAAGCTCTTTACCTGAATCTTCCAGGTGTCTCATCCCCCATTTCTCTTTTACCGTACAGGAAATGCCCCTTCGTCCTTCCGGGCCTTCAGAGAAGCCCTTAAAGCTTGAACAACATCCGCAGGCAACTGTGGGCAAAGAGCCAACTTCTTCTTCCCTCTTTCTGCATGACTCTTATAGAGCCTAAATAATAGACTTCAGTGACGGGTTTTTAATAGGAAATATGCGAAAGCCACAATGATCTATTTACTCACTGTAATAAAGTACAGGTGAAAAATGAGCCTCGTTCCCAGATGAGTCCCAAACGAATCACTTTACCTGCGCATTTCACTCCACACTGGTCATGATTATGGAAAATTCTCTCATTGTAATTCGAGTAATTAATCCCCCACATCATTTGCTTCACAAGCTTTTGATTTTCCAAGGCTAATGTCATGAAGGGACCCTTTGCCTCTTTATTTGTCCCTTTATCTGAAACTGGGGACTTTGCAAAATGGAAAACTCTCTCTGATGACCTGTGGGATTCCAAAGCTGTTTGTAAATGAGAATGCCTCTGCGCCTTGTGAAGGCACAGTCTGGCCAGCATGGAGTTGCTTCTAGTGGCTGGGTCTGTGGGAGTTTTTCCCCATGTGCTCTCGCCTCATGCTTGGTGATTTCAGGGAGAGGGGCAAAGAGGCACCCCAAAACCAGCTGGCGTCTCCATCCAGGACATAGACTGCTTTTCTGGACATGTGCAGCCGGGGGGGACCTTCATTACAATCAGGAGAGCAGTATTTTAAATTCACCAAATTCTAGAATCACCAAATCAGATAGACATGCCCATGTACTCATCATTATTTAAAGACTTGTGTTCTTCATTCATGTAAAATGACAAGATTCTCTGAATTCTGTGTTTCTCTCCAGTGAATCTTTTTCTTGGAATCCCTTGGAAGGAACTTGAGCAGCAAGTCAGGCCAAATCCACCCAAAGCATGCCTTCCCTCCCCCAATTTTGGATGCCCCCCCCCCCCAAGCCCTGCCCTCCAGGCGCTGGGGCTACAAGGACTGTCTGCCTTGTCCTCAGGCAGCTTTCTCATCCAGCCTCAACTTGAATCCTGCCCCACCCCCTCTTCCCCAGGCAGTCCCTTCCATGTGGGCACAGCTTTCACCATAGGAAGATTTTTCCTGACACTGAACCTAAATCTTCTTCATTTCATTTCCTTGCCCCCCTTCATTCTGCCCTTTGGGGTCGAGCAGGACAAAGCCAATCCCTCTTTCCCACGGCATCATGGCAGATACTTGAACACAGCTGTCATGCAGCCCCTGCCCAGCCTTCTCCTCCTCAAATTTCATAAGCATCCAGCCAGACCCCATGGGGCAGGCCTGAGCTGCCCCTTCCACTCTGGGCTTCAGCTTACTAAGGTCCTTCCTAGAATGCCTCCTGGTCTCCTCTGCCCTTCGTGGTCATATTGAGGAGAGGAGACAAGGCAGAAGAGGAGGAAAAGAAGGATGAGTTGCCACTATGGCCTCCCCCAACCTTGCCATCCTCCTTCCCAACCCTGGAAAGTACTCACTTGAAATAGAACAAGATTCCAAGAGAGCCAAGGAGGAAGGCAATGGACAGGGCATGTCCCACAATGGCCATGTAATAGAGGATGTATGCCACCTGAAAGAGAAGAAGCAGTGGCTGTACCTGCCCATCCTGCCAACCCCTCCCCCAGCATGCCCCATCCACCCCCACCTTTCCCTATCCCCTTCATCCCTCCAAACCTCCCGCCCACGCCCAACCAAGGGCCCTACCCTCTGAAGGGCAACCTTCTGGGACACCTTCACTCAATCCATTTGTGGCCAGGGAAAAACTGAGTTCCCCTGTGACTCCCTGCAGGGTGTGACCCCTTGAGGCTGCTAGGGCATGGGGAGTAACCCTAGCCCTAACCCGAACCCAAACTCTAACCCGAACCCAAACCCTAACCCTCACACCCTAGAGTCTGCAAAAGCCATTGAGACTTTCACCTCACTCTGCCCCAGCAGGGTGCACTTCGATCACAGAGAAGGGGCTGGCACTGGCAGACCATCTAGCCTCTGTCTTGATGTCTTGCCAAGGCCCTGCCTGGGAGCAGAAGGCAGGCATGCAGGAGCCTTGGCTGGTTGCACAGGCTGCTGTGCCCTTGCTGAACCCGTGAATTAGCTGGCTGTCATGATCAAGAGCTCTGGAACTTTGGGCTCTGGGGGAAGGGGCTCCTCAGCTCAGCTGTTCTCCATTAAATCTCATTCTGTTCTGCCAAAGAGGCCTCAATTTATTTCTTCCTGCATACTTGGATATGAGTGGGCTTAAAGGCCTGTCTTATTTTTTCCTCCCGCCACCAGTCCTCCATGACACTCTCTAGGGTCACAGCTGCTAGTGGAGCCAAGCCTATCACCTGCCCTGCTTTGGCACCTGCACCTTATGGTGGAGGAGGAAGACTGGGGAGAAAGGGGGCACTCCCTTCTGGCTCACAGTTTCCTTAAGGCAGGCCACTCACTGTCTTCCACCAGCTTAGAGTCAGCCCTGATGTGCAGAGGAGGAAATGCATCTTTCTGGCAGGTTACTGGTTGTCTTCCTCCCCTCGCTGGAGCTCAACTTCACCCCCCTTGAAATGAAGGGACCAGCCTGGGTGGCTCTAAAAGACTCCAGATCTGTGGTCCCTCATCCAGCTTCCTGTCTGTACTTCCAGTGGAAACAATGAACAGTGAGGCTGGTCCCAGTGGAACAGTTTGAGTACACATGGCTAAGCCCCAACTTTGCAAGGACATTTATCTTTTCCACCAACTGGAGCTGGTTTTTAGTTAGCAAGCAGGCTGATGGACAGGGCAGGAATCTATCCTTTCAATCTTGTGGCTTGGGGTTGGATGAAACTTCTGGGAGCAGTGTGGTGAAAGTCATCTGAGTCCCTGGCTCCATGACCCCCTGGGCTGACCTCCTCCAGGCCCTCCTGGGTGAGCCTTGTCTGGCCTCTTCCTTCCCTTATAGCCAAACCTGCCAGTGCTGTGTCTCATTCCTGCAGGGCCTCACCAGGTCATCGTCAGCTAACAGTGCTCATGGAGCAGTAGTAGGAGGGATGGCACAGAAGAGGATAAACAGACAGGCATGTCTGCTGGGGACAATGACAATGAACTGAGGGATGTGGGGCAAGGCAAGGTCAGCAGGAAACCGGGGGGGGGTGGGGTGGGGGTGAGGGGCAGTGCTTCTCAGGCCCACTGGGCCATGGCTGGGGAGAGTGGGGGGTGGGGCAGAGCTGCTCACTGGCTTCTATTTTTGTCTCTTAACGAGACTGATCTTTGGTTCAGGGAGGACTGAACTGAAAGCCTTCATAGGAAGCTGCTAGTTAAGGTAAAAGGGGAGAGCAAAGAAGAACTCTGAGTTCTCTTGGTGAGGTTGGGTGGCCTGGTCTGGACACGTTAATGACATCTTTAAGCCCCGAAAGAAGTGGCGGATATGATTGCTTCTAGTGTTAAATAGTAGAGCTGGCTCAGAAAAGAGGGCCCCAATTTTCTAAGAGAGAGAGAGAGAGAGAAGGAGAGAGAGAGAGAGAGAGAGAGAGAGAGAGAGAGAGAGAGAGAGAGAGAGAGAGAGAGAAAGAGAGAGAGAAGGAGAGAGAGAGAGAGAGAGAGAGAGAAGGAGAGAGAGAGAGAGAGAGAGAGAGAGAGAGAGAGAGAGAAAGAGAGAGAGAAGGAGAGAGAGAGAGAGAGAGAGAGAGAGAGAGAGAGAGAGAGAGAGAGAGAGAGAGAGAGAGAGAGAGAGAGAGAGAACGGAATTTCCACATTATAGGTCAGTGAGTTTGATTTTGACTCCAGCAAAAGAAAGCAGTGACCAGCGTGGCTTCCTCCAGGCAGGGCTTGGCACTCACCTATTTTCTCCTCTTCACGGCAGCTGGGTGGAGGGGGACGCTTTAGGAGAGAATTTTTCTACTCTTTGACAAGAATTTTACAAAATATTTTATGCTATTCTTGGGAAAAGATGGAGAAATGCAGGCTAGATGGTAGTTCACTTGGGTGGACTGGAGTCATGGCTGGGTCATGGTCATTAATGATCTGGCTTGTCGGTGGGCAGTAGAAAGTCCAAGAACTCTTGATAGCCTTCTCAGTGACTCATAAGAAGACAGGTCATGCTTATCAAATTTGCCAATGGCACCAAGCTGGGAGGGACACGAGATGACTGAGTTGGGACTTAGAAGGATCTTGGTGAGTTAAAATGTTGGGTTGGATCTGAGAAGGTGACATTTAATAGGGACAAAAGGAAAGTCACATGCTTGGGTTAAAATAATTTCACAAATACAACATGGGATCATTGTGGCTGGAAATCTGTTTGTATGAAAAGAGGTCTGGAATTTTTATTGACTGATGAGGTTGCACAAGTCTACACAGTTGGCTAGTGATTGTTATAGAACTTGACCCTGGAAGTCAAATCCCAGCCTTGACCTTTTTCTCCTGTCCCACACTGCTGGTTGGCTTGTACCTTAGCAGAAGGGGCTGAATTATATTAATAAAGCCGAATTGTTTTTCTTCTTCCCTCCTCTTCATGTCACATTACCCAGATGCCTTGGACCACCTGTTCTCCTCCTTTATTCTTGGAGTTGGCCCTTCTTACCGAGGCAGATACCTCTACATGCACAAGATTCCATTCCATCCCATCTCCTCCAAAAGATTTTCCCCTATGACTCCTACCCTCTCGCTTCTCTTCAATCGCACCCTGTTCACTGGCTGATTTCCTGCTGTAAGCCCATGTCTTCCCCATTCTCAGCCCTCTTCATTTGATCTCCCCATCCTAGCTAGGTACAGTCCTGTATCTCTCCTCCTTTTTATGGCTAAGCTCCATAAGAAGACTGTTTCCTTAGGGCATCTCCACTCCCTCTTCTCTCACTGTCTTCTAAGACCTCTGCCTTCTGGCTTATGACCTCATCACACAGCTGAACCTCCTGTCTCCAAAGTTACCAATGACCTCTCAGTGGTCCAAGCTGGCAGCCTCTGTTCAGTTCCCGGCAGCCTCTGTTCAGTTCCCGGCAGCCTCTGACACAGTCGATTGTGCTCTTCTGGTCCTCTCTCTTCTCTGTCCCGGTTCTCCTACCTGTCTGACTGCTCTTCACTCTCCTTAACTGGATCTTCTTCAGGTTGTGCCCCTTTTCTCCAGTGTTGTGTTGCTTGGTGATCTCATTGGTTCTCATCATTCTCTCTGTGAATGATTCTCAGATTTATCCTGCCTTAATCTCTCTTCTGGCCTCCAGTCTTGTATCAACTGCCCACTGGATGTCTTGAACTGCCTGTTCTATTTCAGACCAAACATATCCAAAACAGAATTCCTCTTTCCTCTGAAGCTTCCCTTCTTCCCAGTTTTTGCTATTACTGTCAAGGGCACCACCATCCTTCTAGTCACTCGGTTACCCAGGTATCCACCTTAGCTCCTCAATCTCACATTGCATAACCAATGAGCAGCCGAGCCCTGTTATGTCTACTTTCCCTATGCCTCTTGTCTCTACCCCTGGTATTGTTGTATCACCTCCTACCTGGACTGTTGTAATAGCCTGCTAGTTAGTCTCTTGTCTCTAGTCTCTCCCCATGTCAGTCGATCCTCCAAAGCGATTTCCTGGAGGTACAGGTTTGATCGTGCTCCACCCCACCCTCTGCCCTTGCCTACTCAATAAACCAGAAGTAAAGCCTGGTCTTCAGCTTTTCAAGCCTTTCACAACCACAGTCTATCTTACTTTCCAGTCTTCTCGCACCTTACTCTCCTCTACATGTTCTGTGATACAATGGCACCAGCCTTACTACCGTTTCTTGCCATAACGCTCTACACCCGCACTCTACACATTGTCTTGGATGGCCCTGAGCTTAGCACCCTTTCCCTCCTCAAGGTCCTGACTTCCCAGGCTTTCTTTCAACTCATCTCAGATCCTGCCTTCTTCAGGAAAGGCCTTTTCCTGATTTCCCATCATGCACCTGCCTTGATGGCTCCCGTTTACTCTGTATAGGCTTTGTTGGTCCATGATTGTCTGCATGTTGTCTTGGGGGTCAGTCATAGGCACTGACCAATTTTTCCTCTCGTAGCCGAATTATGCTCCCTGATCTTCCTAGATTTTTGTAGATCAACAGACTCTCTGCTGCTCACACTGGGTGCTCTTCTTTCCTAGTACCTAGTACCAATCTGTTAGTGATATTAACTTTGTAGATCATTATTACCTAGAAGTGTTTCCTGACATTTCTGTTTGAGAGGCAGTGCGGTATAGTGGTTAGTGAACTGGTTTCAGAGCTAAGATGACCTGGGTTCAAGCCTGGTCTCTGATGCACACTGGCTATGTTCTTCTGAGCAGGTAACTCAGGCTCTCAGGCTATACATGAGAGATTATTTGCTGGTCTTCAGTGGGGGTGGGGGAGAGTTCTGTCCTTTGCTGTTCCTCTCCACTCCCACTGACAAGTACCTCTTAGTCATTACAGCAGATGCCCAGGGCAGGCAACCATTCACGATGAGAGCACAAGCTTCCTCACATTTCTACCTCTGTCAGGGGTCAGAGACTGAACTCACCTTCAGCTTCTCCGACGTGAATGAGTTGCACAATGTGTAGTTGGACCAGGTCCGGTTACTCTCAGGATGTTGGAACCAATTGCCATGTTCATCACAGTACTTAGAAGCCTGTTCTATAAATATGAAACAGAATAGGAACAAATTAGTCCCCAGAAACCCAGGAAGGGGCTGCTGACGGCTCCAAGGGGCACCCCAAGTATGATTGCTTGTTAACTGTCCAGAGGTGAGGCGGGCAGAGACACCGTCCTCTGCTCCCTGGCCACAGAGACTTTGGGATTGGCACCAGGGATGGCAGCATTGCTGATCAGGGCTTTCTTTAGGACTATCCTGTTTTAGAACAAAGACAGGGAACCCAGAAGGAATATGGCCTCTTTTCTACTTGAACCTGTAACCATTCCCCTTCCTTCAGGAAGGAACTCTGGAGGTTGGCCTCCGTGCAAAGGCTTTACTCTGCTTCCCAATGCTTTGGTTGTCCTGGGGATTCAGTGGGGCTCATTGTGGGGTCCCTGCCTTTGAGACCCTCATGAAAGTCAGGCACCTGCTTGAACCCTGTCGTGGCTGATGATAGACAAAACACTCAGTTTTCCTGGCTGAGAAGTTGAGAGGAGGCTGAGGGTGGGATGGGGTGGGTGTGGGCCAAGAGGCCACCATGATGACAGGATGCAGTCTCAGACAGTGTCTGGGATGGGGATGTTCTGCTTTCTCACAGATGTAAACAGTACAGAGCAGGCAAAGGCTTGGAGATTGGGAGCCTCCGGGGTTAGCTCCTTTCAGAGGAGCTGAATGGAAGCCAGCAAGGGCCAGCCTGCCCCAGGTATCTCTGCCTCTTTTCTCCTCTCTGTGTCTTTGCCTCTCAGCAAAGGAAAAGCAGTGTGTTTCTTTTCTCCTGCCAGGTCTGTCCTAGTCCCCCTCACCATCCTGTTGGCAGCTGCCCACCCAGGGAGACTCTGGGATGGAGGGCCCAGCCACTTTTCACCTTCTGTGTCATGGTCACATCTGAATCTCTCCAGCCCAGAATTGGCAGAGGCCTCAGGATATCTGGTCTGACTCTGACCTTAGCCAGTATCTCCTCTACAAGGTGCCCACCTGGTGTGCCCAGCTCCCAAATCTGCTTCCCTTTCCCTCAGCCTGAAGGCTCCCAAGTCTAACTGGCTAAATATAGTAGTGGGAAGGAATCCTTTACCTGTTGGGTCAAAGTCAGGGAAGTAGTCAGGACAGTTCTGCACAGAGACCTTCCCAGCAGGTGTATCATCCCAGCAGAGCCAGCCATCCCAGGTGCGGTTACAGAACAGACCTAGTAAGGCAGAAAGAACACGCATCCAGGAACCACCTGAAGCCCCTGAACTTTTCTCCTCAGGGAAGATGATGGAAGTGGCCAAGGGTTGGGGCTGAGACATCATTTTCTGGAGGGGCCCCAGCAAAGACTTCCTACGGCTCCTCATCAGAACCAGGCATGGACTGGGCCCAAGAGAGTCCCCGTGAATGCCTAACCACACGGGCCAGTATGGCTCTTTCCACCCTGGGCTGCCCCTTCCCCTAGGAATTTGGGCAGATTGGGGTCAGGCTGGCTTCAAGGGTGAATGGGAAGGATCCAAGTGACCTCTATTCCAGCTCTGATGACCTCCAAGGAGCCCCCACTACAGCACAGGGGCCTCTTCTTAGAGCCTAGTGAGGAGGAGCTAATCAGTTCTCAGGCACTACCCCGCTCTGGGATAACCCTTGTGTTTGGGGGAATTTTCCTTCTCTTGACCCTGAATGGGCCTCTTTGTGATGTCTCCCCAGTTGTACTCTCTGGCACCAAGCACAGCAAGGCTTTCAGGTACTGTCCCCCCCAACCCTCTGCCACAAAGGAGCCATGTTAAGCCAAATTGAAGGTGGGGGAAGTTGAGTCACTGTTCAAGGTTACACAGATGGGAAGAGGTCTAAACCCAATTTTTCTTGACCCCAAATTTCAGTCTCTTGAGTCCAGCTCTGGCTGACCCTGGATGTGAGTCAGTTTCTAGCCTCACTCTGTCTGCCTCTGCTGTTTTTCTGTCCATCTATCTATCTGTCTCTCTCTGTGTGTCTCCCCTTTCCCCCAACAAATGGCTTGAATCAGATTGGCAGAAATTTGTCAATCTGGATTGTGTTGAAAAATGAAAGGAGATAATTTGGAGCTACAGATTAGGGTCTGCAAAGATGCTGCCCAAACCTATGGATCTGCCCAGGGCGTCAACAGGGCTGAGAGTGCTGTGTGAAGGGTTCCCAATCATGGCCCCACAGACAAGAGAGGAGACTCATGGCCTGCTGCTTCCTCTTGGCTGGAGCTGCTCTTTGCAAAGCTGCTCTACTTGTATACCTTGGGCCAAGGGGCAGAACGGCTTGGCCCAAGGAAGCCTGGAGACACCCCAACCTCTCAGAGATCTGCCCCAACCCTGCCCTCTCAAAGGTAAGCTGGGCCCAGGATTCCAGTCACTACATCACAGGATTCATGTAGTCTGGAAGGAGGCTTCTTGTTACTGTATCTATCTGGGAGATATCTGAGGAAAGGGAAGGACAGCCTTAGGGATCTCAGCCCAACATCTCAGGCCTGGACTCACAGAGAACTTGGGGCAGCATGGTGGGAGGGAGGCCCCTTCCTGATCTCACAACTTCTTGGCCCCAGGGAAGCTGGCGGAATGACAGGGTCTGGCCCAAGGTCCCTCCTCCCCTCTGCTGTGCACCTTGCCAGGGTTACCTGTTTTTTTGTAGGGAGGTTTGCTGTTCATTCGCTCAAAGCACTTGAATTGGGCGTCCACGATCTTCTGGCGCTCTGGAGAGGTGTCTGTGATAAACTCGGGCTCCAGGGTTGGCTCTGTGTCATTAAGAGCAAAGACCAGGCCAGAAGACAGAGTCTGCATAAAAAGGAAAAGTGGTTAGTTAGAACCAGGGGCTGGGCATAGCTGGACAGAAGGGCAGAAAAGGTTTAGGTGACCTCAATGCCCCCTCTTCCTTCCAATATCTGCTGAGGATGTTCCAAGCCAAGGGGACACCAAAGCAGCTGGCTCATGGCTCCCCTGGCAGGTGGCATAGAAACATAATTACCCAAGAAGGTGTAACCTGCCTCCTCTCTCAGGGGCTGCACTTTCAGGTCCCAACTTGACCAGGATGGGGAGCTGCTTGGTCTATGACACTTGGGCCAGTTGAGAAGACAGCTACTCCTCATGTGGGTGTTGGAGGTACTGCCAGAGGCAGTTCTGGGAAGTGATGAGTGAGGGAGAGCAAGGCCAGGTGGGCTGGACTGGAGTGAGTGCAGAAATGATCCTTACTGTGGGTGGAGATGCAGGATGGAGTCAGTGTGGGGGGCATTGTGAAGACTTTACACACCCCTAAAGAAGACTTTCTGTTTCATCTTAGAGGTGACAGGAAGCCACTGAAACTTGTTCAAGACAAGGCGGAGATATGGTCAGACCTGAATTTGGGAGGGGGGGGGGTCACTGTGGTGGTTGAGGAGAGCTTGCCTGGCTTCAGCTATTGCCCCAGCATCATCTACTCACACACTCACCCAACTCACATCCACACAGTCCGCTCCCCATCCTTATATTCACATATATCTATCTTTGAAAATGAACTATGATAATCAGATCTATTAAGGGTTATAAAGGTGGATTATGCTAAAGTAAAAATGAAGATATTAATAATGTGCAGGATGTATGGAGGTGGGGCAGGAAGACCTCTCCAGTAAGCTGTTGTCATAGTCCAGACATGAGGTGACGAGGGTCTGCACCAGGGTGTCAGAGGAGAGAAGGGGGCGTATTGAGAGATGCGGCAGAGGCAAAATCGACAAGCTTTGGCACTATATTGTGTATGGGGATGAACGTTGGGGAAGAGTCCAGGATGACCCCTAGGTTGGGATCCCGAGAGACTGGGAGGATGGAGAATAGGGGAGGTGGCAGGGGTAGGGTTTAGAGGGAGAGATAATGAGTTCAGCTCTAATACACTCTGTGGACCTTAAAGTAGGTTATATGCAGCAGTTATGCCTAAGATAACACTTGCTTGAGTGGTACATCTTGTTGCTATCTCTGCAACCAGGCTGCTGAGACGCAGTCTTTCTTTGGATTCCTCCTGCCTCTCTGCCCATGTTCTAATGTGACAACAAAATTACTTTTTGTTCTTGCTCTGGCTACATTTCCATGAGAAGTGTTCTTCCTTTGGTCCATTCTGCTAAAGGCTCTTTGAAAATCAGTACCACAATGTTGGTAATCACACCCATGAGAGTGTGGCTGGATGTAGTCAGGTGTTAAAACCCTCAACATTAATTGAATTTGGGCTCATATTAAATGTGACCTGAAATTTCATAATCCACAGGAAACAGAACTTGGCATTACTGAAACTCACATTAATTGTGACCCAGTTGTATGTGTGAGTGTGTGCATGAGCGTAAATGTGGCACAAGCGTGTATGTATATGGAGTGATGCATGTCAATGAGTGAGTATGTGGGAGGCTGTGTTTATGTGGGGCTACATGGGTGTATCTGGACATTATTACATTTAAGACTGTTTAGGGGGGGTGGCATGTATATGGGCACAAGTGTGTATGTGAATGTACATGGAAGCTTGTGAATATGTATGAGTGTGTGTATGTGTGTGCTCATGTAAGTATACGTGTATGGGAGGCTGTGTACATGTGTATGTGTGTGAGGGCATGGGAGGGGTCCATGGCAGTGCATGGGCATGCGTACATGTAAGAGGGCATAGGATGGGGAGGCTATGAATGGTTTAATGGTTTAAATCACACAGTACTTAGATAAATGCATCACAACGATCTTTCTACCAAGACGTTCTGGTCATACAGAAGCTGGGGCGGGGGGCAGATCCCTGACAAGAGCAATCAGACCCATTTACCAGAGAGAAGGAACTTGAGTCACGCTGCTCTTGGGGCTGCCTGGTAGAGGGCACATTTAGCCCTTATCAGTCCCCTCCCCATCAGAACTGCAGGAGCTTGGCCCCAAACCAGATTCTATGCATGATGAAGTGGAGCCAGAAGCTGGCTGCGATGCCTTCATTGCCTTGTTCCTGAGCATGGTGAAGGGCTGGGAATCCCTCAGGAGACTCTGACCCTGCCCTGCCCGAGGCTGTCTGGGTCTTCAGCAGAGAGCCCTTCAATGGTGTCCCATGCAGTGGTTTAGCAGTGGAATGCATGATGTCACCCCCCAAAACTCCAGTCAATGACGTCATGCCTATGACCGCCAAGACGCTGTCTGACTGTAGGGGCCACAGGGAGCCATCTGGTTGGAAGTGTCAATGGGAACTAGGCAGTGGGTCCCAGTGTACCACAGAGAGTGCTGAGTTGATGCCAGGATTCTTAGGGAACAGGTCAGCATCCCAGGTGTTCTCCCAAAAGTTTGTGAAGTCATCTGCCATGGGGTTGGAGGCAGAAGCCCAGGACTGTTCCAAAGGCAACCTGGTTGTGTGGTCCTGTCATCAGGTTCATTGAGGACACTGTGCCCATCAGCCTCTGCCATGGGTAGAAGCATGGAGGGTCTCTGGTCATGTATACAGGGACAGCTGTGGCTGTGCGATCCTGGTCCAGTCACTTACATCAAACACTATGAGGATCAGAAAAAATGAAGTCACGTACATCCAGTGCTTTGTGATCTTGACGTGCTCTATGAACATCTGCATTTGATATTATTGTCATCCTTTGAAGCTGAAGATTAGTGTGTGCACCAGTGTGCATGCATGTGTGTACATGGTTGTACCTGTTCATGTACATGCGTGCAATGCGCACAATGTGTATATGTACCTTGCACACACATTATGTACACATGTGCATGCATATGTAAACATTCAGGTGCACATGTGCACACCTGTATGTATATGTGTAACTGTGCATAGGCATGTGCCCACAGGCATCTATGTGTATGCACTTGTGTGCAAGTCTGCACATACCAGGCCAGTGTGCTCATGGGTGTGACAGGAATGCCATACCCATGTACACAATTTTGGTGACGATGAGCTGCAGAGACACAGGACTCTGCTGAGTCATTCCTCTCGGCCTTTTGGATGAAGTGGGATGTTTCTTAAGGTGAGAGGTCTCTCTTCTGTAAAGTCCATTACCAGGAGGTATGGCCACTTGTCCCAGTGTGGAAGCCAAGGTAAATGGGGACAAATTCTTGAGCATGATCAGAGCTGGCATCCATGGGGCACTTTTCAGATGCTAAAATACTCTTCAGATTGGAGAGCACCTCTGGGATTTTGAGACTCTGGAAGGTATGAACCCATTTTACAAATGAGAAAACTGGGGCTCAATGGGGGAGGGACTTGTCAAGGATGACACAGATAGTAGATGTCTGAGGGGAGAGTCAACTACAAGTCTAGTCCTATCATGTCACCACCCCCCTCATTCAATACAATCTGGGGGCTCCCTTTAAGCTCTAGGATCAAATACAAGCTCCTCTTTTTGGCATTCAAAACCTTTTCAAACCTAACTCTCACCCCCTCACCCTGCCTTTTCATCTCCTTTTGAATTCTATCTCCCATGTTCTCTTCCCTCCAGCGACCCAGGCCTCCAGTCCATCTCTTGGCTCCAGGCATTCTCTCTGACCACCTCCCATGCCTGGAATGCTCTCTCCTCATCTCTGCAGACTAGATCCCCAGCCTCAAGTCCCAACTCAAATCTCATCTTTCACGGGAAGCCTTTCCCAACCTCCCCTAGTTCTATTGCCTTTCCTGTTTGTTTCCTATTAATACTGTCCATAGTTTGTTTGTTTATGTCATTAGGCTGTGAGCTCCTCAGGGCTGGTAGATGCTCTGGTTCTCATGGACTCAGGAATCCCAGACTTTCAGAGCAGGAAGGGGTGAACGCCAGCCTCAGCTCATTCAGACCAGACGCAACCTCCGAGAACTAGCTTCATGACCTTGATGACGAGTGTGGCATCTTCAGCCTCTGCTTTGAGATTCCAAGGGGAAAGGAGCCACTGCTTCCCATGTGGCTCCCTCCACTCTGGGAGAGTTCTCCTTGTTGAAAATTCTTGCTGATTTCCACCTCATCCTTGCCTTACTGCAACTCTGTGCACTTCCTTTCCTACCCCAATTGCTCCTGGTTCTGTCAAAGGATGTGGGAAGCAGGAGGCCAAAGAGGATGTGACAGAGGGACTCCAGACCAAGGTGATCTTAATGCCCAAACAGAGTCTTGGAAACCAGTTGTGACATCTGCTATTTTTCCAAGGTGGTACAACTCCATAAACGTGCAAATGACAATGGCGGTGGATATTGGTACAGCCCCTAAGGCTTACTCCAGTGCTTTCCAGCCTCAGTCTCCCAAACCTACCCGAGGCTACAGGAAGACAAGGGCTATAGAGACACATCCGACAAGCCCAAGTACCCACGGTGCAGTGTGGAGATGTCATCTGCCTGAGCTCAAGGCTGAAGGGTCCCCAAGAGGAGTAAAGGAAGCAAAAACCAAAAACTCTGAGCCAGAGGGAGATCCCTGAGCCTCTGAAAGTCCTTTCCTGCACATTGAGATATGGGTGAAATTCTTTCTGATCTTGGAAATACTTAGAACAAGTCAAAAGAAACCCTGCATTCTCAAGCCTGGAACAGCCAGGCCAACTCCTGCGATTCCAAGACAATGGGCCCAAGCTTCTGGAGTTAAAAAGCATCTCCTGCGCTCTGTCTACACCGTCGAGAGCTTTCTGCTACCACAGAGCAGATTCATAGACCCAGCCTGGGAAACAGTGACTGAGCAAGTGACCAGTGTCCTGGAGGAAGCCATGGCCCACAGTGGGGCTCACCTGGCAAGGGCTGACCTTGGCTGCTCTGGGTTCAGCTGCCCCTCCCTTCCCTTTCTCTCTTGGGAAATCTGCAAGAGTGTCCTATCCTCTCACCTTGTCCCCATCTTGGGACATACCCATTCCATTTTGGGCCAGTCAAGCCCTTGCTTTTCCTGATGTTGAAAAGGTTTTCATGGCATAACGATATTTCCCAAGGAACGCCATCACCCAGTGGGTGATGATCATGGGACAAATTGGTACAAAATGATTTGATGCCACGTTCATTACTTTCAAAGTTTGGGCAAAAGTTTGTGTGCACCGCATCTCCTCCACCAACTCTGCAGCGCCCAGGAAAGTGTCCTCATCATCGCTAGGAGAATCTGTGGGAACTCGAGGGCGTCACTGAGAGCAGAGCAAGGAGAAGCTGACCCCATTGGCCAACCTTGGCCAGGCTGCTCTGCCCGGGCGGGACAACTGCTTCAGGCACTAAATTATCCAGATGGCCAGTTGTGCATGGGAAAAGCAAAGACCCAAAGGGTCTGAAGTCAGAGGGCACAAAATGACCAACACTCTCCTGTTCTGTAAAATCTCATCAGCTGAGTGCCGCTGAACAGACTGAGAAAAGTCTGGGAACTAAAAGGGCAGGAAAATGCAAGGAGAGTCTTTACGGAGAAATACCCTGAGGTGTCAGCAGGGCAGGACTTGCTTTGTAAAGAGGCAGCTCAGCCTTTTGGGGCCAGGCTAGCCCCTTCCTTCTGGGGCCAGGCTCATGCAGGTCTAAGGCCAGGCTAGGCCCCTCCTTCTGGGGCCAGGTTCATAACTCCAAGTGCAGTTCTGGGATGATGCTCACAGGTTCCTTCTGGGGCCAGGCTAGCCCCTTCACTCTGGGGCCAGATTCATGTGTTCCTTCTGGGACCAGACTTATAATCTCAAATGCAGTTCTGGGACGATGCTCACAGGTTCCTTCTGGGGTCAGCCTCACCCAATGACCAACAGTTTCAGGAAGGGTTGGAATCTGGACTGGCTGGGAGAAGTGTTGATCTTAGTTGAGGGAATCTAAAATGACATCAGGAATCACAGCCAGCAATTGCAGAGGTTTGCAAAGCATTTTATAGATGTTATCTCCTTTGATGCTGTGAGGGAGGTGCAATTAGGACCCCCATTTTACAGATAAGGAAACTGAGGTTGGGAGAAATTAAATGACTTGCCCAGGGCCATACAGCTTAGAAAGCATCTGGAACTGGATTGGAACTCAGGCGCAGAGTCCACAAGCTGTGTGCTTGGCCTTGTGCTCCTTAACATGGTTAAATAGCAGTGACTTAGATAAAGGTGTAGGTGGCAGGCTTTTCCCATCCGTAAACCACACTGTCATAGGTGCCACCACTATCCTGGTGATCCAGCCTGGTCCCATTGTGTCATCAAGGCCCCTTCAGACATCGCTCCCTTCAGAACATCTCCTGCATGAGTCCTCTCCTCTCCTCAGACGCAGCTTCCAGCTCTGTGCATATCCCTCATCTCATGCCTGGACCATTGCCATCTCTGCAGGGGGCTCTGCCCATCTCATGCCAGTCCTTCCACTTAGCGGTCAATCAGATCTCCCCAAAGCACACGTCTGACTGTCACTCTTCTCTTCAGTGCACTTCGATCCCTTCACACCTGCTAGACTCCAACCACCCAATCTCTATCTCCCAACTCCATCCCCTCCTCTTGTCTCCTGGCTTCCTTCAATACTCAGGTCAAATGCCACCTTGCCCTCTCCAGCTCAGTGCCTTCCCTCTAAGATGATGTCCTGTTTAGACTGAGCCTGGCTCATATGAATGGGGTGATTTGCCACTTGTCTTTCCCCATTAGATGTGAGCTCTTTGAGGGCGGGGCAGCTTTGACCTTTTTTTCTTGGAGCTCCACTGTGTAGCACATAACCAGCTCTTGTTACTTGACTGACTGACATCAGAAAGGAACTTGACAGGTTGGAGAATTGGCCAAGACCAGGAAGATGAAAATCAGGGGGGTGCAATGGAAAGTCTTGCTCTTGGAATCAAAAAATCAGTGTTACAAGTGTGAGACAGGAAGTCCTTACTACACAGCTGTTGTTTGAAAAAGAGACCTGGACATTCCTTGGGCTTCAAGCTCAGCCTGGTGCGGTGGGGACCCAAAAAGCTTCTGTGACCTTGGACTCGGTTCTGGCCACAGTTGGGCATTGTGTTGGAGGGTCCCAGCTTCCCTGACATTTCTTGGACATTTCCCAGCTCTGCTCCCCTCTCCCCGTCCCCATTTTCTGGGCATGTCTATATGTGGTCACTTTATGTATTGTCTCCCCCCATTAGACTGGAGGGCAGGGCACACATTTACTTGTCTTTGTATCTCAAGAGCTTAGCCCACAGTAAGCACTTAACAGATTTTTTTATTCATTCGTTCATTCATTTGTTTGTTCATTCATACATTCATTCGCGTGCAGGAGACATCAGACTAATCCAGCTCTTCCCTGCACTATGATCCCTGTGTGTGGTGACCCACTGAGGCTGGACAACACTGACAATGAAAAGTCTGAAGAGGACATCTCCAAGTAGACTCTGAATGACCACTCTCTGGGTATGTTGTGGGGGCTTTCCAGCAGATCTGGCCTGAACTGAGGGGCTGCTGGGTCCTGCCCAGCTCTGATGTTTTCGGCAGATTATAGTGGTCCTTGCCAGTGCCACTACAGGCTAGCATGACATTTGCCTCACTTTTGAAGGGTGGGGGCCCAGGACCCACCATTTCCTTGTACTTACAGTGAGAAGGACAATGCACAAGAACTTCTCCATGGTGAGTCTATGAGCAGCACTGATTCTCCTGGAAAAGCAGAGACACAGGAGCTGTCAGCAAAACCCACCCCCATGTTTTTGCTCCACCCCACCCCCATCTTTCACTTTGGTGATAGAAGCCCAACTAAAGACCCAGCCAACACAGCCTCCAGGGTGAGTCTGCACCCAGCCCTCCTCAGAGGAGTCCCTGGACACTGTCTGGTCTCTGGGGGCCACACAGGAGAGAAGACAGCAGTCCTGCCCTCCCAGGACTGACTTTTCATTGTCCCAAGGATGGTTCTACATTTGAAAGCACCGATGTCTAGTGGAGGAGGCAGACTAGGCCACCATATCCACTGGAAGATTTCTGGGTCCTGCCTGGGAGGCTGCAGAGTATTTTGGGCAGATGTGGGATCTCATGGAGAGGCTGGTCCTCCTTCCTATGGACTCTTCATGGGTGGATGTGTCTCTCTGAAATCTTCTGACATTCCTGGGTCCATCAGAAGGTACTGATGAGGTACCAGCCTGGGAATGTAGAGGTCAAATCAATCTCTGCCTTGGAGGAGCTTACCTGGGGCTGGGAGCAGGGAGCCCATGCCAGAGGTGTGCACCAAAGATACAGAATGAATACCAGTGGGGGGTGAGGGAGCAGGAACCAGAGGAGATTATTATAGATAAAATTAGCACCAGGCTCTTATAGTGACAGGGAGTAATGTCAGATATACATCCCTCCCTTTGCCCCTGCTGACTGGGTAGCAGTGAGTAAGGCATTGGAGATCTCCCAGTCTTTGGGAGAGGGAGCTTCTCCTTTAGACAGAGGCAGGGTGGCCCAGTCCCTGAGCTGTGGTGGGATGGGCTGGGGGATTGTCCAGGTGACCACCGCTAACCCAAACCCTTCTCTTCTCACTGGAGTCTCACGTCAAAGAACTGGGGTGACTCAGCCTGAGACCCAGACCTACATGTCCACCTGCCTGCTGGATTTCTGGCAAGAATTGTCCCTGTTCAGTTCTTTTCAGTTTTGTCTGATTGTCTGTGACCCCTTTTGGAGTTTCTTGGTAGAGATACTGGAGGGGTTTGCCACGTCCTTCTTCAGCTCATTTTACAGATGAGGAAACAGAGGCAATCAGGGTTAAGTGACTTGCCCAGGGTCACACAGCTACTGTGCCTGAGGCTGGACTTGAACTCGGGTTTTCCTGACTCCAGGCCTAGTTGTCCTATGACATCTCAAAATCCATGCCTGACATCGCTATTCATCCTAACAACAGCTGATGTTAAAGGCAGAGAAGTGACACACATCCACACATGCTGGTAGGACCACAGGAACTCCACGCATGCTCTGAGGCTTGGCTGGCAGACCATGAAGCGCAGTTCTGAGTCAGGGGAGCCTGGGATCTCTCCTTGTTGGAATTTTCTTCCCTTGCTAACTGAGCTGAGTCTCTTCTTTTGGTCCAGCATTGCACTTAAGAACACCAGGGGACCAGCCTGCGTTAGGCCTGGCCCAGAGCATCAGAGGTGGCTGGACTCACCCTTGTCAGTCTCTAGAGCCCACCTCTCCCCCAATCTGCTTCGTTTCCACCCAAATCTTTACCATTAAGCTCAGGTGAGTCAACATTCATCCAGACAGCTCCCATCTTTGACCTCTCTAATGCCAAAAATCTTTCTTTTTTTTTTTTATTTAACTTTTAACGTTTATTTTCACAAAATTTTGGGTTACAAATTTTCTCCCCTTTTATCCCCTCCCCCCCCAACCCCAAGCATTCTAATTGCCCCTGTGACCAATCTGCTCTCTCTTCTATCCTCCCTCTCTGCCCTTGTCTTCATCTTCTCTTTTGTCCTGTAGGGCCAGATAGCTTTCTTTACCCCTTAACCTGTATTTCTTCTTTCCTAGTGGTAAGAACATTACAGTTGATCCTAACACTTTGAGTTCCAACTTCTTTAGCTCCCTCCCTCTCCACTCCTTCCCTTTGGAAGACAAGCAATTCAATATAGGCCAAATCTGTGTAGTTTTGCAAATGATTTCCATACTAGATGTGTTGTATAGGACTAACTATATTTCCCTCCATCCTATCCTGTCCCCCATTACTTCTATTCTCTTATGATCCTTTCCCTCCCCATGAGTGTCGACCTTGAATTGCACTCTCCTCCCCATGCCCTCCCCTCTATCCTTCCCCCCACCCTGCTTGTGTCCTTGTCCCCCACTCTCCTGTATTGTGAGATAGGTTTTCCTATCAAAATGAGTGTGCATTTTATTCTTTCCTTTAGTGGAATGTGATGAGAGTAGACCTCATGTTTTTCTCTCGCCTCCCCTCTTTATCCCTCCACTAATAAGTCTTTTGCTTGCCTCTTTTATGAGAGATAATTTGCCCCATTCAATTTCTCCCTTTCTCCTCCCAATATATTTCTCTCTCACTGCTTGATTTCATTTTTTTTTAAGATATGATCCCATCCTCTTCAATTCACTCTGTGCACTCTGTCTCTATGTATGTGTGCATGTGTGCATGTGTGTGTGTGTACTCCCACCCAGTACCCAGATACTGAAATGTTTCAAGAGTTACAAATATTGTCTTTCCATGTAGGAATGTAAACAGTTCAACTTTAGTAAGTCCCTTATAACTTCTCTTTGCTGTTCACCTTTTCATGGTTCTCTTCATTCTTGTGTTTGAAAGTCAAATTTTCTTTTCAGCTCTGGTCTTTTCATCAAGAAAATTTGAAAATCCTCTATTTCATTGAAAGACCATTTTTTCTCCTGAAGTATTATACTCAGTTTTGCTGAGTGATTCTTGGTTTTAGTCCTAGTTCCTTTGACTTCTGGAATATCCTATTCCATGCCCTTCGATCCCTTAATGTAGAGGGTGCTAGATCTTGTGTTATCCTGATTGTATTTCCACAATACTTGAATTGTTTCTTTCTAGCTGCTTGCAATATTTTCTCCTTGACCTGGGAACTCTGGAATTTGGCCACAATGTTCCTAGGAGTTTCTCTTTTTGGATCTCTTTTAAGCGGTGTTCTGTGGATTCCTTGAATATTTATTTTGCCCTCTGGTTCTAGAATCTCAGGGCAGTTTTCCTTGATTATTTCATGGAAGATGATGTCTAGGCTCTTCTTTTTATCATGGTTTTCAGGTAGTCCCAGAATTTTTACATTGTCTCTCCTGAATCTATTTTCCAGGTCAGTTATTTTTCCAATAAGATATTTCACATTATCTTCCATTTTTCCAATCTTCTTGCTATGTTCTGTGATATCTGTCTTTCTCACAAAGTCCTTAGCGTCCACCTGTGCCATTCTAGTTTTGAAAGAACTATTTTCTTCAGTGAGCTTTTGAATCTCCTTTTCCATTTGGCTAATTCTGCTTTTGAAAGCATTCTTCTCCTCATTGGCTTTTTGAACCTCTTTTGCCAATTGAGTTAGGCTAGTTTTCAAGGTGTTAATTTCTTCAACATTTTTTTGGGTCTCCTTTAGCAGGGAGCTGATTGGCTTTTCATGCTTCTCTTTCATCCCTCTCATTTCACTTCCCAGTTTTTCCTCCACCTCTCTAACTTGATTTTCAAAATTCTTTTTGAGCTCTTCCATGGCCTGAGCCCATTGGGTGGGCTGGGACACAGAAGCCTTGATTTCTGTGTCTTTGCCTGATGGTAAGCATTGCACTTCCTCATCAGAAAGGAAGGGAGGAAATGTCTGTTCTCCAAGAAAGTAGCCTTCAATAGTTTTATTTCTTTTCCTTTTTCTGGGCATTCTCCTCAGCCAGTGACTTGACCTCTGAATATTCTCCTCACACCCACCTCACCTCCTGGTCCTCCCAGCCAGCGTTTGGGGTCTGAGATTCAAATGCTGCTTCCCGCCTTAGGGCTTTTGGTGGGGGCGGGGCTGCTATTCAGTGTGAGAATTAAGTTGAGGTGGTCAGGTCGGGGCAGGGCCACCTCTCAGGCTCAGTTCCCTCAGGGGGTCTATGTACAGACCTTCCACAATGGATCCAGGCTTCCGCCCGCTTGGGGAGCCCCTGTCTGCAGGCGCCTCTCAGCTTCTATCTCCCGGGGGGGCCCGAGCCATGGGGGCACCCCACTCCCGTCTCGACGTGCCAAAGAGACTCCCCCACCGACCCCCGTCACCTGTGGGTGGAGGGACTTGTGCGGCCGCTGGAGATCCCGTCCCTGAAGCCTGCTCGGATCTGTACCTCTCAGTGCCATGGCCGCAGCAGGTCTGCAGCATGACGGACCTTTTGCGAGAGGTTTGCAGGTCCCTCTGTGGGTGGAGGGACCCGCGTGGCCGCTGGAGGTCCCGTCCCCGAAACCCGCTCGGATCTTTTCCTCTCGGTGCCGTGGCTGCTGCAGGGCTGCTCTCTGTTCCCCGTCCCGGCGCCCAGTCCGCAGCGCGAAGGACCCTCCCCGAGAGGTTTGCAGGTCTCTCCGGAACAGAAATCTCCCTCGCTCCAGTATTCCGTGGCCTCTGGGTGCAGAATTCACCGTGAGTTGGTCCCCTCTAGCCGTTCTGTGGGTTGTGGGTTGGGAGCTATGTGTATGTGCGTCTTTCTACTCTGCCATCTTGGCTGTGCCCCAAAAATCTTTCTTTCTGTCCTTTTCAGCCATGAAAGGTAAGGATTTAAAAGTAAACCTCACAGGTTTCCTGAGTTTCATGACCCACGGGCTGTCCTGCTGGTGGTGAGATTAACAAGGCTGAACCTGAGGGTCAGTCAAGTCCTGTGATTTTTCTACCTAGGAAGAGTCTACGAGAGCTGGTGGCCCACTGGTCTGGTCTCAGAGAATCCAGGGCTGTGTCCACACTACAACATGTCTTTGGAGGAAGACTTTGGCGTGTGCTTGGCCCTGTTCCCACAGTCTCCAGGTTTTTCTCTGGGCACTGTGACTTCCTCTACAAAGGGGCAGAGTCCAATAGAAGGGTGGTGGAGAGAGGTCAGTTCAGATCCATGATCTCTGGGATCTGCCCTCATGCCCTCTGAGCCTCAATGTTCTCTCTCTACATCTTACTCTGATTAGGACCAAATGATCAATGCAGGTAAATCTAGGAGTGCTGTGGATTGTAACCACACAAATGTCAGTTTGGGGAATCCAGAAATGCAGGCCTTCTTTTAGGGAACCTGAGCTGGAGGTTGTTTGTCCTCCTGCCTGTGGCTGTTTCCTGTCTTGACGTGACCTGGGCTCAACCCATTGTCCCCGCGCTTGCTGGCTGGGTCCAGACTGTAGGGCTCTAAACCACCCCACACCTTCTGAGGCAGAGATGCACCCGAGGAGGAGGGAGGGAGCTCTTCCTCCAGGCCAGGTTGGGGTTCAAGCCTTGCCAGCCCTTCTGACTGCCAGTCATCTTTAGATTGAAGATCCCAGGTGGAGACAAGGGCTGCATTCTGCCAGAGGCAGAGTAGGGGATGGAGCAGCAGAGTGTTTCTCTGCAGGGCCCCCACTTATTCTAAAGGAGCCCTGTGGCTTAAAAGGGCTCTCCAAAGCTTTTAAGATTATCCCACCCACAGATGGCGACTAGGAGGGAGGGTGAGCAGAGAGGAGGCGCAGCAGGGAGCGGTGGGGAAGCTGCAGGGGCACAGCAACCTTCTTTCTGTCTTTTCCAAGCCAATGCATTTGAATTCAATCCAGTTCACATGCATTAAGTGCCTACTATGGGCCAGGCACTAGTCTAGGTACTGGGGATACAGAATCACAACATAAGTCCCTGGCCTCACAGAGTTTTATTCAGGCGGGGGAAATAGCATGTACCTAGCCAGTGAGGCACAGATGTACACAAAGCTGCCCCAAACTAAGTTTTTCTGTTGTTTTTTATTAATTTATTTGTTTCCAGTTTTCTACAGTCACTTCCATAAGTCTTAGATTTTCTCCCTCTCCCTCCTCACTCCCTCCCCGAGATGGCTTGCAATCCTATATGGTTTCTACACATACATTCTTATTAAGCACATTTCCACATTAGTCATGTTGCACAGCAGAACTGAAATGAATGGGGGGAACCATGAGAAAAAACAAACCAAAACAAAACATAACCCAGGAGGAAATATTCTGCTTCAGTCTGCATTCCAATTCCATAGTTCTTTCTCTGAATGTGGATGGCATTTTACCTCGAGTCCTTTGGGAATGTTTTAGGTCCTTGCATTGCTCTGAATGGCTAAGTCTACCAGAAAAATTCTTCACACACTGTGGTTGTTGCTGTGTCCAAAGTTCTCCTGGTTCTGCTCCTTTCACTCAACATCAGTTCATATAAGTCTTTCCAGGTCTCTCTGAAGTTTTCCTGTTCATCATTTCTTATAGCACAATAGTATTCCATTACATTCATATACCACAACTTGTTCAGCCATTCCCCAATTGATGGGCATCCCCTTGATTTCCAGTTCTTGGCCACTACAAAGAGAGTTGCTATAGCTATTTTTGTACATGTGGGACCCTTTCCCAGTTTCATGATCTCTTTGAGATGCAGTCCTAGAACTGATATTGCTGGGTCAAAGGGTATGCATATTTTTATAGCCCTTTGGGCATAGTTCCAAATTGCTCTCCAGAATGGCTGAATCAGCTCACAGCTCCCCAAGCAATGAATTAGTGTTCCATCTCTCCCACATCTTCTCCAACATTTATCATGTTCCTGTTCTGTCATGTTAGCCAATCTGATTGGTGTGATGTGGTACCTCAGAGTTGTTCTGATTTTCATCTCTCTAATCAATAGTGTTTTAGAGCATTTTTTTCATATGACTATAGATAACTTCAATTTCTTCCTCTGAAAATTGCCTGTTCATATCCGTTGACCATTTATCAATTGGGGAATGACTTATATTCTTGTAAATTTGACTCAGTTCTTTATATATTTTGGAAATGAGGCCTTTATCACACACTAGTTGCAAAAATTCTTTCCCAGTTTTCTGCTTCCCTCCTAATCTTGGTTGCATTGGGTTTGTTTGTGCAAAAACTTTGCAATTTAACATAATCAAAATTATTCATTTTGTACTTTATAATGTTCTCCGTCTCTTGTTTGGTCATAAATTTCTCCATTCTCCATAAATCTTACGAATACACATTTCCTTGCTCCCCTAATTTGTTTATAGTATCAGTCTTTACACTTAGATAATGTATCCATTTGGACTTTATTCTTGTTTACGGTGTCAGGCATTGATCTATGTCCAGTTTCCATCATACTGTTCAGTTTTCCCAGCAGGTTTTGTCAGACAGTGAGTTCTTATCCCAGAAGCTGGGGTCCTTGGGTTTATCAAACAACAGACTGCTATATTCATTGACTACTGTATCTTGAGTACCTAACCTATTCCACTGGTCTACCCCTATATTTCTTAGCCAGTACCAAGTTGTTTGATGATTGCTGACCCAAACTAAGTTAAGGAGGAGGTATTAGCATGGGGAAAGATCAGGGGGGCTTCTTGGAGGAGGGAGCATTTTCCTGGGAGGTGGAAGGAAGTCAGAGATTTGAGGCAGAGGTGAGGGGCTGTGAGTACATTCCCAGTGTGGGGTCCAATTTAGGTGGAGGTGCAGGGGCAGGGGACTGTCCTCTGCTGAGAGCCCTAAACAGGTCAGTTTGGCTAAAAGCATCCTATGTGAAGGAGATTCATGATACACCCAGTGCCCCACAAACCTCCATAACCTCTGGGATGAGCAAATATCATGCTGCTTTCCCCCCAGGAGTCAAATTGGAGGTTGGGGTCCAGAACAGAGGGAAAGATGGGACTTCAGAGGTCTGGGTCTGGGTCCAACAGCCCTTCCCAGTGATTGTTGAGGGGAGGCCTGGCTGGCTGAGTCATCTTCCCCCACAAGGGCTCTGTTGAGAATGAGATTCAAGTGTTGGTTCCTGGGGGAATACAGGAAGGCTAGTCCTAGATGCCAGGCTAGCCAATTGATCCTCTAGTCCTCAGTTTCCCCCAAGGGACTGGACTCTGTCTGAGGCCTCTGACACCCTGGGACTCTAGCCCTTTATTCCCTGGTGGGTGGGATCACTGTGGGTCACATGCCCTGGCTATATACAAGCTGGAAACAGCTGTGGTTTCTTGTCACCAGGTTCTCTTTCCAGATGGGAACTTGGCAGTTGGTCTGGTGAATGTAGTCCTGAAAATTTGACCTCTGAGAGGCTCTGGGGTCCCAGTGTGCCCCCAGAGGAGGCTTTCCCTGGTGACTCCTTCAATGACTGATTGGGAAGCCATTTCCCTAATAGAGAGAGCTGACCTTCCTGTGTGCAACATGACTGTAAACCCAATGCAGAACCCAAAACAGAATATCTTCATTCCTTTCACAGGCTAAAAATGCAAATATGAATCAAGCCCATGAGCAGGCACAGCTGATGAGAACCAGACCCACCAAGCAGCCAAGACCAGTGGAATGGAGCAAGTGATTGTCCATCAACAGGCAGGGCATGATCCATCTAGAGGGATTGGAGGGAGAGGCACAGAATCAAGGAACAAAAACATTTCTCCTGTAAAGCTGTGAGGGCTGTGCCATGCCCACATGCATCTCCCCCATTTTCCTTTCCAAGCTGTATTTGAGGTATTTTCAGTTAGGGATAACACATGGCACAGAATTGTTTGGAGACATTTCCAGCCTCCCTAGTCACAGAAGAAATTAAAATGTGAACCATGTACATGTGTAAAATGGTCAAAATACTTAAATAGCAAAACCCAGGCTATTGGAATTTGTAGAAAAACATTTCCTGTCCTACACTGCTGGTGGCATTGCAATGGTGCTATCAATCTGGCAAGGGTTATGACATCATATATTGCCCTTTCATGGCTGGGCCTTGATGTATGCTCTTCGGAAGTTCAGAAAAGACCCAGGGAACAGAGGTTCATCCCTGGCACCATCCTCATCCTCACTGCTCAGCACTCATACAACAGGATTCTGAGAAATTCTAAAATGCTCACTAGTAAGGGGCCCATCTTGGATTTACAAAGTCCAGGAAGACTCCTCTTCCTGAGTCTGAACCTGGCCTCAGATACTTCCTAGCTGTGTGACCCTGGGCAAGTCACTTTACCATGTTTGACTCAGTTTCCTCAACTGTAAAATGAGCTGGAGAAGGAAATGGCAAACCGCTCCAGTATCTTTGCCAGAAAACTCCAAATGGGGCCATAAAGAGTCCAACACAACTGAACAACAATAATTACAGCTATGAATCTAAAAGCGACCCTGGAGGCTTCGGGGGGCTTTATTATGAAGCTCCATAAGCCTCAGTGGAGTACGCTGCTCTGACAGAGACTGTGCCAAAGAAGTGACCCCTTGAGCATGCTGCCCTGTTCACATCTGAACCCCACGGCCTGGCAAGGTGAGCTGGAGGGTGTCCAGAGGAAGGCAGCCAGGCCCAGGAAGGGCCTGGAGTCCATGTTGAAGGAAGAGAAGGCTCAGGTAGGGGTAGGATTGCCATCTTGGTTCCAGGATCACAAAGCCAGTGTTTGAAAGAGGAAACAGCCTTGGGCTGTTTGGCCCAGAGGTCGCTCCAGGAGGGAGGGGGACAAGTTGGGCTGGATCTAAGGGAAAACCTCCTGGGAGGAGAGCTCTCCCCAAGGAGAAGAGCTGTCCTGGGGCCTCCCTGGCTGAAAGCTTTCAGAAATAGCTCCAAAACCAGCTGCTGAAGGGAAGAGGCCGCTTCTGGGCTTCTGTGCCTGTGCCCTCAATGGCTTCTTCCTTCTTCTCCTTCCTGAGGTCTTCTAGCATCCTTCAAGGCCCCATGCAGGCTGCCTCCCCCACAAAGCCTTGCCTCCTTCACATTCCTGCTGCCCTGATTGGGTGGAGCACTCCACATGACTGGACTCCCTGATATCTCATCCCCAGATTGTGACTTAACATCGTGTCTCTCTGCCTTATCTGACCCTTGAGCTCTGCAGCTTCTTGAGCCAGGGGCCACAGTGTTCCCTTATGTTTCCTGGCATCTTGCACTGTACTAGGCACAGAGGGAGTTCTCTGTTGGGTATATGAATGCAAAGAAATGGCCTGCAGATCTAACCTCTAGGTGGTGGTGATAGCCATCCACCTTTGGTTACTTTCAGCTTTCTCATTTGCCTGTGAGAAAGGCAGGACAGGGGCCCTCCAGACATTGGTCAGGCTGGGGATCTGAGGCTTGGAGGGGCCATGACTGCCCCTCAGTTACAGAGCTCCTAAATTAACAAGATGCACTTTACCTCATTCAAGTCTAGACCCTAAAGGTTTTTGGCCTGGGAAGATGAGCCCCTCCCTCCCTGCAGAGGAGAGGGGTGTCCTTGTCTGCAGAAGATGGGGATGAAGCAGAAGCCCTCCAAGCTCTGTCTTTAAGGCGAGGCAATGTGTTTGGAGAGCAATGGCCAATGGTGGAAAAGGCCAATGCACAGCTCCCATCACCCTCCCCAGAAAGGCTCCCTGTTCAGCTAACAGATGTTTTGATTTTGTAATCAACGGTAATAGATTGTAACAGACCCCAGAAACTCACTAGCTGATGATGGCAGTCTGATGAATGGCCTTCCCCACGACTGGAGGAGACTCACGCTCTCACTGGCAAATAGCTATTATTTACTATCGATGGCCTGCCAATCAATACTCAGTCAATTCCTAGATTTAGGCCATGTCTGGCAAAACAAGAAGCAAAATCTCCAAGTTTGTCTTTCTGCTTTCATCCTTAAGGAAGAACTAGAATTTAAGAGTGCCTCAAAGGACCACGAGCATTCATGCATCCTTCGCCTTTCACAACATCCGCTCTGCTCCCTCATCCTCCTAGGGTTCCTTGAGGACAGGCACCATCTTGTTTGGTGGTTGTTCTTTCTGTAGCACTTAGCACAGTGATTGGAATGCAGTAAACACTGATTGCTTGGGGCATCCATCCATCCATCCATCCATCCATCCATCCATCCATCCATCCACGTCTGTCTGACAGATCCTACTGAGCTGGACAGGTCTCAAATACACCCCCAACAAGAGACTGTTGTCTTTTTCGAGACCCAGTTTGGCTTGGAGAACTCCTTCCTGGGAGGGTGGTCCCAGTGACTCATGGAGCCTGAGTCTCCAAGTCCAGAGAGGGGCATGATCTGTGCTGGAGAGGGACTGTGGGTATGAATGAAGTCAAACTGAGAATTATTGCAGTACTATCCACCTCAGTCCTTCCAGGATTCAGCCTGGTTTTTTAGTGATCACAGATTTGGGCATCCTCAGGCAACCCACAGTCCCACTGGAGGGAATCTTTTGGATTGATCCGTCTTATTCTCAGTTAACAAACGAGGAAGCTAAGACACAGAGAGATGAAAGGGTGTGGCCAAAGATCCAGAATCTGCCAGGAGGGTCTTTGTGGCCTGGGCCCTTTCTCTGGCTCCTCAGTTCTGCCCAGAATCTGAGGGAGAGGGCTGGGGCTAGAAAGGGTGCTGGGGTCCATCCTGTCCTTGACTGGCTGGGGCCCCAGGGAAAGCCCTCCTCCCAGGCCTCAACTGCCTCCTTTCCCTCAGACTTGTCATTGAGAAGCCAAGTCCACACCTGCACTTTCTCTGCCCGCCCTCTCCTCTACCCCGATCCCCTGAACTTCCATTCCTGGCATTGATGGGAGGAAGCTTTCTGCTAGTCCTGTCTCATCCAGCAAGGATTCTCTGGGGTTTGCTCCCTGCTCAGCCCTGGACCTCCTCCTCCCTCTTCCCCTTCCTATGCCTTCCCCTACCCCTCCTCTCTCTGTTTCCTTTTAGTTCTCAGTCTCTCTCTTTCCCTGCCCCTTTGCCCACCCAACCCTTTCCTGGCATCTCTTGGCCAGTGACCCCAAAAGGCTCTCTTTGGTCGGCTTTGTCTCCTCCCCAAGGCTCTCCTATACACTCCTGAGGTTCAGGCCAGACCTCAGAGGTGGTGATGCCCTGTCTTTTGTCCTAAATCTCATTCTTGATTGGGCTCAAGATCTGGGGCTTGAAGGTGAGGGAAGAGGCAGAGTGAGTCCTGGCCTTAGAGACAGGAAAACCTGTGTTGGAACCCTGATTCATACACTTCTTTGCTGTGTGACCCTTGGTAAATCACAACCTGTCTGAACTTTGGCTGTAATGTGGGAGTGGTGACAGTGGCCAGGCTGTCCTCATTTCTAAGCCCTGGTTTGGAGCCTCTTTCAGGGCAGAAACAAATTCTACTTCCCAGGAGCCCATAGGGTCAGGATGTGTCCACAAACCCTAACCCTAATGCAATGTCCTTTGAAAACCCTGAAATGTTCTAGGACCCACCAGGGGATCTTCCTCATGCTCCCGAGCATTAGGGCATCTCTTTTTAGCCCTCTCCAGTCTGGCACCAACTGCATCTGAACCATGCCCTCCAAAGTCTTGCTCTTCTTCTAGCCTGTGCCACTCTCTGGCCCTCGGTGGCATATCTCACTCCCCCGGAGGTCTGTCATGGTCTGGATTCCCCAGAGGTCGGGCTGCTCCCTGATATGCAGTCACAGACCTTCCCTGGGAAAATATCAGTATGGAGATCACAGGGAGAGCCAATACCCCGAATGCCAGATTGGGTGCTAATGCTGCTGTATCTTTGTCTGAGGCTTACTAAAAGGCCCTCTAAAACAGGGACAACTTTGACCAAGGAGGAGCGGGCTTGTTTGACAAGGCTAGCCCATGGTCAGCTAGCCAGGCAGCATCTGGTTGTTCAATGCCCTCTGCCCCGGGGTCTCTGAGGCCCCTTCCAGTTTCCCTTTTTCACCCTTTCCTCATCCTCCTCCTGACTGGGGCACCCCTCTCTGCCTGCACTCCCCTAGATCAGCCCCAGCCGAGTTGTGGGAGCTGCCGCGAAGGCCTGGTCCCAGTTTCCTCGGGACGTGGCCACATAATGCCTACCTCTGTCCCATCAGCATCACCAGACATCACAAAGGAACATGTGGCCTCCACTACTCTTCACATGGGAAAGGGGTGACGTGAGCCGGAGAGGGTGCCGGGCAGCAGCATTTCCCATCTGGGTTATTGTCCAGAAGAACACAGTCCAGCTCCTGACCCTGCCACATCAGCGCTCCCAGGCCTCCTCCGCTTCCCCCTGCCTGAAATGGGAGCACCGTGGCCACATTATCTTGAGTGCATTGCCCACATCTTTGTGGATGGATCAATGGCCGGACAGTTTCCAGTTTCCCAGACCCGTGGCGTGAGCCCCTTAGAGGACGCTGGGCACTGAGGATGAGTGCTCTTAATCACATTTGGGATGGAAAGAAGCTGGATGCCTCCAGTGCCAGCAATTAATGCAGAACCAAGAGATGCCATTCCACAGATGCGTTCCCAGCAGAGGCCACTTTTCAGCAAACTCTCAGGCTGATCTCAGTTCAGGACTTTGTCTGTCTGGCCAGGGCTGGGGGAGGCTCAGAGCCCCTGGGAGGCTCCGAAGGGAAAGTGTGTTGCTTCCCTCATTCACATTGCCCTGGGCACCTACAGGCCGCCAGCTTTTCTCATTTACCAGGGGGTAAATCAGGGAACCAGAAAAATTATCACACAAACTGGAGGCATTAATGGAGATAGAATTCACAGAGTCAAGCAAGTGTTCCTAATCCTGGAAATCTGATTTAGAGATTCCGAAGTGGCTCTGCCTGAGCCCCAAACAGAAAGGGCCCAGGCCTTCAGCTTCAGGGACTCTACTGAGGGGCCAACAGTGCCTCCCCTCACCGCCCCAGAGAGGGGGATGCACAAGGGAGCATGGGCTGCAATCTGCATCACTGGAGGGATTGTCCACAGGGATGAGATCGCTGGCTCACTCCAGTGTGTTGACAATGAAACAGTCATCTCTAGTACCCAGCCCAGGGTTTGCCTGCAGAAGGTGCTTACTCTTGTGAAGAGTGGTGCTGACTGCCCCACTCCTCCCTTGACAACCTGTCCTAGGGAAGGACCATTTGATACCAGAGTTTCTCTCTGCTTTGTGGGGGGCTGTCTGGGCTTGTGGGGGCCAGGGACACCTGACAAGAAGATGAGAACCAGCCTTAGCTATGCCCCTGGCAGGCCCCACCTTGTGTCTGTGCTTTGGGAGTGACCCATGGCTTGGTCCTTTGCTGTTTAGGCTGTCCCCTTGGGACAATGGGATGTGCCCCCACCCAGCTGTATACCATCGCAGGATGGCACCACTGCCTAGTTGGCAGAAGAGATGCTCCTCCTCACAAGGCCATGCATGACTGACCCAAGCCCTCTAGGGAATCTGAGCTCACACATCAGACTGACCAGAAAGCCCTTTGCTTTGTGCCCAGATGGGACATATCCTTGCCCACTGCCCCATCCACCTGGCTACTCACTCTCATGGGCAGGAACCCCAGGAACATCCTGGTAAACACAGGGGCAGCTTCAGGGGGCCAGTGAGCCCCGAGATGGAACTGAAGGTGGTGCTGGCCCTCCTGTGGCCTGTTCCCTCACCTGCCCCTCTGTGAAAGGGTTGAGCTGGGGCAAGGATGAGGACAAATGTTTCTGGCTGGTTCATCTCTGCAGCCTAATTGAACCCTGGCAACAGAAACCCTTGAATAATTGAGGAAGATGGAGCCTTAAGAGCAGTCTAGAATGCAAGGGAAGTTTTCCATGAGTCAGAGGGAGGCATATGGTTCATTGGTTGTTTTCTTGTGTGCACAAGGACTCACTAGTGTCCACGTGGCCCAGGGGGAATGACTGCTCAGATTACCCAGGGGATGTAAGAACAGGAAGCTGGCTTCTGCTCTCTGGTCCTTCTTGGAGGGTTGAGGGGAGCTGGGACCTGGTCATCAGGCTAGTGCCAAAGCTGGTTCAGAGGCTCCCAGCCTGTGACTTGTGGAGAAGGATCTCAAAGGACCTACAGGCCTTCAGTGGCCTCCAGAGAAGGTAAAAGGAGGCCCAAGGCCCTCCAGGGCTGTCCTGTAGGAGGGCCAGCTCTTCAGAGAGGCCTGCTGCCACCCTTGGGAAGCCTTGCCTGTCTGAGATATAGCTTGGAGAAATGCCTCCTGCTCCCAGCTCCAGGGCTCTGCCTTGCTTGAACACAGCTAAGGGGCCCAAGGTTGGGTGGGAGGGGCCATGGACTGTGACCTCTTTGTTTGAATATGTACAGACCAATGAGGTGGTGCTTCTCCACACATCATATCTGTCTCTTGCTTGTCCATGAAAGAGTCATGGGCATAGGGCTCCTCAGGCCTCAGTGGGGTTTGGAAGATGGCCAGCCCAGAAACCCACCCTGAGAGAACTCCTGGTCTGACTGGACCCCTCATTTCTCATCTGGTTCCCAATGGCTGCAGCCTGAATCCTGGACCTCCTCTTCCACCTTGCTCTTGTCCTGGACCTGTTTGAGCTGGCTTCTCTTCTGCCCCTTTTGCCAAAACTAGAGCTCTCTTGACCATCTGGTGCTCAGTCCTGGCCTGCCTCTCCTTGGTTGTGACCCCTGTCTGCCCAAGAAAGCCGCTGGCTATACCTCCTGATTCCCCCTTCTCCAAAGCAGCAGCTTTCCCTAAACACTAGCAGTGCCCTCTCCCCCAGTCTTTCCTGGATCCTTGTCAGGGGAGATGTGAGGACGCAGTCACTCAGGGGCCCCTCTGTGGGATTCACTCCCTTCACCTTCTGGGGGAGCTTCCAGGGATACACAACAGGGGCTTCATTACTGTTTGTTAAATTAGATCATGTCAAAGGAATAAAAACCTTAATTGTGGCCAGTTTATCAAGGGCTGGGGAAGTGGACACACAGGTCACATCTCCAGCTAATCACATTTGCCTCAGGCAGCTGGACAAACTCAGCGGCTCTTCCTGTCTGACCCATCTTTGCTTGGTTTATGGACATTGTGGAGGAGCTGAAAGGAATCTCGCATCTGAAAGTTCATCCAGCCTGCAGCAAGCACCCTTTCTGCTCAGACTCAGGACCACCAATGAGGCAGGTCTCCACTGCTGAGCCCAGGACAGGAGGCCAGTGGGGATATCTTCCTGGGCTCCCTTACATGTCCATATGCGTATGTACATAATGTAGGATGATGGTTCCACAGACCTGGGAACTCACCGCTGAGGTGACCACCCCCTCCACTGGTGCAGCCGGGGGACTAGCAGTTCTCAGCATAGGTCTCACAGCTCCCTGCATCAAAGCAAGAAACTCATCAGTCGTACCAAAATATTCCAGTGAGTCTAGGTCTCAATGAGGTGAATATTCCAACCAAGCACAGAGATGGTGCAGCCCATCTAGACCTGTCCATCCTGTGAGACCCCTTAGAAATCATGGAGCAGGGTTTGCCCCCATGCTGGGGGCCCTGGAGAGCTCGGATGGCCCGGTGGGCGGGGGCCTCCCTTGAGGGCACTGCCAAGTGTCATGGGTGGTGCTCATGGGTGACACAGTGCAGCCTGTGCACGGTTTCCCAACCTCTCTTCTACTGAAGTGTATCCATGGATGTAGTGAGGTGGTACAACAGATGGAGTGTGCACGTGTGTGTATCTGTATGGGGGACCTTGTATGTTGTAGCACGTGTTGTTGCTTCCACGTGACTCAAGGAAAGAAGGAAGGTCTTGCTTTCCACAGCTCTTGCACCTACCCCACCCCTCAGATAGGCATCTGTTGGCATATTTTCATTCTCTGCCCTGAGGTGGAACAATGTCTACGCAGTGACAGACCAAGCACTGGGCTTACCAAATCCCTGCCACATTTGGCCTGACAAGCAGAATGTGTTGGAGAAAACCTAGTACTGATCATCAGTGTGACTGCCCTGGTCTGGTAGCCATTCATTGTTCATTACTCTATGTATGAAATACAATGATGCTTCCTCACACCACCCCATGTCTAGAAGCTGGCACCAAACCATACTCTGTCCCCCCTGCTCCCTAGGAGAAATCCTCCATCACAATAAATATCCACAGTCAGACCAAACCCCGCCAGCCCTGGTCATGTGGAGGAGTCAGCACTGGTTTGGCTCTGGACCTCTCCTCTCTGCCCAGCCTTGAGGCAGGAGTGTGTCCACTCTCTAGGTCTGGGAAGTCAAGCTAGGCTATGCTTTGCAGTGTCCAGAGGTCCTTGGAGTCCTCTTTTCTCCCACATTTTATTGTCAGAAGAGTAAGGCCACTTATCCGGGTCCTGCTACACATTTGCGCTCTGCAAAGATCCATGCTGGTCTTTCTTTGTTTCCCCAAGTCATGATGTTCCTAACTTCTTTTCGTGCAATAAATTCAACCCCATCCATGTACCTGTTCAGCTGATGAGCTCTGGTCTTGATTCCAATTCTTTGCTACAACAAACAGGGCTACTCTAAGTACTCTTGTCCACATCGGTCCTTTCCCTCTGTCCCTGACTTTGTGGGGACACCTGCCTTGTAGCAAAGTCGCTGAGTCACAAGGCAGGAGCGATTGTTCCAAACTGCTTTCCAGAATGATCAGACCACATTACAGCTCCACCACCCATGTAGAGGCTCTCCCATCCTCCCATGGCACTTCTAACAACTCTCCTTTCTCCTTTCTGTCATCATTGCGAATCAGGTGAGTGAACATTGGAACTTCGCAGTTGTTATAAAGTCAGTTTTCCTAGTTATTAGTAATTTGGAGCATTTTTTTCCTTTGACTGTTAGCTGGCATTTCTCATTTAGGAAAGGGCCTCAGACAAGGTTTTCCACAGGGCATTTCTAAAAATTTCTCCACACAGTGGGCTGCCCCAATGAGACAGAAGGGACCTTAGAGGCTACTGAATTTCTCCTCCCTCCATTTTGTAGTTTAGGAATCTGAGGCACAAAAGAGGTTAAGGGACTTGTCCAGAATTACAAGGCTAGGTAATGTCTGAGGCAGGACTGGAACTCGAGTCTCCTGACTGCCTCCACTGAGCTTTACTATTGCTGAGGGATGGTTTGGTGACATTTTATATGCAGTCAGATTAGGATGCCATCAGAAAATAATGTCAGTGGAGAACTGAGAGGAAAAAGATGCATTTTATTCTTTTTGGTTTACCATCGAGGTCTTACCTAGAATTCCCTCCTCATGGCTGTCCCTCTTCCTGGCATAGATGCCTATCAATGCAGGCAGATGGAGAGATGAAGATGGCAAGAAGACAGGTCTGATTCTCTGTGAGCAGATGGTGGAATGGTATCATCCACAATGCCCTCACATCCTTTCCTGGCTCCAGTTGGCCCCAAGTCTCCCTAGACAGGAGCAGGGATTCTGGGACTCCTCCTAAACCTCAAGCATCAGCCTGGATCCCTCCACTCAGCCATTCATCGAGGGTCTGTGGAAGGAATGACTGTGTCAGGGAACAGAGAACCTCCTCCAGTCTGGCCTGAGCCCAGTTCCATTTGGGATCTGCTCAGTCTGCAGCAGTGGGGGTGGGAGGTCCCTATCTTCCTAGTAACTGTCACTAGGCCATGACCCTTCTTAGGTACTCAGAGCCACAGAAGCACCACAAGAGATTGCCTGTTTCTGAAGCTGACCCCTGGGGAAGGAGAGGACTGGAGAGCAGTTGAGGACACAAGCAGTGACTTTTTCTTGGAAGTGAACGCACATTCTTCCTAGCCTGAGGGCCTAAGAGCAGCTGTCTGAGCTATTAAATTTGGGTTGAAGGAACACTTGGATACAAGTCCTGGGGCTCCCAAAATGTACACTATGGGACAGTTTTGGAAGGTGAGCAAAGAGGTTCAGATCTAGTTTGGACTGGGGTGGAGCTGGGGCCTGGATGGTCAGTCCTCCTCTCTGGCTCTGGTCTTTGGGCCGAGGGGGCACTCAGAGGGAGATGACCAGGGTTTATGTCACCGGTTTATGTCACCTATTCAAAGTGTTTATTTCATCCATTTCCACAAAGCCTTCTAAGGTGATGTATCCAGAGATGATGGAAGAGATTGAGGCCTGTTGGAGGTTACATGGCAGAGCAGGATGTGGCTGTGGACCCCGGTACTGGGATCTGACTAGCAGAGTGTGTATGCAGGGCGGGTGGGGCAGGGAGGTGGCAGAAAGACCTGGGCCATGAGACGTTGGCTCTGCTTCCAGGTTGGTTGGCCAGCTGAGTGACCGTGGGTGAGTGTCTGGGCCTCTGGGGTGTCCTCATCCATTCTGCTGGTTACCCCCTTCCTCTACTGCTCCTGGTCCCCTAGGACAGTGATGGGAGTGGGGGTTAGCAGGTCCTGTCTTCGATGATGATGGAGAAGAAAGGAAAGAAGGGGAAAAGTATTTAATCAGCACCTACTGTGTGGAAGCATCTGTGAGTGCTCTCCAGTGGGAAGAAATGATGCCATTGAGCAAAACAGTGGGAGGGGTGATTGGGATTGGATCAGGCCAGGAGGTCAAACTGAGGCCAGGCAGGTGTACAGACTGGAGGAGAGGGGAATTCTTCCTCTGTGTGCTTTACAAATACTTCCTCCTCACAATGCCCCAGTGGAGTAGGGGTTATTACTATGCCCATTTTACATCTGAGGAAACTGAGTCAGACAAAGTAACTTGCACAGGGTCACACAGCCAATAAGTGTCTGAGGCTTGATTTGAACTCTTTCTGACTCCAGGCCCAGACCTGTATCCATGAGTCACATGGCTACCTTTGTATACCCAGGAATGATGCCACTGAGATGATGGCTGTCTCCCAGGGAAGCCACCTAGTGCACTCGGATGGCCTGGAGTCGTCTCAAGCTCATCTTTCAAACCTCTCTCATAGGTCACAACCATACCCCAGTCACTCAGGTTCAGTCTCAGGGTTATCTTTGAGCCTCACTCATACTCCACAGAGTCAATCCATGGCCAGGCTCAAAATGTCCTTACATCCCCCTCCTCTCCATTCACTCAGCTGCCATTTTTCTTTGGGCCTTCATCATCTCCTGTTTGGATGACTACAATATTCTCCTGATTGGTCTCTCTGCCTAATTCATTCTGTCTTTCCACTCAGTGTCCAAAAGGATTTTCCTTAAGTATAGGTCACTGTCACACTCAAGAAACTCTAGTGCTTCCCCTTTGCCTCTAGGATATAGTCCAGACTGCTTAACTTGGAGTTTAAGGTTCTTCACAACTTTGCTCTGCCCCCAACCCTAATTCCAGTCTTAATTCCTACATGCTACCTTCTGGCCATCCTCCTGACTTGTTGCTTTCTGAACTTGAAAATCGATCTCTAACTTCCATGCTTTACAAGCCTATCTATTTCCCACGGATAGAAGCTCAACTCCCTTTCCAAAATCCTCTTCCTTCAAGGTTGGGCTTATAGGCCACCTTCTCCATGAGACATTCCCTGGTTCTCCTTGTCATTGGCTCTGTCTAGTTTTGCATTATCTGTGTATGTGTTGTATCCCCTCTGGTACAATGTAAGCTTTTTGATGCCACAGACAGTTCCACTTTGTCCTTGTAGCCTCAGGGCCTTTGTTGAACTGCAAACAATTCCCCTTCCACCTTCACCATGAAGCCAGACTTCTGTTTCTGGGCCCTGGAGTGAGGCTGTTGGTCTACCCAGCCTCTAGGAGAGGAGAGTAAGGGAAGGTCTTGTGATGGGGGTAGAGAGGAGGATTCCATCATCCAGATGAGTGGCCCTAAAGAGAGGGAAGGCATCGAAAAAAAAGGAACTAGACACCTTCCTCACTCTTCCTTCCCAATCTCCTCTAAAGACACTGGAAGGCCCACTTTATGGCTGGAACAGATGAAGTTGGGGGAGGTCTGCTTGGCTCACTGCCAGAAACTATAACCTTCCTCAGGAGTCCCTGACCAGCTGTTCTCCAGGATGAATCTAAGAAATCAGATAAATTCTCCCTCAGTGGAGTTATTACGCTATGTCCTAGTACACAGCAGGGTCTGATGGTGTTAATCAGAACAGATACTGCCTCAGTCTGCCTCTGGCACAAGTTCTGCAGTTCTGTTACCATAATAGATGACAGTAGAGTCAACATGTCCAGGTCAAAGCCACTGAGATTCTGGGGAGTCCAGGTAGGCAGGCCCTAGTGTCCTGACCTGTCCTTCCCTTGGTTTATCCACACAGGGGTCTCCTCTGTGCCTCATGAGGGCTTTCTGTGTCAGTTGCTGGGACAGAAATATCCACTGCTTTCAGGCCCCAGTCACCGTGTTTCTCATTGGTCTCATCTCTTGCCAGCTTAGAAGGATCAGCCAGAGCCTTCAAGACCTCTGAAGCTCCTGTACCCCATGATGAGACAGTGGAAGAGGATTTTACTGGAGAGAAAAGACATCCAAAACCAAAAGAGTTTTTAATTTCCTTCTTAAATAGCTTTGCCTAAAGAAAATAGTCAAAGTAGTCACACTTAGAGATTAATTTTAAATACTGGCAATCTCCTTTTCTGATGCCAGTAAATTCCTAGAAACCTCATGATAGTCCTGATCTGAACCAGTCATTCACCTGTCCCCAAATATTTCATGGTTCCCTATGGTTTCTAGGATAAAACAGAAGCTCTTTCAGCCTAACATAGCACCCAACGCATCACAGGCACCGATAAATGCTTTCTGTCCGTCTGACCTGTTTTCATTCTCCATTTTTAGGATTATTGAACATTGCTTCCCTTCAGGACTCTGTTTCTCACTCTGTACCTGTCTCCCCATACCTGAAACACTTTCACTCTTCATAGTTCCTGCTGTCAAATCCCATTCCCAGAGAAGGACCAGATTCCCAGCACATTTGGTCAATACTCAGGAATACTAAGGAATGGCAAACAGTCAACACTGAGGAAAGTCCTGACTGGTCAAGGAATACCTAACTTTTTGCCCCTGTAGCCTAAGGTCACAGTGGACCCCTGACTTTTTTCCCCCAGCTCTTTGAATTCCACCATCTCCACTCTTTTGGAAGTCAAACAAGCACTTATCTATTCTAGGAGGGGCTAGATGGATCCCCAAGACAGCAGAACACCAATGGCTGAACCCTGGTCCAATGTATTAACAAGCCAGGGCTCAGGAAATCTGAGGCCCAGAGCAGAGCCTGCAGCAGGGAGAGGCCTGTCCTGAATCCTTAGGAGTCCACATGGGCTCCAAGAGCAGCCCTGGTCCAGGTCCAAAAGCACGCAGCAGCAGCCCACCAGCCCTTCTCCAGGTTATGACATCCCCATGGCAACTGCCTTAGGAAAAAACGATTCATTTTCTGCTCTTGAGGCCAAGCCAACGTTGCCCAGTAAGATGCTCACTTTAAAAATTAAGCACGTCTTTGTTTCTCTGGCTGCTGAGACTTGCTGAACATTTTTGAAAGTAAAAAACAAAAAAAGCTCTGCATTCAGTTGTGTGAGGTGGCAGTGTGCATTTTAATCCTATTCCTGCCACTCTGAGCACACCCGCAGAGTGCTTAGAGGCACATCCTTCCTGGTCTAGGGAAGACTCCTCTGCTTACTCTCCCAAACTTTAGTGTTTTTATTAAGTCCCCTTTGGGTTCTAGCCTCAGAAGGCCCAGAGGGTCCCAAATGGTCTTCAGCTTCTGCCACACTGACCCAGAGGCTCAACTTTGGCAGAGACATGCTGGTTCTCTTGGCCTTAGAAACTCACAGTTTAGGAGAAATAATGGTGCATGGCCTAGACTCCCAAAGGAAGGGGCCTTGGAGATGATTGTGTCCCACCCCTTCATTGTGCAGAAGAAGAAACTGAGGCTGGTCAGAGAGAGGAAGGGACTTGACCAGTTTCTCTTGAACAGCACCTCCCAGTCCAGCAGTATTCACCCATTGTCTCTGCACAGAATGGCAAGGCACACACTTCCTTCAGGTTTGAGGAATGTGGAAAACAAACATATTGTGGGAAATAGGGAGTTTTTCCATCAGCTGACAGAAAGAAACACCTTTTCTTCACTGACCAAAATCCTTGTAACAGAACACTTGTACTGCCTTCCTGCAGTTTCCAAGAGTATGAATTCTGAAGAAGAAATATTTTGCTGGCTAGGCTAAATGGTTTCCCCATTTATTGAGAGACAACACACAGGGCAAGTTTCTGGGAAAGGTCCGTTCTGGTTTCCCAGGCTCCCAAACTTGGCATTGGCCTCAGCGACATTTCCCTGTCCCTCACCCCCCCACACCTGGTTGGCGGTGGGGCAGATGGGCAGCACAGTGAAGTTCAGGGCGGAGTTGCTGGACTGGACTTCATGTTAAATCTGAATTTTGTCCTGACATTGCTACTCTCCATGTGATTCTAGGATAGTCACTCCCCGCTCTCAGCCTTAGTTTCCTCATCTGTTGTAATAACATTTTGTTCCCTCATTAGCTGAGGGACCAAATAGGATGACCCATGGCCAGATCTCTAGTTCTAGAATCTAGGCTCTATGGCAGAGTCCCTACTAAAGTATAAGCGTAATGCAAGAGATTCTGGAGGAAAGGAGCAAGTGTGCTTTGCCAGAAGTCTCCAGTGGAGTGCCTCAGGGATCCCACTTTGGTCCTGTGCTCTCCAACATAATTTTTTTCAGGGTCTGAGGTCTGAGGCAGACTTTCCCCCCAAGATTCTGCATTTTTCTGGGGTAGATTTCCTATTTGATGGTGCATTTCTCTTTTCCACTTAATAGTTTGATGTCCCTTGAGCATCCCCTTAGCCTCATGCCTTCACTGGATTTAGGACTGAAAAGGACTTTTGGATCATCTGGTCTACAATCCTCACTACACAAGGGGGAAACTGAGTTCTACAGAGAGGAAGGGGCAAATCCAAAAAACAGAAAAGCAAGACAGTCCCTGCTCTCAAGGAGCTCACTTTGGGACAATCCATAAGGGAGGACATCTCTGCAAGCAGGTGGCCCTGAGTGCAGAGCGGCAGGACTAAGAGTCTGGGAGGTGTAGTGAGGGTGCCATCAGGGTACCTGGCAAGGCCTGGGAATGCTCCCTCTTGGTAGGAGGCTCTCCAGACATATCCAAGAGCTGGGAGTGGCCATATCTGTCTTGGAGGGTGGGGAAGGGCTGGTGCAATCTGGCCTCCCCAGTGGAAAGGAGGGAGGGGGCCCAAGTAGCAAGGACTCATGGGGGAGGATAAGGGTAAGCATCCAGTCTGGAGTAGGGAAGGGAAAGGGAAAGCTTTCCTCCACAGAACCTGATTCTGGGGGGGACTGGGGTGGCACCCAGTCAAGGGAGTCTTCTCCCACTGGGCTGTAACAGATTTGGGAGGCCATATAAGTTTACCTTCCCCACCTCCATTAACGCATTTTATAGATTGGAAACCTGAAGACTACAGAGGGGATGTGACTTACCCGAGATTGCAAGGCAGTCGGTGACAGGTGGGATTTGAACTAGGCCTTCTGATTTCAGAGAGTGATAAAAACAACATCCAGAAATAAGAGGCCACTTGACAGTGTGGACAGCCCTGGACTCAGGCCACCTTGCATGGCCCACTGCCCTCGGATGTTGTCCAAGGAGATTTAGTTCTGGATCCCTTGTGGCTGGCATTGGAGTCTTACCCTCATGGCTGGGCATGATGGAGGGGGCACATCATGAGACTCTCTGGGACGGAGGCATCATTAGCCAGGGGAATGTTTGCCATTGGCTCTCACTCTGTCACCCAGAGAGAGCCCTGGGTGGGACTGGCATTAGCCAGAGCAGGGTGCACAAGGAGCAGCTTGTGGTTTGCCCAGCATTGGTTTTTTAATAGTATTTTATTTTTTCCTCAGTTATTTGTCAAGAAAATGGTTAGCATTCACAAGATTCTGAGTTCCAAATTTTTCTCCCTCTCTTCCCTCCTGTCTTCTGAAAATGGTAGGCTGTTTGATATAGTTTATAATGTGCTATCATGTAAAAATATTTCCATATCAGTCACAGTTGTGAAAGAAGAAACAGATCAAAAGGAGAAAAACCCATGAGAAAGAACAAAGTAAAGGAAAAATATGCTTAGATCTGCATTAAGGGGCCATCCCTTCTTTGTCTGGATGGAGAACACTTTTCTTGGCGAGTGAGTCCTTTGTACTTGTCTGGGATCGCTGTGCCATCACTGTGCTGAGAAGAGCTGATCATCACACAATGTTGCTGATACAATGTTTTCCTGGCTCTGCTCATTTCACTTTTCATCAGTTGGGGCAAATCTTTCCAGGTTTTCCTGAAATGTGCTGGCTTATTGTTTCTTCCAGCACAATAGTATTCCATTACACTGCTGTAAATACTTTTGTACGTGTGGGTCCTTTCCTTTTTTTTTCTGATCTCTTTAGGATACAGATGTAGCAGTGGTAGTGCTGGGTCAAAGGGTCACCATTTGGTTGGTTGGCCCACATTATATCTGCACTAGATCACAGGATCTGAGAGCTGGAGGAGACGCAGCTGGCCTCTGGTCTAACCTGTCCACAAAGGAAATCTTCCCCGCAGCATCTTAGACACAGGTCATCAGGCTTCTACTTGATCTTACTCTCCAGGTTGGGGAGCCCCCTGTCACCTCCCAAGAAGCCTGTTCCCGTCACAGGGCCAACCAGACAGCAGCAAGGACACCTCGCTGGTCCTCACAACCTCTCAGACTTCTCCAAAATAAGAATCCAGCACAAGCTGTCACCACAAACCCTCATGAGGCAACGGCCCCGGGAGCTAACAGCAGAGAAAGCGAATTCCTAAGCCTTATTCCCTCCAAGGGTTGTGCAAGCTCATCCTTGGGCTCACAACAGAAACTTGACACTGACTCCCCTCCCCAACTTGTATTCTGAAGCTTGTTCTAGCTGAGCTTGAGAACTGAACAATGGAGGGAGCTAGGACAGGACACCAGCCTGTATGTGGATCCACCGGACCTGAAGCACAGGGGAGCCGCACCCAACTGGGGCCGCTTCTGCTCCCCCCTCCTCCTTGTCACTTGGAGCAGAGACAGGTCAGTGAAATGAGGCTAGCCGCAGGGGAAAGGGAAAAGATAGAAATGAGCAGAGATCTCAAGAGGAAAAACAACAAAGAAGCTATTGAAAACAGAAGGGAAAGGCTTCCCAATCAACGACACAGGCCTCAGGGGTGAGCAGCTGTGACCTGCCCAGACCCAGAGAAGAGGGGTCTTGCAGGTGTAACAACCCCACCCCCCCAAGTTGAGCTGGCCATCACATGACAGGGCCAGCACAGACTTGGGCACATTGGTCAGGGAAGTCCTTCAGGCCAAGGTTTGTTCTTCCGGCCTCTGGTGGAGTAATGATCAAATGAGAGGGAGCACACCTGCAGCCCCGCCTCTTCCCCCAAGAAGGTGAAAGCTTCACAACCGTAGGAAAAGTTGTTCCAGTTCCTGAATCTAAGAGGAGTCACCCAGGGAGACTTCAGGAGAAGCCGACCTTCTAAGGGCCTCTGGCAGGAGGAAAAACTAGCATCCTCACTCTGGGAAGTGGGGGAGCAGACAGGGAGTCTCCAGGGTGTCACCTGCATACCCACTGAGGTCCCGGGAAGGTCCACTCCAGAAAGAGACCGAAATAGGCACCCTTTTACCGAGATCCCCCAGATAGGCCGGACTCCACAGATGCTGACAGGAAACAGCTGTCCATGGAATGATGACCTGGGGATGGGTGAAGGCTGGTTCGAAATGAGGAATGTGATGGGCCCCAGGAGTGGGGAGAGACTGATGAGACGGAGGGGAGCTGGTGGAGCCAGGAAACGGTCAAGGGAAAGACACCCCAGCAATCCTGGAGACTGACTGGAAGGGGAAGAGGGGAGCTGCAGGGATGGAGTGCTGTATACAGCAGAGGAGTCCTTGTACCCTTGGTGGGTTTTGCTGAAGTGGTCTTTTTCTTATTCTTTTTAGTAAGAGCTGGCTCTCTGGAAGGGGTGGGGGGGTTAGGGTGGGGTTCCCCAGGTTCCCAGCCCTGGTGGCATCCCCCACCCCTAACCCAAACTCTTCATTTCTACTTCTCAGACATGCCCCCTTCTCCTCTTGGACCCCGCGGGGGCCCCCCTGGTGCAGACCCTCAGCGTCTCCCACCTGGACAGTGAAATAGCTGTGTGGCCGGCAGGAGACGCTCCCTGCCTCGGTTCTCTTTCTCTCCAGTCCATCCTCCGCTTAGCCACCAAGGGGATTTTCCTAAAGCACACACATGTCTGACCAGGTCACTCTCTTTCTTAACACCAGCGGTCCCCTTTCTTCAGGATCCAATAACAAACACTCTCCTCGGCATTCAGAGCCTTCAAAACCTCCCCTCCCCAACACCTTTCCAGTCTTCTCCACTCTCACTCCCCCCTCCAGGGTCGCTGCCTCCCTCAGTCTCTGGGCTTGACCTCCACCTCCTGGTTTCCTTTAGGTCCCAACTAAAATTCCACAGGAAGCCTTCCCCCAACTCCCACTTCACATTCCCTTCCTCTAATTTCTTGGCTTGTTTGTGTACAGTCACGTTTTCCCCTTTTAGGCTATAAGCTCCTTGAGGGCAGGACCCCTGTTTTTGCCTTTCTTTGCATCCTTGGTGCTTGGCATGGTGCCAGGGGACCTTAGCATGAGGTGAGGGGATGTGGCTGTGCCTGTATGTCCACCTTTCTCAGCCCCTCCCCCAAGCTCTGTCCTATGGAAAAACACAAAATCACCCTGAGAGAAGTTCTTTGTGAGAGAGGGAGGGGAGCCCCTGATCCCACGGGGTGTCTGATCTCAGTACTGGTCAGGATCACACACAGGAACTTTTAGTCACCACAGAGAACTGGGCCAGCTTGGGGGAGAGAAGGCTTGGCTGAAATCACGTGAATGAAAGTGACTGACCCATTGAATGCCTAGGTGAAAAGCCTGGCTCTCTCCATGTATGGAAGAGTGACCTTGGGGACAGCCTGGGTCTTGGATGCTTTCCTGAGCACCAACTTCACAGGATGCTGGGGAACATCGGTGTTGCCACACTTCACCTGTCTCAGTGATGATCACAGCTCAGTGTTCTCTACAGCTGTCAAGTCAGAACATTCTTCCAATTATGGGAGGGGCTTCGTTCCTTGGGGATTTTTTTCTTCTTCACAACAGCTTTGTGAAGAAAATCAGGGGGTCTTAGAGGACAGCAAGTTTCACTGAAGTTCCCTATGTGATCTCTCCAAAGAGGGCTGACATCCTGGGCTGCACTGGAGTGAGATGAATTTCCAGGAAGGAGGCACTGGTTGGTCCCGCTGGCCTCTGTCCTGCATCTGGCATCTTGTTTAATTCTATGAGTCATGTGAGGGAAGGATGGGGATAGGTGGGTGAGGGACATGGGAGGAAAACAAAGGGTGAGACATCCTGTGTGTGAGGCTTTATGGGGAGATGTTTGCCCTGAAGAAGAGAGAGCTTAGGGAGAGCCCAGGGCCAGGCTAGAGGGATTAGGTTCACTCCGCTTGGGCCCTGGGACAAATTTAGGCTGAGACTCTAAGAAAAACATGCCAATGGTGACTGGTGTCCTGGAGGGTTGTGGGCTGCCTGAGGGGGTGGGGATGTGCCCACATCTGTAGATTTCCAGAGATCATGTGACCGCTTGTCAGAGATATTGTGGAGGCCCCTGAGGGGAAGATGCTAGGATGTCCTCACAGGGCTCTAGATATTTGTAGGGTAGGCCTTGGGACCAGAGGCCACATTGAGATGTCTATCCTTGTGTGGATTACAGTCCTTGGGGCAGAGGAAGGTGGCAGGTCCCTCCCCTTGTTCCTCCCCACCCCACAAAGCCAGTACAGAGCAGGGATGCTTCTGGGGTGAAGCACTTCCCCGTGGAGACTGTCACCTGGGGTGGGGGCCTAGGGTCTGGGGATCTCATTCACCTCCCAGAGACTCTGATTCCAAGGCATGATTTGGGGACACAAGCCCTTTTGTCTGAGGTCTCTGTAAGCCATTCCCCTTTCCTCCCAGAGTTCTTGACCACTCACTCTTTCCTCCCAGTCCTGGAGACAAAAATAGATGCAAATGTTCTGTTCCTGAGGCTCAAGATCCAGGGGAAAAGGGAAGTGAGTGTGGTTCCCCACACTAAGGAAGCAGAGTGGAGGAGGGAGAAGACACCAGGCCAGGCAGGCAGGCCAGAGTTCCTGCAGGAATGGTGAGGAGTCATGGTCTTCCCTGATGTCCTGGCATCCAATCAAGCCTCTTGAAGGAGCTGGGGAGCCCCAGGGGCACTGGGCCAAGGAAGGACAAGAGGGCTCTGGGATGCCCTGGGGGGTCAGATCCTGGAGAGCACCGAGGTCTCCCCAAGGTTAGAGGGCCGGGGGAGGGTGATTTCTAGAGCCAGGCTTTCCTGGTATTCACCACAAGGAAAAGGGAAAATTCGAGTTGGCCAGTACAGCACGAACCCCAGCAGCTGGAAACACTTGTTTTCTTTGCAGTTAAGAAGAGAAAGCCCAAGAACAATGGGTCTCCCTAACACCTCTTTCTCTACCAGCTGACACCCCCATCAGTCAGCATCCCCCACATGAGCTGCATCTCTCGACTCTGAGACAGCTGCCCCCCTCCCCTTCCATAAACCACCAGCATCTGGCCAGAGAGGACCTGGGGGAAGACCCCACTCTGTGTTTTTGGCCTGGCTCACGGCCCCTCCTATGGGAGATGGAAGAAGAGGGAGATGTGGGGGAGGGGAAAGACCTATGGGGGAGGGTGAAAGGGGGTGACTTATGGGGGGGTTGAAAAGGGAGACCTGTGGGGGAGGTGGGAGGCCTATGAGTGAGGGTGGAATAGAGATGGGGGTTCTGAAGGGAGGGTGCAATTGGCAGTTTAGCTCAGCTGTAACCTGGAGTGTGGAAGGGTCAGTCAGATGAAATAAGACAAGAAATCAGGCCCAAGTCAGATTTTGGAAGGCCTTGAAGGCCAGCCTGAGGACTCAGTGTTTTACGCTTATGCTCAGTGAGCATAAAATTCAGATTCCTCAGTCTGGCATTCAAGGCCTCTCTGCTCAATCTGGCCCTTTTGGGGTTTTGTCTTCTCCCTTCCCCTTCATGTACTTCCTGCTGTTTCTCTCATGTTCATTTCCTGCCTCCATGCCTTTGTCCTATCATTTATTTTCCATGTCTGGGAACACACTCTTATCTTGCTTCCACACCACAGAATGTGGGCTTACTCTAAAGGCCAGTCCTGTACCCCTTCCTGCAGGAAGCCCTCCCTAATTCCCCTGTTGTTAGGACTCACTACACCTTCAAAGGACCTGCTAGAGACTTGACATTTCTTTTTCCGAGGTTTGTAAACTCCTGGGGTTCAGAAGCCAAATCCTTTTGGTCTTTTGTGTCCAGAGACTCCTGCACTGTGCTTAGAATGTAGTAGGTGCTTAAATTGGAAGGGGTCAATACCCTTCCCCCTTCTCCTGGACACTGTTTCGAAGAACAAAGCCCAGAAGTGCCAGAACCTGTATCGGGGGAGGTCATGCTGCAAAATCCTGGGTCCTCAAAGAATGAAATGTCCTACACTGGTTTGTTGGTGCATGCTCACAAGTGCCTCCGTGGTCCTGTGTAGGCAGAGGCCAGTGGGGGACAGCTTCCTTCTCCCCTGTGTATCCTGGCCACACACTTGGCGCTTGGTAGATGCTACTGAATGGCATGGAGCTGAGTTGGATCCCACGGTTCCCTTCCTGCACCAGTCACAACCCTGGGAGTCCAGACAATGGTTGCCCATGACTGGATGCTCCTGAGGTTCCCTGCCTTGATCTAGCCCCGATTGAGGAGGTCCACGCCCTTCTGCGTGAACCTGCCTCCCAAGCTCTCTGACTGTACTCAACCCATTAACCAGGGAGCCGGGAGGACAGCCCTTGGGCATCCCTCATGGAGAGGAAGGCCTGCCACGTGGCTGTTACTCATAATTGGGGCCAGATGACAGAAGGAACGCACCTCTTAACACCCGAAGCAAAGAATAAATTCCAGCTCTTCGAACATTACGGGTCACATGAAATGGAAGGAGATCTCAGGGTAGGATGGGAGTGGAAGCCTATGAGAAACGGGGCGTTTGGTACCTGCCCAAGGCGGAGGAAGTGAGTGCCCCATCACCGGGGGGATCTCCACTGCGGCCACATCCCTACGCGTAGGAGACGTCAGGGTGGGGATGCTGAGAAAGGGCGACTCACCCTCAATGCCTTCGAGGTTTCTCCCTGTGCCAGGTCTGTAGTTGGAGTGGATCGGGGGTCAGCATCTGGTCACGAGAGAGATGAGGCAAGTCTTCTTCAGGTTCTGGACAAAAGCAGCCCCGAGGCAGTCTTGGTCACAGATACTTCAGGAAGCCGGCAGGATTCTCACTGGGTGCCGGTCCTCTGAGCTGTCTTGGCACGGGGCTCTGTTGCCCAGACGGAGACCATGGGACAGAAAGAGGAGCCCATGTTGGTGGGTTGGCAGAGAGAAGGGGGCAGCGCCGGGGGTGGTGGGGTGGGGGGGGCAGGTCTTTGACTACTTAAGTCCTGAGCCTCAAGTGCTACTGAAGGTCTAAAAGCTCCTCTTTATGACTGAAGCCAAAATTGAACTGAGGTCTTCCTGACTCCAGGCCTATGCACTCTGGCACACTTAAATGGTCTGCAGGATTTTTTCCAGTACTAAATCTATGATATTTTACCAAAATCCAATTCTAGGCCAATTATGTATTTATGTATGCCACTTATAGTATTCCCAGCTTGTGATATTAAAAATAATCCATAAACGTTTGTAAGAAACAATATGGTGGCTGAGGACAAGTGTGCCGACCTATCACGGGGTGGGAGTGGCATTATCAGTGAGGTCACAAGTGGCCAAGCTGCCCCAAACACCGTGACCATTCTCCTGCTTTGGGGGACAAGAGTCTTCGCCTTAGCTCCACGCTCGTCCACCTTCATATTTTTCAAATATATAAACAACAGAGCCAAGTACAGTAAGAATGCTAGCTGTATGCGAAGTCCGCAGGGGAACTTCACCCTATGTGAAACGTGTTACACACACAATAATGTCAGGAACAATTGACTAAAAATGTTACCTTTCTCAAGGAGACAGTTTAAGCCCCTTATGGTCCTCCCTAGACTGAATTCCATTATCACACAGGTGTCGGGGTGATGCAGCGGCTGGAGAATTAGGAAACCCTGAGTTCAAATCCGGTCTCAAATACTAATTAGCTGTGTGACCTTGAACAAGTCACAACTTCAGCCTCAGTTTTCTCACCTGTAAAATGGGAATAAGAAAAATACCTTCCTCCTACTGGTGCTGCGAGGACCCAATGAGCTATTATTTGTAAAGCACTTTGTAAGCCTCAAAGCACACTATTTTAGGATGATGATGATGAAGATAAATATTATCTTTATTGGTTCATACAGTCAGAGTCCAAATCCCTTCTCTGACTTATGAGGAAAGTGCAGCCCAATGAGGAAGGGACCGGCTGGTCCAATCAGGTCCATGTGCCAGGCCCCGCATGCCAGGCATTGTGTTCCATGCTGCGGATTGACCCATGGGGGTCTGTGCTCATTCTACCGAGAGATGCAGCCAGATGTCAAGGTCTCTCAGTCTGGCCTGGATTCATGTCTCCAGACTCCCACGTCGTGGCTGCTGGGATGATACTGTCCCCTCACGCAAGATTTCTGTTCCTTCTGCCCGAGAGCTGCAAGCTCACGCCCAACAACAAGGCTCGTCTCTGTCTCTGGCGACAGAAGGGACCGATCCCTCAGCTTCAGCGTCCAGTGACCAAGGAGAAGACAGACTCTAACCTTCCTCCTTCCCTTGGAAGCAGCGCCCAAGACCTGAGCTCAGAACCAAGCGCCTCGGCCCCTGTCCAACTTTCTCCTGGAGGACATCGGCAGGGCACGCTCCGTTTCCTGGAAGCCTGAACCCTCGGCCAACTCAGGGATGTAGCGCTCCACCACCCACGAATCAATAGCGGTTTGTTTCCCTTTGGTCGGTGCCTGCCAGGTTCTGCTTCAGACGTGATATTCGCAGGGACTTGGTGAAACAGGAGACTTTCTTTCAAGCTCCTTCTACTGAGTGTAGACAGTCTCTGATCCTGTGATTCCCTTAGGGGAAAGGCCCCTCCAGACCCTCGGGAGCGCGGCCCAACTGCAGGAGGAAGAGACCTCTGGGGACCCCGGATCCTCCTCCAGAAAAACCAGGAAAGGTTAGAGATGGTTATTCAGATGAGGAAACCAAACCAGGAGGTGGGGGTGGGGGAGAGAAGCTCGCCCATTAGTGAAGAGCCAGGATTGAAACCTGCTTCATCCAATTTCACATAGGGGCCTGAGGGCCACACCCATTATCTTCCCTCCTGGTCATTTTGTACCCAAGGCATCCGGACGCAGAAGCCTGGAAGGGGCGGAGGAGAGGGCAGACCGAGTAGCCCCTCTGACGTGATTGGTCCGAATAGTGGCGAGCAAAGATACGAAGCAACTGAAGCGGTTTCCTCCCAGCTCAGCGCTTAGCAGTGCCTGGCACATAGTAGGTGTTTAATAAATGTTGGTGGGTTGATCTGGGATCCAGGACAGGAATGTCCCAACTTTCAAAGAAGAAAGTTCATTCTGTACTGTGTGGTCACATATGCCCAATGCCTATGCACACCCCGAAGGTCAGCTTTCCTCATCCCTAATGCCAGGCTGTGCCCCAGTGGTACCATAACGTGGGCTCCCATGGTGGTTAGATCAATACTCCTGTCCATACACAGCTACTGCCTGAAAGTGAGGAGCGATAACACCAGGAAATGGGTACTTTTCTGAGTGTTTCCTGATGTGCATAGCAAGTCTGTTGGCTGGGAGGACAGGGACAAAGCAGCCTAACTTTCCCAGGAAGCTCTGGCTAGGTTCTGAGGGGGCAGGAAATACTTACCAGGCCTCCTGGGAATGTTTCTTCTTGTGTCATTTTTACAGAACCAAGCAGATTTTCAGTCTCCTGAGCCACTGACAATGCCCGTCCAGTCCTGACCCCCTGGTTCCCAGAGCTCCTGCCAATGACCTTCTAGACATTAGACATTTCCAGGCTCCCTGTATTTACACACACACAAGCAATTTCCCCCTCATTATTCAAAATTAGCACCAAGTTAGACATTCCCAGACCCCTGTCCCTTCTCTGCCAGATGTCCTCAACTACTCCCCAGTTTTTTTTCTAAGGAAAGTTGGTTAAAAGCAAATTCTGCCTTTCTCTGATATGGCAATGACTCTTCTAGAGATGGAAGGCAGAGTGGCCCCTGAAAGGGTGGGGTGAGGGGCTTCCCAGATGGAGTATTTGGATGGCCTCCCTCTCCATCACTCTCCTGGTGGTGGGCATCAGGAAGGCCCTGAGGCATGGAGGAGGGGAGGCTGGCTCACCATCCTGGAGGGCTACCAAGAGAGAAGGCTGGGAGGCATCTAAGACAAAGTGCCCACAGAGTCAGCCTACTGGGCAGAGCTGCCATGATGCCATGGTGGAAGCTCAGAGGATCTAGGCTCCCATGGTTTTGTCCAGGATTCTCTTTTTTCTTCTCTCTCTGCATTCTCCCCCTTGGGACTCTCATCAGCTCTGTGCCAATGACCTCTATATCTCAATGCCCAGCTGCAGCCCTTAGTTGAACTCTCAGCGCCATCACCATTTACCTGTTGCCAGCTTCTAAGGGGATGGACCTTAGGCATTTCACAAGCTGCTTATCTGGCTCAAACCTGCCTTCTTCCAAACTGTCCCATTCCTACAAAAGGGCACATAATCAAGCCCCTAACCTTCCGACTCAGTCTTGCCTCTTTCAGCAGCCGCAAATCACATAAGAGAAGAGGAGTAAGTGATGTAATAAGAAAAGTCTGAACCCAGAGAATGTGAGCCAAGAGTGAGGGGTGGTGATGGTCTCCCTCACCAGTGTCCCCACCGTACAAGTAAATCAGAAGACGGCACCCAAGAGTCACTCAGGGTAGACAGACATGGAGGAATAAATCTTCACTGCTGGGAAATAAGCTCAGAAATCCCCAAACTTTTAAAATCCCTTTGAAGCCTCAGCATGTGTACAGTTCCTCATTTATTTCTTTAAGATATTTCTGTTGATAACCTTTTATTTTTGGTTACATTTATTCATTTCTAACCCTAGCCCTAACCCTTATAATTAAGATTAAATAAAAAATGGGGAAAAAAGCAGTTCAGTAAGAATGAGCCCATCTCGTCCATCTTATCTGACTGTATATGCTATGTTCCCCTCCCATGGCCCCTCACCTCTGTAAAGAAGGGTAGGCAAAAGCAAGAAAATCTGATGGCGTGGAGAGTCATCCTAAAGGGAAGGAGACTTTGTGGAGAAAACTATAGCATGGAGTAACTTTGAAAGACATTCCTCCAACCCTTCTCTATTATGAGCATGCGTGAGCTGGGGCCAGACAGGAGGCCAGTGACCTGATCTGTTTTCTTTTTTTTTTCCTTCAGGTGACTTATTTGATTATTGGTTAATGGTCCAATAAGGAACAGGCTGCAAAGCAACAGGGAATGGGGCAACCATATCCCCACAGGGTTGAAAGGAAAGGGCTCCAAAAGCAAACATTCTGGGCAGCATGAAGGGGATACAGGGGTGGGATGAGAATGGGAAGAAACGGGAAGAGGGAGGCAGCCAAGCCCAACCTAGCAGTATTCCCGACCTGGGATGATGTTTTCCATGTTACATAAATATAATAAATCATAACCTAATTCCATTTGAAGTAATTTGCTTAAATGAGATGTTGAGTCTGTAAAAGGAATTGTTGGGTTTGCTTTGAGTGGATGCATGTGGATGAGCATGTGTGTATGATTCAGGTGAAGAGTGAGTAATGACACCTCTATTCAAGGCACTATTGAGCTTTTAATGTTACTGTATGGTAGCTGAATGCTCCATCTTGAATTCCTATCTTCTGTGACTAATAGGACTCCACTTGCGATTCCATCAATGTTCCTGAACAAGGTAAGAGAAAAGACTTGCAGTCTTGTTTGATGGGAGGCATACTCTGTTTTCTTTCCTTTGAAAAATTCTTTTTATTTATTTTGTTAAATATTTCCCAATTACATGTAAGTTTTTTTTGAACTTTAAAATTTTTTTGATCTTTTAAAATTTTGAATTCCTAATTTCTCTCCTCAAGAAGGCAAGCAATTTGACTTTGATTATACATGTGAGGTCAGGCCAAACATAGTTCTATATTAGCCAAGTTGCAAAAGAAAACACAAACAAAATAAAACAATAAAAATAAGGAAAGTTTAAAAAAAAGCTTGCTTCAATCTGCATTCAGAGTTCATCAGTTCTCTCTCTGGAAGCTGACAGCATTTTTCATCATGGCTCCTTTGGGATTGTCTTGGATCATTGTCTTGTTCAGAGGATGTACGTGCTCTGTTTTCTAATGTTAATATTCCAGAGTTTAAAAAGTCATTATAAGCTTAAAGATGGTCACTTCAGGATCCATGAAAAGCTTTGGCCAATGACAGATGGTAAAATGAAAGCATGGAGCAGGGGTGATGGTGATGGCCCAAGGAATCACATGACTGCCTCCAGAGGGGCTACTCCAGTAACCCCTCATCCTTACCCCATTGGTCTCAGTGGCTCCCGGAGTCAGAGGAACAGAGGCTAAGTCAATGATATGGTGAATCTCAGATAAAGAACCACAGGTGGTTAAGTCAGGAGAGCAGGCTCCTCCCTTGGTTATAATGGATTGAACCTAGTTCCTGGAAAGGTGCCCCATGCTATGAGGTCTGGAGCCCCAACATGCAGTCCAGGGACCTAGATGTTCCCTCAAAGGCACTGGGGACATAGTCATGGCTGAGGTGGCAAGCCTCCCTGACCTGGGAGGAGGAGGGAGTCACTGGGCATTGCCCATTGCTTCTCCATCGGAAGCCTCAAGATCTGAGACCTTTTACTTTTCAGTGATATCTTCTCTGTTCAGAGCCCTCCCAGCTGTTTTTCCTAACTCTGGGGCTACTGGCTCTAGAAATGGAATTGTCTCCAACCTTACCCCAAGTAACTTCACAGAGGAGGAACCTCTGACACCCTCCAAGATAGGCTGCGCTGCAGTTCTTTGTTAAAAATGATGGTAAATTTTTGGACTCATGCTGTTAGTTGACCTAAAGCAAATTGAAAAGCAGTCTCACATTTCTAAAAATGTGCCACAAATGTTATCACAGTCAGAATCACCCTCATCAAATTCCGGTTCCAATGCCCTTGTTTGCCCTGTTAGCTTTCTTGAGATCTCTGTTGGTTTCAACCTTGCAGACCTCAGCTATGGTTTCTCATGCATTGATGATATCAGGAGCAAGGCCATGGTGACTTAGCCATGCTAGGTGTACCCATGTTTTTGGGCAGTTTGAGTAAGGTAACACAATCACAGAATGTCAGTCCTGGAAGGACTTCAGTACCCTCTTGTCCAACCCATATACAAAAGATGCCCACTGTAAGCCTTTCCTCCATATGGCATCCCCTTAAGTTCATGAAGACAGCTATCAGGTGCCTCCTGAGCCTTCTATTCTCCTGGCTAAAGATTTCAATTTCCTTCAGATGATCTTCCTGTGACATGGATTCAACGTCTGGCTGCTCTGAGCATACTCTCTAGTATCCAGTAAACATTAATTAAGTTGCTACAATATGCCAGGCATGATGCTAAGTACTAGGGATACAATTAACAAAAGCAAAGTCCTCTTCCTCAAGGAGTTTACAATCTGAAGGGGAAAGATAACATACAAAAGGAGGTAGGAAATGAGAGGATAGGATAGGGGACAGAACGCCAAGGGGTACCTGGTACAGGAGAATCTTTTTCTGTGGAGTTGGAATCAGGCAGGGGAGCAGATTCAAGGTGGAGTGATCTGAGAGCCCACTTTAATTGAACCCTTTGCAAAGGAAGGCATTGGATGCAGTTCGATACTCTGAACAGAGGGGAGAAGAGTCTGAAAGAGGTGGAGTCAATCAAGGCTTGAGTTAGCAATCTGGTAGTGAGTTTAGAGGTGATAAACTTATCCTGGGAAGAGCATCTTGTTCCCTAGAGCTAAAACCAGGTAGATCAGCAGGAGTGAGCAGGGACCCTTAAGTGTCTTTCTTAAACCCTGATGCCCCAAACCTTCAGATGAAATTTGACTAGAGCTGAAAATTGTTGGATGCTTACTTCTTCGCAGCTGGAAGTTCTGTCCCTCTCTCTATGGCCCAAGATCTCCTTATCTTCTTTGGCTGGCATATCCCACTGTTCACTCATATTGAGATTACAGCCCGCTAAAAATAGAAGAAAAAGTGAGATAGCTCATTAAAAACAATTGATCTGGAAAAACAGAACTAGAAGAGATGACTTAAAAATATTGAACTACCTGAAACCCAAAAATCAAAAAAAGGACCTAGAAATCATACTTCAAGGAATTAGGAAGGAAAGCTGCTCTGATATCTAGAACCAAAGAGCAAAAAAAATTAAAAAAAGAATTCACTGATCACCTCCTGAAAAATGACAAATTACAGAATATTCCTCACTGGAGGAATATTTAGTGCTTACGGCTGGGGCATGTTGATATATTTAAGCTGATGCTACTGCTAATGTTAACCTACACTTTTAATGCTATATCAATAAAGTTATTAGAGGTATCATTTACAAAATTGGATAAAATAATAATTAAGTTCATTTGGAAAAATAAAATACTAAGGGAGGTAATGAAAAAAGGTAAGAATGAAAGAGGAATAGTACTTCCAAACCCCAGACTATATTATAAAACAATTGTTACCAGAACCATCTGGCATTGGTTGAAAAAATAGAGGTGGATGAGTGGAACTGATCAGACAAAGGACAATCAGAAACAATGGTACTCAATGACCTAATGTTGAATAAAACAGAAAACATCAACTACTTAGGAAAGAACTCCCTATTTGATAATAAATTGTTATTTGTGTGGCAAAAATTAGGTTTAGGTCAACCCCCTACATCATATTCCATAATACATTCTAAATGGACAAATGACCTTAATATTACAAATTATGCCATTAAAAAATTAGAAGAGAGCAGATCATATGCTTCCCACAGCTATAGGTAGGAGATGGATTCTTAACCAAACAAGGGCGGGAGGAAGAGAGAGAAAGAGAGAGAGAAAGAGAGAGAGAGAGAGAGAGAGAGAGAGAGAGAGAGAGAGAGAGAGAGAGAGAGAGAGAGAGAGAGATCATTGCAAAAGAGAAAGTAAATCACTTTGATTACATGAAATTGAAAAACTTCTACAGAGATGACATTATCTCTAGGATAAGAAAGCAAGTAACTTAATGGGAAGAAAATTTGTATCAAATTTCTCTGATAAGGATTTGATGTCCAAGATAAACAATTATCAGATACACACACACATATACATACACACAATCTATATCTATCTATCTATTATATTGGGGAACCATTCTCTAATAGATATGTGGTCAAAAGCTATGAACAAACAATTCTTAAAAGAAGAATTGCAAATTATTAATAAAGCCACATGAAAGAATTCTTCAAATAACTAGCAATGAGAAGTGCAAATCAAAACCACTCTGAAGTCTCATCTCCCACCCTAAAAAATTGACAAAGATGACAAAGATTGGAATAGTCAGTGTTGGAGAAGTTGTGGGAAGATAGACACATTAATACATTGTTGGTGGAGCTGTGAATCCATGCAATTATTTTGGAAAGGAATTTAGAATTATGCAAATAAAGTGACTAAAACATCCATATCCTTAGATATAGATTTTGTTACTAGGTTTATGCACCAAGAAGAAAGTCCCCAAATATGTAAAAATTGTTCATGGTAGCACTTTTTGTAACAGCAAAAAAAAAAAAAAAAAAAGGAAAGAAAACAAAGTAGATACCCATTGATTGGGGAATGGTTAGACAAACTGGTACATGAGTAATGGAATATTACTATGCTGTAAGAAAAGATGACTGTGATGAATATAGAGATGATCTACCCAAACTGGATAGATCTGATGCAGAACTGATACAGAGTGAAGAAATCAGGGCCAAGAAAACAGTATGTACCATGATTGTGACAATGTAAGTCAGAACAACCACGAAAAAAAGTAAAAAATGAAGTGGAAAAGTCATAAAGAACAAGCATGGATTGAAAGAAGGTATATGAGAACCTCCCCTCTGCAGGGATGAGAAGTCCCCAAGTACACTGCATGTCTTGTTAGACTTTCTCAACCCATTGATCAGCTATGGGGATTTTCCTCTTTTTTTTTAATTCTATAAGATGGCTCTCTGGGAGGAAAAAGGATACTAGGGAAAATTATATATTTTTTTAATAATTAAATTTATTTATTTAACTTTTAACATTCATTTTCTCCCCTTTTATCCCCTCCCCCCCCAAACACCAAGCATTCTAATTGCCCCTATGACCAATCTGCTCTCTCTTCTATCATTCCTCTCTGCCGTTGTCTCCGTCTTCTCTTTTGTCCTGTAGGGCCAGATAGCTTTCTATACCCCTTTACCTGTATTTCTTATTTCCTAGTGGCAAGAACATTACTCGACAGTTGATCCTAACACTTTGAGTTCCAACTTCTTTAGCTCCCTCCCTCTCCACCCCTTCCCTTTGGGAGGCAAGCAATTCAATTTAGGCCAAATCTGTGTAGTTTTGCAAATGACTTCCATAATAGCTGTGTTGTATAAGACTAACTATATTTCCCTCCATCCTATCCTGTCCCCCATTACTTCTATTCTCTTTTGATCCTATCCCTCCCCATGAGTGTCGACCTCGAATTGCACTCTCCTCCCCATGCCCTCCCTTCTATCATCCCTCCCACCCTGCTTGTCCCCTTATCCCCCACTTTCCTGTATTGTGAGATAGGTTTTCCTACCAAAATGAGTGTGCATTTTATTCTTTCCTTTAGTGGAATGTGATGAGAGTAGACTTCATGTTTTTCTCTCACCTCCCCTCTTTATCCCTCCACTAATGAGTCTTTTGCTTGCCTCTTTTATGAGAGATAATTTGCCCCATTCAATTTCTCCCTTTCTCCTCCCAATATATTTCTCTCTCACTGCTTGATTTCATTTTTTTTTTAAGATATGATCCCATCCTCTTCAATTCACTCTGTGCACTCTGTCTCTATGTATGTGTGCATGTGTGCATGTGTATGTGTGTACTCCCACCCAGTACCCAGATACTGAAATGTTTCAAGAGTTACAAATATTGTCTTTCCATGCAGGAATGTAAACAGTTCAACTTTAGTAAGTCCCTTATAACTTCTCTTTGCTGTTCACCTTTTCATGGTTCTCTTCATTCTTGTGTTTGAAAGTCAAATTTTCTTTTCAGCTCTGGTCTTTTCATCAAGAAAATTTGAAAATCCTCTATTTCATTGAAAGACCATTTTTTCTCCTGAAGTATTATACTCAGTTTTGCTGGGTAGGTGATTCTTGGTTTTAGTCCTAGTTCCTTTGACTTCTGGAATATCCTATTCCATGCCCTTCGATCCCTTAATGTAGAGGGTGCTAGATCTTGTGTTATCCTGATTGTATTTCCACAATACTTGAATTGTTTCTTTCTAGCTGCTTGCAATATTTTCTCCTTGACCTGGGAACTCTGGAATTTGGCCACAATGTTCCTAGGAGTTTCTCTTTTTGGATCTCTTTTAAGCGGTGTTCTGTGGATTCCTTGAATATTTATTTTGCCCTCTGGTTCTAGAATCTCAGGGCAGTTTTCCTTGATAATTTCATGAAAGATGATGTCTAGGCTCTTCTTTTGATCATGGCTTTCAGGTAGTCCCATAATTTTTAAATTGTCTCTCCTGGATCTATTTTCCAGTTCTGTTGTTTTTCCAATGAGATATTTCACATTATCTTCCATTTTCCCATTCTTCTCTCTTTGTTCTGTGATTTCTTGGTTTTGCATGAAGTCATTAGCCTCCATCTGTGCCATTCTAATTTTGAAAGAACTATTTTCTTCAGTGAGCTTTTGAATCTCCTTTTCCATTTGGCTAATTCTGCTTTTGAAAGCATTCTTCTCCTCATTGGCTTTTTGAACCTCTTTTGCCAATTGAGTTAGGCTAGTTTTCAAGGTGTTAATTTCTTCAACATTTTTTTGGTTCTCCTTTAGCAGGGAGCTGATCTGCTGTTCATGCTTTGACTTCATGTCTCTCATTTCTCTTCCCAGCTTTTCCTCTACCTCTCTAACTTGATTTTCAAAATTCTTTTTGAGCTCTTCCATGGCCTGAGCCCATTGGGTGGGCTGGGACACAGAAGCCTTGATTTCTGTGTCTTTGCCTGATGGTAAGCATTGTTCTTCCTCATCAGAAAGGAAGGGAGGAATGCCTGTTCACCCAGAAAGTAACCTTCTATAGTCTTATTTCTTTTCCCTTTTCTGGGCATTTTCCCAGCCAGTGACTTGACCTCTAAATATTCTCCTCACACCCACCTCGCCTCCTGATCCTCCCAGCCAGCTGGTCTGAGATTTAAATGCTGCTTCCAGCCTTAGGGCTTTTGGCGGGTACAGGGCTGCTATTCAGTGTGAGAATTAAGTTCAGGTGGTCAGGTCAGGGCAGGGCCACCTCTCAGGCTCAGTTCCCTCAGGGGGTTTATGCACAGACCTTCCACAATGGATCCAGGCTCCTGCCCCCTTGGGGAGCCCCGGTCTGCTGCCGCCCCTCAGCTTCTGTCTCCCGAGGGGACCCGAGCCATGGGGGCACCCCACTCCCCCCTTGACCCGCCAAAGGGACTCTCTCACCGACCCCCATCACCTGTGGGTGGAGGGACTTGTGCGGCCACTGGAGATCCTGTCCCTGAAGCTTGCTCGGATCTTTTCCTTTCAGTGCCGTGGTGCGGCAGGGCTGGGCTGGGCTCCGCGTCTGCAGCGCGATGGACCTTTTGCGAGAGGTTTGCAGGTCCCTCTGTGGGTGGAGGGACCTGCGTGGCCACTGGAGATCCTGTCCCTGAAGCCCGCTCGGATCTTTTCCTCTTGGTGCCCCGGCTGCGGCAGGGCTGCACTCAGCTCCCAGTCCCAGCGCCCAGTCCGCAGCGTGAAAGACCCCCCGCGAGAGGTTTGCAGGTCTCTCCGGAACAGAAATCTCCTTCGCTCCAATGTTCCGTGGCCTCTGGGTGCAGAATTCGCCGTGAGTTACTTCCCTGTAGCCGTTCTATGGGTTGTGGGTTGGGAGCTATGTGTATGTGCGTCTTTCTACTCCACCATCATGGCTCCGGCCCCGGGAAAATTATATTAATGGAAAATGCAACAATAAAACTTATTTTAAAAGAAGAAACAAAAGAGGTAAATTCTGAGGTGGGGTAGGCTAAGTAGCTTTGCTCAGGAGAGGAAGTTTGAGTGTGCTTGGGTGAAGGTCAAGGAGCAAACACAAACAGCTTTGTTCTGGGACTACCCTGTAGACCACCTGGACCGAAGGAAGATGAGTCAGGTCTTCAGAAAGCTGTTGACAGACATGATATGGAAGCATGCTATACTAGTGGTCAGAAGCTTTGGCTCTTCCACTCCCTTCCAGAGGTTTCTGGTAAATGGTAAAAGTAGAGCAGGTGTGATATCGGTGATTTTCCTTACGATAGCTTCATCCCTAAAAACATGGGTCCATAATCTTTTCCTTTCTGTCACAGACACTCTTGACAGTGAAGCCTGTGATCACTTCTCTGAATCATGTATTTAAGTGCATAAAACAAAATATATAGGATTGCCAAGGAAGCCAATTCTGACAGTATTATATATACATGTGTATTATATGTATATATAATACTGTCAGTAAAATATTACCAAAACAAGCTCGTAAAGCTCAGGAGAGGAACCTGTTCTTTAAAAGATGGAGGGAACAGTGGGAGAATTTCTATATTGAACCTAATTCTAACCAACAAAGGACAGTTGGCTGCTGAAGTATAAATTATAGGGACATCTGGGGAAAGTGATCCTAATTCAATCTCTGAAGTGACAGAGTGCTGAGGAAGAAATGCCCTCGATTTGGGGAAGTGACACTGAAGGCTTCAGGGGAGGCAAGTGGAAGCTCCTGGGCTCAAAAGGAAAGCGAACATCCCAGCAATGGTGCTCTGAAGATGCAAACAGCTTTGATGAGAACCATTTTAGTGTGAATGTATGAATAGATGGGAAACTCACCAACCCACTCACATGATGACAAAAGATGCATGAAATTCTGAAAAGTGTCATAGTCTCTTAAGGAAAGTGTCAGCAACTGAAGTTCCAAATGGGTTGATTCTGGTGCAGGAAAACCAGGACCACAAAGGAGCTGCTTTAAAAATGAAGCTTTATCAGGCAAAAGAATTTGCGGGGAAGGGAGGTGAGAGCTTCTAGCTGTTTGAATTTGTATTTCACTTTTCTTTGGAATGATCCAGAGCACATTTTCAATACTAATTCCTACTTTATATATCTTTTGAAAACTGTTCATATCATTTGATCACAGATCTGCCTATTAGGGGATGGCTCATTATTATATCAATTAATTCAATTAATCAATAAACATTTACTGAACATTCACCAGGTGCCAGATATTGTTCTAAGTGTTGGAGATAAAAAAAAAGAGTCAAGACACTCCTTACCCTTGAGGAGCTCACCATCTAATGGTGGAGAAAGACGCAAACAAATATATAAACAGAGTGTCTATGGGATAAATAGGGAAACAGAGGGAGAACACTGGAATTAGGAGAGGTTGGAAAAGGCCTTCTGTAGAAATGGGATTTTAGTTGGGACCTAAAGGAAGCCAGGGAAGTCCGCAGGTGGTACTGAGGAGGGTTCCAGGTATGAGGCACAGCCAAGAAAATGCCCAGAGTCAAGAGATGGGGGATCTCATTCATGGATCAGCCAGGAGGCTGGGACCACTGGAAAGGGAGGAGGGTTTGAATTAGGTCAAACAGAGGATTTTCTAATTGATTCTGGAGTTTATTGAGGTGTGTGTGTGTGTGTGTGTGTGTGTGTGTGTGTGTGTGTGTTGGATTAGAGACTGGAGGAAGGAGACCAATCTACCACAAGAGTCTGGATGAGTTGATGAGGGAGGACCTGGTTATGGCCATGTGAATGAAGAGAAGGTGCTATCAAGGTTTTGGGTGTAGAATCGACAGTAGAGAGGTAGGAGACAGGGTTTGGAGGGGAAAGGAGGGGGAAAGATGGATGATGGGGAGGATGGTGGTGCTGTCACCTCAATGGAAGCTCAGGGAGCCAGGCTAGAGAAGGAGGATTTGAGCTGCCACTGGGCTGTGTATGGTCCTGAGCTCCAAAGCAGAAGAGAATTGGGAGAGAAGTGAGATTGCCAGTGGAGAATGAGGCCCCAGGAGCACCACGCTCTGAGGGCAGGAAATGGAGGCAGAACCATCAGAGGAGACTAAGAAGCAGCTGTCACTGCAGGGTGAGGACCCAGGCACAGCGTGATCTTTCAATGGATTTTTTAATTTAGAGGTGAGCTGTTCTCTGTGATTTTCAATATTGCTGACTGGCTGTCACTAAGTGATACCAGCAAGTTCTAAGAATGAGCAAATGTCCCTGAAAGTGGGTGATACGGGGGTCCCCCAGGGGCACAGTGGTGGCAGACCTCAAACCCAAGCCCTGAGTCTGCTTCATGCTGTCCCAGGCAGAGGGGGCCAGACCCTCTTCAGCCTCCGAAGGGTCTTGATTTCATGCAGAGGCTCTGATGTGTTTCCCTTGTTTAGCCTGTGGTGCCTTCTGTGGGCTCAGATGACCAGAGTGACCTGAAGTGTAACCGTCACCAGTGTCTCTGCATGCTCTGCTGAGGATGTACAGAGATAGAGGCTTGTGCTGCTCTTTCAACACCTCCAAGCTCCAGAATATGAAGCGTCCTTTCTGAACCATCAAAGGCACCCGCTGTCACATGTGCTCTTCCAATTTCAGGGACATGCACAAAGATCAAAACCCTCATGGCTCTCAGTGAGTCTCAATGCGAATACAGCTCAGGCTCCCAGTCTAGCTCAGAGCTGCATAAGCCCCCCCCTCTGGCTGCCCCCACAGTCCAGTGGGGGCCCATCCAGCCTCTGCCTGGAAGCCCCCAAGGAGGGGGAGCCCTTACCTCCCAAGGCAGCGCCTTGCACTCTGCTGAGACATCTCTCCAGACATCAACTTCAATCTGCCACTGCCCCTGGCTCTGCCCTCTGGCTTGGACATCCCGAGTATGCCCTCTTACCCCCAAACCATCCTTCAAATGCTCACATGGAGCCCCTGCGCCCCCACAGCTGCCCTCTCCTCAGCTCTTCTTTTTTAAGCTAAGCATTCCCAGTTTCTTTCACCAACATTCATCTGGGAGGCCCTCCCTGTTGCTGGTCACTGTCTTCCAGTTGTTCTGGTGATCAAACAAAATCAGAGTCTTTACAGAAACACCTTCATTTCTGTTGTTATTCAGTCACATGGAGGCCGATGCGTCACCTGTCATCTGGGATAGCATACTGGCCTTCTCATTGCCTTCTCCCCAATCTACCCAGCTGTTGGAGTGGTATTTCTAAATCTCTGGTCTCACTCTATCACACCCTGCCCAGAAATTTTTGGGGTAAGTCTTCAGAATAAAAGACAAGCTTCCCTTCCTGGTCCCCCCTCCTCTGCAGCTCCCTGCCTCTGTACTCTCTGCTCTGGCCAAGCTGGCCTGCTCATGAGGTCCCACATGTGACACTCCCTTCCTCTCTCTCCACACCTTGGGTCTGAGCCTGGGGCCACCTCTCACACACATTAGGACACAGAGTAGAGAGGAAGGAAGCATCACAATTGTTCATTAATTTTCCCACACAGCCTCTGGCCTCCTCATGGCAGAGCGAGGCCACAGTGGAGCCCAGTGGGTGACACTAATGAGGGGCCTTGTTGGTACTTGGCCAGCATCAGTGGAAGGTCATCACTCAACATGACCGCGCCATTCAGAGTCACTGAAAGTGTCCAAGGGCAGTTCAAGGGCTTCGAGCTTTGGGTGTATGATGAGGAAGTGTAGACCTGCATGAAAGGACTGGGAAAATGGAACAAAGATAAGAACTCTGGTGCCCACTGAGAGAGCACCAGCACGAATCTCTGCAATCATGGTCACCCACCTCAACATGTACTACTGGCCTAGCCTCTCAACTCAAGAGAAAACCCTGCTGGCTTTTCTGGGTCTTTGGGGGGGCAAATAGCAATCCAATGTGAATTACATGGGACCTTGTACACAATAGGAGCTTAATAAGTGCTTGTTGAAGGGATCAGCATGCTGCTCCAACGCCATTAAGCCCTTTCCATGGTGGAGGAGACCAGAAAGGGCTGAGCAGCTGTGTGGTTCCAGGGTCCATCCTGTACCAACACCTCCCATGGCACATAATCAGTTCCAAAGTTCTTCAGAGACACTTTGAGAGGGTCCTTGTGTTGCTTCTTCTGACTTTATGTGAGCACCTACTTTGCATGAGTTCTTCGTAAAATAGTCTTTTAGGCAAACATACGTTTGACATTCGAACAACATGGTAACCCACTGTAGGTACACTCTCTGAAGCAGAGCTGGAATGCTTGGAAGTTCAGCCTGAGAAAGGACATCAGTGTCTCATACCTTGCCCTTCCAGAATCTTCTGAATCTTCCTAAGACAATTCAGATGGAAGTGATTCCATTTCCCAGCATGGCACTGGTAGACTATCCAGGTTTCACAGGCAGACAACAATGAGGTCGGCACAATGAAAGTTGTGTAGTCTGTAGACTTTCAGTTTGGTGGGCAGTCTCATCCCTCTTCTTTCCTCCACTTTCCTTTGGAACCTCCCAAACTCTGAGCTAGCCCAGCAATGTGTGCGTTAGCTGCTAACCCTCACCCTAACCCTAAAAGACACTGTGCTCTATGAGCAAAGCAGAATTGCAGAAGCTCAAATGTTCACATGGACTAGTTGTACCTGACCTGTGGTAGAGCCTTCTGAACTCATACTGGTCTGATCAGACAGTCAGGCACGTTGTACCTTGACTCTAACTCAGTCTTCTTTGAAAATGAAAGACAACAACCAACCAATCCAGGACCCATCCCAATGGTCTTTGACCCCTGGTGCTGGATGGAGGGCTGGCTTTTCCCAGGGGCTCTCAGCTGTCTTCACTGACCCCCTGCTTGGCATCTCGCTTTCTCCTGAGTGCACTTTAGCTCCTCGTGGGTCATGAGGCTGCCCACAGGTCCCCTTTACCCCAGAAGCTGTTTCTCAGATCTGTGTTCTCATTGACCTTTCTGAGAAGGAGTCATCTCACACTTGGATGGACTGTGTATGAGTGAAAGAAAGAGGCCCTCGAGGATGCCAGTCCTGCTTCAGACAGGTAAGGGCAGTGGTCACAATCACTGACACTTGTACCATGATTTAAAATTTCCAGAGCATCATCTGGACGTTGATCACCTTGTTTGGCCTTCATCACAAACCTATGAGGGAGATGATCCATTTTTACAGAGGAGGAAACTGAGTCTGGGAAGAGTAAAGCGGACAGGAATTGTATCCCTTTCTGTCTCTATCCCCACGCCAGTCACAGGAGCTGGCCAGCAGTAGGGACTTATACCTGCTTGTTAAATCGATTCCTGACAATTAATTAGTCACTACGCACTTATGAAAGACCTGCTATGTGCCAGGCACCTACAATATAAAAAAGGCAAATGACAGGCCTGCTCTCAAGGAGCTTAAGATCTAATGGGGAAAGACAAGTGAAGGAGCCACACAAGGGTTAAAGAGGGAATAATGAGCAGAAGAACACATCACAGTTTGGAGAGGTGGGGAAGGTTCCAGAGAAAGGTGGGACTTTAGCTGGGACTTAGAGGATGTCTCTCTACTACCCCATTGTGCCCCAAGAATGATCCAGAACCCTTCCCTGATTATTACAAAGAACCAGGACCCAAGGCCACCAAATCCTGTAAAAGCCTTGAGTAATGACTGTAAGATAGGAGACTGCGCACCATCCATCAGCCTCAGAGCCAGGGCAAGTGGACCACTGAGGACATGGCTTGGCTTAGGGGGAGCAGTGAGGATGAGATGGGGGGGACCATGACCTTGATTCTGCACATTTGAGGGCCATGGAGACTTGCAATGAGTTGGTGACTTCATTCAGGAATCCTCCAACCTTGGGTTTCAGTCACTGCATTTTGGAGAGTGATGGGCACCTGAGGTTCTGTCAGGAAAGGTGCCCTGCCTTGGATCCAGGTGCTTCATGGGTAAGGTGTTCCCTGAGGCCTGAACAAACCTCTGCTCATTTGTGGGTTGGTAGGCAAGCAAGTGGCTTGGACCAAGTCTGACTGGCCCCACCCCTGCCCTATCCTTGTCCTTGGCTGCTGAAATTTCCATGCAATTGTCTTGATGGGGCCCAGAGCCCCAGTGGTCTGCAGGCAGTTAATACCCTTAGAGAGGAATCCTGTCACCTCCGCGCACTGCCACTGCTTGGAACTTGCCAAATTTCAACCCTGGTGGGCCCTGGCCATAGGCCTCCTCCCCTGACTCACCTGATGCTGAGCAGAGCTGGAGGAAGCCCCTACCCTGCTGATGGGGGCCTCTATGTGCTGAGGTTTTCTATTCTCAATGGGCACTCTCTGCTGTGGGCAATCCTTCCATCCCTTCCTGGTTGATTTTCCACACTCCCCACAGTGGCACCCATCCATGCCTTTTCTGCTCCTCTCTAGCCTCCAATGTGCACCAATATTCACCCTCCCTTCTCCTCTCAGCAGAAAACGTGGTTCCACTTTGCACTGGAAAATAGGAGTCACCAGTCAGTCACAAGCTCCCTCTTTTATACTTCCAGCCCCCTTTATGTCACTCATGGTGCTCCCATCCTGTGGTCCTTGCTGAGGTCAGTCTTCTACAAGACCTCATGGTCCTATCTCCTCCTGGATCCCCTGGGGCCTGGTCTCTTTGGTCCCTCCCCTTTCTCTGTCTCCCTCAGTCCACAACTGAATGGGGAAAGGAGAACAGGGTGAGTGACTTGCACAGTGCTTGGCTGTGCCAAGCTTGGCATGACCCTAAGCTACCACAGAAACCTATTTCTAGTGCTGATGTTCCCCAGTGTGGTGCCATAGCTGTGGAGCACAGACTGCCGCCATCTTGGTTGGTTCCCAAGGGGTCTCCCTCAGGCAGTAGCAGGGAGGGGCAGCAGAAGAAGATATCACCGAGGACACACCTACCCAGCCAAGGCATGGCTGCTCATGGAACTGGGGGTGAGGAAGACTGACCATGGGGCACAGGAAAAGGCTAAGGTAAAGGAGTGCCATGGTGAGGGAGACAACTCTCTCTGTCTCCGTCTGTCTCTGTCTCTCTCATTCAGTGGTAGTATCAACTGTTTTTCTAACACCTGGTTGCAGTATGTGACCTACGTGACTTTACAAGGTTTGTTTTTCTAGAATATTTGAAAGAATAATTGGGAAGATAACATTCCAGGCACTTTGACACTTGAAAGGGAGGGTCTGAGATTTTATCAAGATGGGCATCCTCTTCAGGGCAGAAAAATCCCGCTGGAGTGTCTGAGTGCTTCTCATTCAATCAGACCACCAATAAATCAACTTCTGAGCTTCCACAGATGTTGGCCCTGGAGCAGAAGCTGGGGTTACAAAGACTTTAAAATGAAACCGGCCCCACCTTCAAGACGCTGCCATTCCAGGTGCACTTAGATCCTCATGTCTAGTAAATTTAGAAATAGACAAAGTCAGTACAAAGTGATTTAGAGAGAGGCTCCAGCCATGTGGCAGCCAGGAAAGATGTCAGGAAGGAGGCCCTGCCCAAGCTGAGCTGGGAGGGAAGGTGGGGATTTTAAGAGACCGTGGTCAGGGAGAATTGCCTTCTGAGTTTGGGGGGAGAGCCTGTGCAAAGGTGGAAAGATAGGAGAGGGAAGGCCAGGTCTGGCATTTCTGCTGAGTGGAATAAGTTGGAAGCTGGATTGTGACAAGTGGCAAAGTGACATTTGTATTTGTTTACCTCCAGGCAGGTAATAGGGCAGCCAGGTGGTGCAGTGGATAGAGAGCCCTGGACCTGAAGTTAGGGAGACTCACCTTCTTGAGCTCAAATCCAGTCTCAGACACTAATTAGCTGTGTGACCCAGCAAGTCACTTCACCCTGTTTGCCTCAGTTTCCTCATTTGTAAGATGAGCTGGAGAAGGAAATGACAAACCTTTCTAGTATCTTACCAAGAAAATTCCATATGGGGTCATGAAGAGCTGTTCACTACTGAACAACAGAAAGGGTTTGTTAGGGAGAAAAATCACAATTCTGCGTTGGACAATTTGAGATGAGGTGGAAATATCCCCTAGGTAAGTGGTGATTCAGAGCTGGTGCTTGGGAGAGAGTCCGTGTGTGGCTG